>NC_139959.1:17238772-17548772 GCF_963454915.1 Gymnoscopelus microlampas | reverse complement strand
CACACACACACACACTAACATTGACAAGATAGTGGACATGCTAGTTGACTTCTACGGTTGGAAACTAGTGAGTCATTCTAATTTCTAGCATAGGCTAATGAATCACAGCCAGTTTGAAAGACTGATTGACAAGTGCTTGTCATAATATTAATATTATATTATCCTATATTAAAATGACATAGAGGGTGGGTCGGCGGTGCACGTCACAAATGGAACCAGACTTGCAAGGCTTCTCCGATCTGCACCAACCTTGGCACAAATACTATTACTACATAACTATTGTCATGGCACACCCCTGAACAGGTTTTCCATGACAATAGTCACACCAGGGGCCAAGTTGTACAACCCAGCTTACTGTGCCAGGGGTTGACACTAACGGTTGCTCGACTACCCGTGGCAAGTAAATGAACGCATGAAATGCAGTTTGCTTTCATGTTGCCCGACAGGCAAGTGCATTCCGTCTTCATTAAATATTATAGGCTATTTATGAAGAACAATGCCACCTTTTTACAACTAGCAGTTGCACCCATTCTGATTTTTCAAAGTGACTGCTGCCACTCGGCAGTTATGGATTGGATTTAACATTTTTTGTTTCTACATGCGCAAATTTTACCTATCATTTTATCATTCACTTTTACTTTTCGGGCAAGTGGGCATGACCTTTGAGCAAGTAGAACATGACCTGTACTTGCCCGACAGGCAAGTGCCTCTGAGACCTTATTGTCAACCCCTGCACTGTCCACATCAAACTGGGCTCAAACACTGTTCAGGGATCAGGCATGAGAATAGTCGCACCAAAAAACTAAATTGCACACATGGCACTATACAGCAGTGTTCCAGCAGTGTTTAACTCTTCAAATGGCCATAACTTGTGTCCATTAGTTTGCCAGTTATAATGACAATGTTGCTTTTGTAAACTACTAGCAGTATGAGCAGTGTTGCACTGCTGATTTGGTATGTGGTTGCACTCTATTTTAATGACGTAACGCGCACGTCGCTTAACACCTACACTAAAGGTCACACAATGGACAAAATAAATGATATGCATCTAGGCTCAATCCTATGTTAATTCATGCTGGTGTGACAACCAGCGGTCGGCAGCCTTTGTTAACTTTGTTGAGGTGTGAATTTAAAGTTGTTTTAAATCTATGCGTGTGCGTGCGCGTGCTCCTGTTCCTGCACGGCGTGCAAGGCCGTCCCCTGAGCAATGCAACCCTGAGTATGAGACATGTGTATATTATGTGTGCACAGGTCTAAGAAGTTCCAGTCGTTCATAGAGAGCTGCCTGGTGAAGAGTCACAGTCAGAGACCCAGCACAGAGCAGCTGCTCAAGCACCCGTTCATCAGAGACCTGCCCAACGAGAGGCAGATCCGGATCCAGCTCAAAGACCACATCGACCGCACCAAGAAGAAGAGGGGAGAGAGGGGTGAGTCCGCCTACACTCCCGTAACACACTGCCTCTCAAACATTTTCATGTCCAGGACCCCCAAGGTAATATGTATTTGGCTGCAAATCAAATATTTTGTGCCAGAGACACCATACAAGATTTGTGTTGTTAAAATGTTTAAAAAATAATAATAATAATAGATTTGTAGATTTGTTTGAAAATGGCAGATCTACAAGCTCACAACACGTCTCATTGCATCAAACCTGCTATTGATGCTGTATTAACTCATTTTGCTGGGGACCCCCTGGAACCCCCCCAATTACCCCTGGGGGTCCCCTGACCCCATGTTGAGAACCACTGGCTCTAACACACTGGTTCTCAAAGTGACGTCTGGGGACCCCCAGGGGTCCTTGAGGGAGTTTCAGGGGGTCCTCAGCAAAATGAGGAACAGTTTAAACACTGAAGTCCTATTTTACATTTTGTCTAATTTCGATAAATGTTGACAATTGTTGACAGATCTTCTCTTATGACGGTCCCTGGCACAAAGGGGGGTTATTGACATGAATACTGTACGTTTGAGAACCACTGCTCCACCAAACATACTGTAACAGACTGACAACTCCATCATAGATTCACTGGATTCACATCCAGATGTGATCACATTAATCCATTAAGACGGATCTTAAGAAATCTTAAAATGACACAGATGCGTTCCGTTAATGGATTAAGAAACCAAGGGAATTCAGCCTGCCCTCTCTCATTAATTCCCCCCTCTGGGCAGCATATGAACTCTGTATGAACTCTGAATATGCATTTCTATGCATTAGATGAACTCCATAAATGAACTCTAGATGCATTTTTATGTTATAGCAGTTGTTTGCTTTTTATACTATTCTAATACTTATTTATTTGTCTGTTCTTATGTCATGCTTTGAATTTGTTTCATTTTGGGATTTATTGATCCAACAAATGATTTACATGCACAAAAATAGAAAAAAGAAGAAAAAATGATTGGGCACCTATTATTCACCTAATAATATATTAATAGCAGTAGCTATTTTTGCTGGCCAAATATATCTTACATTTGAATAGAAAGGCACAAAGCATGATGACTAACACAGTCATCTGCTAAAGTGAATAGAATGACTCACTGGAAGAATGATCGATTTGATTATATGTGAGAATTTCTGCGTGTGTGTGTGTGTGTGTGTGTGTGTGTGTGTGTGTGTGTGTGTGTGTGTGTGTGTGTGTGTGTGTGTGTGTGTGTGTGTGTGTGTGTGTGTGTGTGTGTGTGTGCGTGCGTGCGTGCGTGCGTGCGTGCGTGCGTGCGTGCGTGCGTGCGTGCGTGCGTGCGTGCGTGCGTGCGTGCGCGTGCGTGCGTGTGCGTACGTGTGCACGTGTGTGTTTTCCTCCAGATGAGACAGAGTATGAGTACAGTGGGAGTGAAGAAGAGGAAGAAGAAAGAGAAATGGAAGGAGTTGGACCCAGGTACCTGTCTGTCTGTCTGTCTGTCTGTCTGTCTGTCTGTCTGTCTGTCTGTTCTCAAAGTGTGGCCAGGGGACCGGCAGGGGGTTCCTTGAGGGGGTTCCAAATAGACCCTTATGCTTGAAACCCACCAGGTGCGCAAGCATAAGCACACAGACGCGGATTTTTCTTCTGCTTTAATGAATGCAGCCGTTCTCAATGGCTGTGCGCGCGACGCTCCACCCGCACTCATGAAGATTCTTTTTTCCCGCTCTGGGCAACAACAAAAAAACACCTCCGCGCACAATAAAGTGTGTGAGTGATCCTTTTTTTGGTGGATTCCCAGTGTTACAGGTCTGCAAATCTCAGAGATATGGGGGTCCTTGAAATTAAAACTATCTATAACTAGATAGCTGACCTAAATTCTTCTGATTGTGTCCACCCCCCCCCCCTCTCCCCTCATTCAGGTCTGCTGAACAGGGTTTGCTTGTCGTTCCACGTACCAAATTAGAATCGAATACCAAATTTTTATTCAAAAAATGCCTTCTAAATCCTGACCTATAAGTGTTTAAAAAAACTTCAAATCTTTATAAAAGAATAATAATAATAATTAATGAGGCCTTTATTGCTTGATAATTAACACATCGGGTGCCGATCACGGTCTGGACCGTGTTTTCACATAGTAGCGCGCTGGTGCCGAACACGGTCCGAACCGTGTTTGGTGTCTTTTTGTTTTTTTCGTTTTTTCCCATACGGGAGGGGCTGGAGCAGCTTTGGGATCACCCACGGTGAATCTGACAAGGATGGGCCAGATGCATCATCGTGTCAAAAAACATGGCGCACATCCGCTTCCGCTCTATTTCCTGCTCTAAAACCCCTATAACTCCGAAACTTTTTACGCTGGGGAAAACGACTCATTTTGTGTGCACGATCGCTCCGCCATTGTTACTCGCGTGAGCGATGTTATCGTTCCAGGCGTTAGCCAGTACCATCGGCTAAAATGGAGACATGCTTTTTTTTCTCATGGAATGCACGTCGTGGGGTCTACAGTTTAAACAGCGCTGCGCAGCTCAACGGTGAGATTTTGGCACCGAACGTAATCTGTTATTATAAAATGCTGGCACCCGATGTGTTAATTGTTGAAGACCCAAGTGTCGAAACGCGTCGGTCAGATGTTGCCTTGCTCATCTGCAAAAAAAAAAAAAAAACATTCACCTGAAGACGGAGTGCCTCAGTATTTTTTCCCTACAGTTCACCACAAGCAGAACGTTGGGTTCCTTTGCTTCTATGCCCTTACCTGTTCCACTGAAGAGCTCCTGTTTTGAGCCACCGTGATTGAACCCAGGCAGCGCTTTCTTTTCTTTTGTTTTAACAATAATTAATGTTGCTATATAGCTACAACTAAAATGACTCAGAGGCGTTCTTTCCCATCTTGAAACAGGTCTAACAAGCGTTTGCAGAACTTGCTTGATTTTATTCTGTCTGCTGTCTTGCTTTGAGATGAATTTATTGTATAGTCTATTTTTCTGTTGTTTGTAATTGTTTTAATGCCTTCAATGCCGTACTTACTCACTCACTTACAGCTCCATCATCAACCTCCCGGGGGAGTCCACTTTAAGGGGGAACTTCCTGCGCCTGCAGCTGGCCAATAAGGAGCGCTCAGAGGCCCTGCGGCGGCAGCAGCTGGAGCAGCAGCAGAACGAGGAGCACAAGCGCCAACTACTGGCCGAGAGGCAGAAACGCATCGAGGAGCAGAAGGAGCAGAGGAGGCGCCTGGAGGAGGTGAGACTCGGATTCAGATATAGATATTGTTGCTGTCGGCGGCTGTCTCAACCCTCATGTCCAAAACTGTCGCATCGTGATGCATTGTGAGCTTCTAGATCTGCTATTTTCTGCTACTTTTGCATATCATATGACCCTGGCATATGCCTGGGTCATACAGAGGTATACAATAGGGCATTTATTTATGACAAAAAAACATAAAAAGATCACATTATGGACAGGTTTCTCCCCGACAGCGATGACACTTCTCTCATGTGTCTCCCCAACACTATCTCCCTCTCAGCTTTCCTACTGTCTGTCCCTCATACACTATCTCCCTCTCAGCTTTCCTACTGTCTGTCTCTATCCTACACTCTCTCCCTCTCAGCTTTCCTACTGTCTGTCCCTCATACACTATCTCCCTCTCAGCTTTCCTACTGTCTGTCTCTATCCTACACTCTCTCCCTCTCAGCTTTCCTACTGTCTGTCCCTCATACACTATCTCCCTCTCAGCTTTCCTACTGTCTGTCTCTATCCTACACTCTCTCCTTCTCAGCTTTCCTACTGTCTGTCCCTCATACACTATCTCCCTCTCAGCTTTCCTACTGTCTGTCTCTATCCTACACTGTCTCCCTCTCAGCTTTCCTACTGTCTGTCTCTATCCTACACTCTCTCCCTCTCAGCTTTCCTACTGTCTGTCTCTATCCTACACTCTCTCCCTCTCAGCTTTCCTACTGTCTGTCTCTATCCTACACTATCTCCCTCTCAGCTTTCCTACTGTCTGTCTATCCTACACTGTCTCCCTCTCAGCGTTCCTACTGTCTGTCTATCCTACACTGTATCCCTCTCAGCTTTCCTACTGTCTGTCTCTATCCTACACTATCTCCCTCTCAGCTTTCCTACTGTCTGTCTATCCTACACTGTCTCCCTCTCAGCGTTCCTACTGTCTGTCTATCCTACACTGTATCCCTCTCAGCTTTCCTACTGTCTGTCTCTCCTACACGGTGTCCCTACCAGCTTTCCTACTGTCTGTCTCTACACCACCCCTCCCCCCATAGCTTTCCTAACATCTGTCTCAATAAAGACATACATACACACAAACAGAGGAGTGGACTGACAGTGACAGCTTTCTCTTCTGTCTCTTTATTCCACCAACAGCAACAGCGCCGGGAGCGCGAGATGCGGAAACAGCAGGAGAGAGAGCAGAGGAGGCGGTACGAGGAGATGGAACAGCTTCGCAGGGAGGAGGAGAGAAGGCTCGCCGAGAGAGAACAGGTAGCAACTCCTCCTCTTTACAACACCACGTTCGCCACGACGACCACCATTACCTCCACCACACAACACCGTCCACTATACCGCAACCTAAGAGAGACAACCTGAGTTTTAGTGCACAGCAAAAATAGTATAAAGGTCTGTTAACACTATAACTATAACTATAACTATTACTATAACTATAACTATAACTATTTTGTTCAAGGCGTCATGGGGTGTGTAATTGATAGAAAATAATATTTTTTGGGGTGAACCACGAGTTGCTTTGAGGGTGCTTAAAGAGGGCTTGGATTTGACCTTGGAGAACCTGTAAGAACACCAGGCATCCAGGCACATCTGCTAACATTCTTCTAGTGATCCGTCAGCCTCTGCCCTGCTGAGATAAGAGACACTTTACTTTCTACTGATTACTGCACTCAATCTTTCTCCTGTCTTTTGTACTTCTTACCCGGTGGTGGAAAGTAACTAAGAAGCACATTTACTCAAGTACTGTACTTAAGTATTGCGGTTATTTTACTTCACTTAACATTTTGTAATACTTTATACTTAGTGTATATCCACTACATCTCACAAATATTGTGCTTTAGATACTAGTTGCTTTGCAGATTTAGGTGATTATCATTATTTCTATACATATTATATTTTTCAATGGTTACAGAAGTTTACATAGGATGTAGTATGTTCTATTGCATGTGGTATCACCATTTCCTTTTCTTTTTTTAAGACACAAACACAAACACCAAAACAAAACAGAAATAATGATAAAATAAAAATAAAAAGATTTGTCTCAGTCATACATCAGGCACTATTAATTAGGTAGGGTCCATAACTGTCTGTACTGCACATGCATCAGCATATTAAATGTTGATTATGAATTCAACAAGCCAGTTTAGGAGTAGGAGTGGGACTCAGGTGCCAAAAAGATCCCAACGGACAAATGGAAGCAATTACTGAGGAAAATACTCAAAATAGAGTGAGAGTGGGGAAAGACGCTGGTAAGCGTAGAATAATTTTAACAAGGAGCTCATATTATGATCAGTGGACCGTTTCTGGTCCACTGATCGGATTTATATTTGCAGATCACTTTACTTTGCAGATTTCATACATTAACCACTAGGGGTGTGCCGATACACTAATTTCACAAAACGATACGATACGATATTGGGCTCACAACTTCGATACGATACGATACGCACTTTTTTATTATGAAAATATATGGGGGACAAAAAAAGCAAATGTGCAAACAAATAATTCTGTTTTTGCATTATTCAGACATGCAAACTTGTAGCTTTTCAGCTACAATAGCCGTTTTGAATCCAAATAGGGCAATAGTGTGACACCTGACCCGAAAAAAATGTTGTCACGCTTTTCACCTCGGGGCTGTTTGCATGCCTGATTATTATTACTAGACCATACCCGGTGGACGCATCCGTGGGGGGATATGCGCACATGATCTGGCAACCCGGGAGGCAGTTCGTCCCATAGCCAGCGGGGCCATCCCACAGCTGGGCAGCCCCGTAACCATGGCGACATTCTTGTACACATAAACGCTAATAAGAAGCTGAGATTTGATGAAATTGAAAAACGGGCTTCACAGTTCAGTTCAGATGGTAATGGTCAATGGCTGTGTGCAAAATCAGAGCAAGTGCTCCAGCCACTGAGGAGAACCGGGTAGCTTCACCACACAGACAGACAAACGGACAGAGGTTACTCAATTTATAGGAGGATTGTAAAAAAAAAAAAAAAAATTCAAAACGATATTTCTTTTTCCAAAACGATACATATCGTCACGAAAACGTATCGCGATATATCGTGGGACGATATATCGGCACACCCCTACTAACCACTCAAGTGGAATTTTATACTCGAAAACAACAGATCAAGCGTTGTGAGCTTGTAGATATTTTCAAAAAACTGTTACAAATTTTGAAAACTTTTAGTGCTTTTACTTTACTTTAGTGCTCTTACAATTTTTAATACAGGGCTTTTGTGGCATTGCCACTTTTACTGAAATAAAAATTAGGAATACTTCTTCCACCACTTACCTCTCCTTACCTGTCCTTTCTATATTTAAATAAATCTCTTTGATTCTTCTGACTCTCTGCGTCATTCACTCTTGTCTAATCTGTCCTTGTTCAACCTCTTCTCTCTCTAATTGTGTCTGTCTGACTGTCTGTCCTGCTTCACTGTTGCTTCCTTCGCCCGCTATCTTCCTGCTCTGATGATGTCACTGGTTGCTGGGACTCTGGTTTGTTCCCTCTTCCGGCCCTTTCTGCACTCTGATTGGTGGCTCCTCTGGCATGCCGGCCGCCGATTGGTTTAGGAGTATATCCGTAGACAGTTGGAGGAGGAGCAGAGGCAGCTGGAGATTCTGCAGCAACAACTGCTGCAGGAGCAAGCCTTACTGCTGGTACACACACACACACACACACACACACACACACACACACACACACACACACACACACACACACACACACACACACACACACACACACACACACACACACACACACACACACACACACACACGCTTTATTTTCAGTGATGCAAACCGTAATCCAGGTTTATAAACAGGGAGTTCACTGCACATAAGAAAGATGAATTGTTTCCCCTTTCATTTCATTTTCCATGTGCAAGTAAACAACTTGCGTCACTTACTGTACACATTCACCAGGTTCACCATGGGTCTTCAACAGGGGGGGGGGATCCGGGACCTCAGAGTTACTACATGGGGACCACCAAATGTTTGTTTGATAAGAAGGTTTTCATCTCATTATTATTATTACATGTAGTTGGGGTCCCTGCTTAGTCTCTCTCAGCTAAGGGGTACTTTGGTCTGAAAAACGTTGAAGAACGTTGAAGAACAACTCGTTTCACATACTTATTCATCTGATGAATCTGTATGTGAAACGAGTTGTTCACTAATTTGTTGTTCACTAATTCTGTTGTTTAGAGAGAACCTGATGAATTTCATCAGGTTCATTCTGAACAACAGAATTGCAGAGGTGTTTTATATAAGCCCTTCAATCAGTCGGCAGCATCCTTGGCTGCATGGCAATCACTTTGCATGTTTGTCATTCCATTCTTCTCAACACCTGTTCATTTATAAAAGGACCATTGTAATGAACAGCACTTCACTCTTAAGGTCTATGAATCATTCTTGTCTCCAGACAGCATTAAAAAAATGGCACTGAAAACTATAAATCTTTTCAGAGAGATGCTTACCCTGTTTGTTCCACATGCTACTGTACGTACGTAAAGCACTTTGACCATTTTGAAAAACACCCCATTGTTTGTTCATATTTTATCCTAACTAATCTGAACCAAATCTTGATCTTGAACCAAACCAAAACTTTGAGTTATCTCTGTGACAGTGAAAAAGATACATGCCAGCAATTACAATACACACATTCTTGTGGGCAATTGAGAAACTAAGATTATGCAGTTATTGTAGGGTTAGGGTTATGAACAATGGCTGGTAAATTGGTCTAGGAAATCTTTTATATTCTACAAACCTATTTCCTATACAGTAAAAATTCAATTCACATCTTCAAATATGCAAAGATTGGCATTTCATTTTGGACAGTCTGATGTGGGAGGAAATATATGAGGATATGTCTGTCCTTTTTATAATACTTAGCCAAGACACAGACATCCACATTAGATCACGAGTACCGGTAACTCCCTGCGGATGAACACAGAAAAGGGCAACAAATGTACGAGTCAACGTGCCGGTCGATAGCCGACACTCCTGAAATTAACATCTCAGTCCACGGGATACATTATTCACTCTGATATACAGTACTGTCATCCCGGAATCCTTGTCAATAACTCCACAAGTGAGGGGGATGTACCAAACAAACGGTCACGACCCCCTCAGAAAAACCCATAAACATGATAGGGTCTAATGATAGCGTGTTGCCAATTCTACTAATCTGTTCCATTCTGGTCAGAATCTAGCTACTGTGCATGTTGCAATGGAAAGGCTCTGCTACTCATGTTAATTACTATCATTGGTAACACCTGTGTTTACCCTATTACAGTATTTCATGTCAATGTGGCTGCCAAAAAGGTCTATAATGTGCTAATCCAGTGGTTTTCAACCTTTTTCATATCAAGGTCTATTATTTATTCGGCATTGAGCCACGGATCACCGTTTGATGATATAAAGCCTCTCAGACCCCAAAACTTAGAATATTTTGTTATCGTTGGATACGATTTTGTCAAAATAACACTTCTTCTACATCCTTTAATTGTGTAGACCTCTTGTAAATTCAGTTTTTAACAATAATTAAAGAGCGTATAATTTAGAGCGTAAAGGTTTCATTTTACACTCTCAAGAGTTTAAAGATCTATAAGGGTCCATTTGGTTACCAACTCTCCATTATTTAGCTGGGGACCACCTGGAAACTCCTCAAGGACCACTGGTTGAGAACAACTGTGCTAATGTGGTGAGTTGTGGCGTAACGGCTTCAGCTGAGCTATAGTGGTGCATATAAACATGCTATTGTAAGCTTTAGGCTACCTACAGTACACCTTGGCCTCGGCCTAGTAGTGCAGGGTAGTCTCTAAGATTTTAAGCCAATTGTGTGTTTGTTTGCCTAAACTAAAGTTGTCCAAAAAAATAGCTGTTTGAAGGTATTCAAATTATTCTTTTGCATTATACAGTGGTCTCCCTCCTAAATTGTTTTTTGTATGGGTATGAATTCAAACCACCACCACATTTGAAACGCTGGACATCGCAATCATGTCCTATTGTACACGTGTTGGCTGATTCACTAGAATGCCCCAATTCCAGAGTATTTTTAACTTGTGCTCCCCTGTGTGTGTGTGTGTGTGTGTGTGTGTGTGTGTGTGTGTGTGTGTGTGTGTGTTCCTGCTGCACTGCAGGAATACAAACGTAAGCAGATCGAGGAGCAGCGTCAGGCAGAGCGGCTCCAGAGGCAGCTGCATCAGGAGAGAGCCTACCTGGTGTCTTTACAGCAGCAGCAGCAGGAGACCCCCAGACCCCCACAGGACAAGAAACAACTGTACCATTACAAAGACCAGGCCCCTGGCCCTGGGATTGGGATTGGGAACAGTGGTGTCAGTGACAACAAACCTGCCTGGGCAAAAGAGGTAGGACTGTGTGGGGAAACACTCATTATGATGACCACTACCACTACTATCACTGCTGCAACAACTACTTCTTTTATATCTTTTATCTTTTTTGCCTTTTACCCCCTTTTCTCCCCAATTTAGTCATCATGCCAATAAACCCATTCAATCCGGGAACGCATCTGTGTCACTTTAGATTTCTTTGGCTATTCAAAAATAGCTGTTTTTGAAAAAGATCATCATGAAAATGTGTGGAAATCTTACACACATTTTAACTCAAATCCTTGCTTCTGGGGGTCCCTGGAACAAAATATTTTGAGATGGGGTGGGGGGGGAGAGGTCCGCGGACAAATACATATCATTTTATAGAATCCCCAGAAGCAAAGATTTGAGTTAAAAATGTTAACTTTAAAAATATATATATACATTCAAAGATTTGCACAAATGTTCAAGATTTTTCAAAAATAGCAGATCTTCAAGCTCATAGCGCGGCACTCTGTGCCGTGGTATGAGCTTGTAGATCTGCTATTTTTGAATAGCCCAAAGTATAAAATAATGGTTATAGCTATAAAAATCTAAAATAACAGTATGCGTTCCTGGATGGAATGGGTTAATTCCTCCACACACACATTTCTTTGTGTTGTCACTGCTGTTCGTATCCTACTGGCCCGCCTGCCAGAGAGGAGACATATTCCCAAAGAAATATAAGATTGTCCAGAAACTTTCAAAAAATATCAATAATTGTGAAAATAGCAGATCTACAAGCTAACAACGCATCGCAATGCCATGCGTTGTTAGCTTGTAGATCTGCTATGTTCACTACAAATACTCGAAATATTTGCAGATACTCAAAAAATGTACTTAAGTACATGTAAATGTACAAGTAAATGTACGTTGTTGCAGTCCACCAATGCTAATATTAGTTGTTAATAGTACAGTACTACTACTGCTAGTACTACCTCTGCAATTTCTGCACACACATTTGAGTGTGTTAACAGAACACAGAAAGACAAGCACGTGCAAACACTGACAGATAAAAGAATGCATGTGCAATCAAACTCACACCCACACAGACAAATCGGTGCGTGTGCCAACACACCTACACAAATTCCCACGAGTGCACGCACACACAGCTGTTTATTTAGAATGCTGCAGTCTCTGCCATTGACAAACCTGTGCTTCCTGTATGGAAGTACACACACACACACACACACACACACACACACACACACACACACACACACACACACACACACACACACACACACACACACACACACACACACACATGCACAACGTGCATGCTTATCGTTGCTGTCAGCAGAAACCTTGTATCTCCAATATTTATGTTTTGTGGTAAATGAATGCCCTAGTTTGTCGTTCAAGAATGTTGTGCAAAAGTAGCAAAAAAATATCTGGTCTACAAGCTCAGAACATGTTGCAATGTGAGCTTGTAGAACGGCTACTTTTGCTCATTTAGAAAAGTTTTGGAACTTTTTGAAAGTGGAAGTGGTCAAGTCATGTGTCTGTGGATTTTATAAATATTTAACCAATGACAAGTGTTAACAAGAGCTTGTGACTAAATAGTAACTACATTGGATCCGTTTGGAACACAGGTAACGTTTTGGACATACAAGGTTTCCACCCGTCAGCGATGAAATACATCTTAATTGCATGGTAATTAGACCTGTCAGGAGGCTACAGCTGTGAGTGCACACACTCGCTTATCTGCGCACTTGCCTCGCACTTGCCTCAAGTTCTCTTTTTGTTTTGTGTGCAACAGCAAAAACGTTATTGCATGTGAGGGTTTCCATATGATTTTGTGTGTGTGTGTGTGTGTGTGTGTGTGTGTGTGTGTGTGTGTGTGTGTGTGTGTGTGTGTGTGTGTGTGTGTGTGTGTGTGTGTGTGTGTGTGTGTGTGTGTGTGTGTGTGTGTGTGTGTGTGTGTGTGTCGCAGGGGGGTCATTTGGAGTCTCATGAGACGGCAATTGTTCACATTTAACCTCAGATTCAGATCTTTTATGCATATTTTCTGCAACTCTGAAATTCTTTTCCCAACACTGAGTGCATCTCAATATGGCCGTCCATCTACACCTGACATGTGGCACATGTTATAGATATGCGTTTTCTTGACCATTTTCAACCTGACACCCCCTATTCTTTCTGAAATGACTCCTATGTGTGTGTGTGTGTGTGTGTGTGTGTGTGTGTGTGTGTGTGTGTGTGTGTGTGTGTGTGTGTGTGTGTGTGTGTGTGTGTGTGTGTGTGTGTGTGTGTGTGTGTGTGCGCGCGTGTGCGTGCGTGTGCGTGCGTAATTTGTCCCTTTCTACTTCTGAGGTGTTCACTGTTTGTAAAAGCTAACAGCTTTATGCTCACAAAATAACCTCCGACACGAAAGTAAATCCCATTCTTGCCTATTATTTAAGTGATAAACCATCTTAATACCTTTCGTTTCAAAGACGTCTTTGAAGATATATTCTCACTACCTTGGCCCTGTCTGCTTAGTTTTTTTTCCTGATGTTCAAGTGTACCCCAAACCACGTACGCCTTTGTCTGTTGTAGAATGAATAGAAGTCTCATAACAAACCTGTCATTAGTATTATTTTACCACAATTTGTTTTCAGTTTCAGAGGGGAGATCTAATACGATGACAATTTCATATTATTAATTCTTGACTCCTTTCTCTTAACTTCACAAGTGTCATCCTTCATGTTTGATCATTATTTTGCAGGCTCGAACACAACAAAAACAGAAGACGGACGGTTGGGTGTGAAAGCACTGAACCACTTAACATTCATTTAACATTAAATTCGAAGTTTTTTGTCCTAACCAGGTCTGAAGGCTAAACATGTCCAACCACTGGCCTACAACTACTCAACCAAATAAACCTTGAGGGTTTTTCTCTCTTATCCAATAAACCTTAACCACTTGAGCCCCTAGCGTCCCTATATTCTGGGGGCGAACACTCTGTGGAAATAGTAGATCTACAAGCTCATAACGTGTTGCAACGCCATGTGTCGTGAGCTTGTAGATCTGCTATTTCGGGCGAAGAGATTTTGCGTACAGGGAAAAATGTATGGGGCCACGTATAGAGTTTAAAAAGGAAGGCTCACAACTCTTTGTGTCTGTGGCTTCTATAAATATTGAGCCAATGAAAAGTATTAAAGGTTTCATGACATGCTGGTTTACAAAACATTAAAAGTCTTTATCATGGTCCTTCAAGTGTATTAAAAGGTTTTAACAGAAAAATCCACTCCAGTGAGCCATGGCAGTTTTTTTCCGTTGTTCTGAAGCCTTTTCAGCTGCAATGAAAAAAAACTATTTGCCTGCGGATGTCGCTGTTGAGGGATTTTTCCTATCAATCATCGCCTCTGCTCCTCCCCCCCAAAGGAGAAGGATAGGGGAGGGGAGGGGAGGGATTAATGGACTGAGACATCAAAGTCCATTGGCAAATCACAGCACTTTTCTGAGCCTAATTATTCAGAAACCCAAGACCTCAGAAAATCCACTGAATGGTCACATTTTTTTGGTAGGTCAGAAAACCAAATAAAAACCTGGGGGGAAAAAATGATGTCATGAAACCTTTAACAAAAGCTTGTGACTAAATAATAACTACATAGATCTACTGGAACTAGATACTTCTTGAAAAGTAACAGTTTGGACATACTACAAGGTTTCCTTCCGACAGCGATGATGATACAGGGTATAAGTGTAACCGCCCCTCACTCTGCAGGTGATGCGTCGAGCGCAGAGCAACTCTCCCCGCATCCCTCCCAAGAAGCATCACTCCTTCAACCGGCCGCGCGACCCAGCCCCCGACCTCTCCGACCTCCTCTTACTCCCCGGTTATAAGCCTCGCCGCCGCCCCCCTTCCTACCCCGCCCACATCAGCCCCTCCCGGCAGCGGCAGATGATGACGACGCACCACCAGTCCCCGGAGCACAACAGCCACATGCCGAGGATCCGCATCACGTGCGCCCCCGACCCCCCCGCCCCCGATCCCTCCTACTCCTACTGTCAGCCAATGGTGCGCCGGCGCACCAGTCCCGTGAGGAGGAGGAGTCCGGACTCTAGAGGGCGGAGCCCCGGACGCCGGGTCAGTGGAGGAAAAAGCGGTTTCTTCTTAAACCTCCCTTCGTCTCCTTTTTCTCTCCCTTCCTTCCACCGACTTTTTTTCCATCCCTCTGTTTTTACTATTCTTCTCTGTGCAGGCGGGCTCACTAACCCTGGCTGGCAGCTTGGGCTGGTTCTGATTCTGTTCATCTTTCCTATTAATCTTTTTACATCCCTTACTTTATCGCAGTGATTCTCAACTTCTTTTTTCATTTCAAGGACCACTAGTTTGATATCACCCGGACCTCGATTTACAATTACAAGTTACAATTTAGACAATTACCTTATGCTCTTATCCAGAGCGACTTACAGTAAGCAAGGTAATCGCGTACATTGAATGCAGAGAGACAGTGTAGTGCCTCAAGAAACTATGATCCCAGGTTAACAGAGAACCTAGCATCTGTTTAAACAACATGACATCTAAATTCTTAACATTGTGGTCAAGAAAACAAACATGTAACAAAAACATGAGACCATGAGTGGTATCCATTTGATACCATTTTGTTTTATCTTTGGGAAAGAAAATCTCCACTGTAAAATCCTCTATTTACTTAACTCTGAGAGTGTACACCCTCAGAGTTACTGACCCCAAAGCGTTAATTTGTGCCCCTGGTGGCCCCCCGACGCGACGTTGAGAAACACTGCTTTATAGTATCTCATCTTATGTCTCTGAGCAGACCGACTAACTCAGGAGTGGCGGGTTTTAAACATTAACACTGGCTCCATCTCTCCTTTCTCTCTGGGCAGGTTGATTCAGACCTCAGATCTGTGATGTCAATGAAGCTCCCATATGTTCTAATCTAATCTAAGCTAACCCCCAAACCCTCCATGTCTAACCTACTTTTTTAATTTCTACGTGTAGAAACGCATCTATTCACATGAGGAGTGCAGTAGATCCCCGCGGATCTAAAGTGAGAATGCAGGCGTGGTGTCACTCCCCGTGGGAAAAGATCTTAATCGTTCTTCTTGAATCGTCCTGTTGGGTCTCTCTCCCTTATGTTTTGGAGTTAACATTTGGGTGATGTTCTTCACTGCATGTCTTGGGTCTCCTGTGCTGAGACACAGCACACTACTACTAATTTTACATTTTTTATCATTTTCTGACCTTTGTTTGGTATTTTTCTACAGACTCTCAAAGTCTTGGTTTATAATAGGTTTTTCTTTCTTTCTTTCTTTCTTTCTTTCTTTCTTTCTTTCTTTCTTTCTTTCTTTCTTTCTTTCATTCATTAATTAATTAATTAATTAATTCAGTCGGTTTCTAACTTCATCTAATTCCCTCTCTCTCTCTCTGTCTCTCTCTCTCTCTCTAAAAAATGTAGACGTTTTTTAATAAGTGTAGTGTTCCATGTTTGCTCCATATCTCTATATTTATCTTAGCACAGTGTGGGACTCGATTGCTAGTTTAAATCCAGGCCTCTGCATACTATATAACCTACATACTCACATGTGAGTGTCCCTCCTCACATGTAAATATGTGTGTATGTGCGCTTGCACACACACACACACACACACACACACACACACACACACACACACACACACACACACACACACACACACACACACACACACACACACACACACACACACACACACACAGAGATGCACTCATGCACACGCACACATCCATTGAGGGCAGGTGTCCAGGTCTGCCCCCTGGTGGAGAGATGTAGGCCACCTGCAACTATATCAGTCACTGTCTGATTCTATCTGGAGACACAGAGCCATACCATTCATGAGCGTATATACACACACACACACACACACACACACACACACACACACACACACACACACACACACACACACACACACACACACACACACACACACACACACACACACACACACACACACACACACACACACAGAGATGCACTCATGCACACGCACACATCCATTGAGGGCAGGTGTCCAGGTCTGCCCCCTGGTGGAGAGATGTAGGCCACCTGCAACTATATCAGTCACTGTCTGATTCTATCTGGAGACACAGAGCCATACCATTCATGAGCGTATATACACACACACACACACACACACACACACACACACACACACACACACACACACACACACACACACACACACACACACACACACACACACACGCACACGTCATTTCCATCCACAAGATTATTTTATGTCACATGCATTTACTTTATCTCTGTAGTCAAAACATATACAAAATGTGCATTGTTTTGGAATGTGTGTGTGTGTGTGTGTGTGTGTGTGTGTGTGTGTGTGTGTGTGTGTGTTTGTGTGTGTGCGTGAGTGTGAGTGTGAGTGTGTGTGTGTGTGTGTGTGTGTGTGTGTGTGTGTGTGTGTGTGTGTGTACGTACGTGCGCGTGAGTATACGTATGCATGTACGTGCACACATGTGTACACATTTACATGTGTATGTGTGAGTCTGTACTTGCATGCGTTTAATGCATGTTTGCATACATGTGTGTGCATGCCTCAGGCGGAGGATGGTTCTAAGATGAACCGACACAGTTCTCCTGCGTTGCAGCACAAGGCCTCCAACCGGATCTCCGACCCGTCCCTGCCACCCCGCTCCGAGTCCTTCAGCAGTGGGGGCATCCAGCAGTCCCGGACCCCACCCATGCACCGCTCCGTTGAACCACAGGTGGGCGCTCTGATCCATAATCACATTAACCATTTGAACCCTAGTTTCTCAAACAAGACAATTATCCCACAATCTTCAAATGCTACATTGCAGAGTCTGTAACTACGACCTCCTGAAAGCTGCGAACGGAAGCTGTCGCTTGTACGTCATTTCCATCCACTCTTTCAACGGTCTGTCTTGAACCCTAGCGTGCATATAGTCTGAGGTGAACATTTGTCAAAAATATGGTTAATCATTACAGATTAGATTAGATTAGATGTCTTTATTATCCACAAGGGAAAATTGTTTTGCTCAGGTCACATTTGCATGTTTCCACATTGGTTGGTTAGTTTCGTTGCTGGCTCTCTCTACACAATCCAATGAATAAATGAAATATTACTGATATAGAATCTGAATTCATTTTATTAGTAACGCTAGTGTTTTTCCACATGCAAGGAATTTAACAAGGTTTCTCTCTTCATACAATACAAATAACAAAAGACAGATGATGTTATGTTATGTTATATGATATGATATTAAATAATATGAAATGATATAATAGAATATGATATCTTCTAAAGTTTGAGGTGTCTGTCTGTGGGTCTGTGTGTCTGGACAAATATATCCATATATGGCCATGCATGACATCACAGTGCTGAAGTTTATATGTCTGTGTGCACAGTACTGACGTCATGGCTGACATCATAGACATAGACTGACCTCCAAGTACTTTGTGCCTGTTTTGCCCACTCATTGCCGGGCAACAGGTACCGATATCTATAGATAGACACTCACTACTGAAGTCATAGACATCATAGTTGGGCCTCCGAGTATTCTGACGAGTACTTGTGACACAATATCATAAGATATAGAGCAGCAGATTAGGGATACAATCGTTCACTTTGTACAAGTGACATTATACAAGCATAACATTGTCCATGAATAATGGTTATGACCTACTTTTTCAGAAATACCATTTTTCAAGATGGCTGTCGCATCAAATGTAAAACAAGGTTTTTCAGTGTAGAACTTGAATGTCTGAACATATTGATCTAGTTATCAAAACGTGCGTATTTTGACATGATAAATTCAATTTGGCTTCTAGTTTTCAAGATGGCGGGCATTTTCAACAAAAAAATCACAGTTTTCTGTCGTAATTTGATCAGAAATTAAGTTTCAACCAGATGTAGTAGTCCAAGGTCTAAGCAGTCTTTTGATCTACAAAAAATGTCAATTAGTTGACATTCTTTTTTATAAGAGAGTGATGTCAAAACACAACCAGGGCACACTGGTGACATCATTGCTCTGAGACTCGGCATGAGGTTCAGCGTCGGCAGTAGTGTACTCACTGTAGTTGTAGTCTACTAACTGTAGTTACTGTATAGTATAATTTAGTGTCCCAAATGCTATCTAATCAGCCCTGTATATACACCAACTCGGGGCCGGCCACTGGCATAAGCAGTCTATGCGGTTGCTTCGGGCCACAACAATAGACACAGAAATTGTTCAGACTAATTGAGAAACCTGTGAACATTCCCACCTCAGAAGATCATAATTATTGAGAAAGCTTGGCCTTTCTTTCTTCCAATGACTCCTGTTCAGTCATCTCTGGTGATGGCAGATCAGCGTTAGTCATTTCCAATGAAGATGTCTGCTCTTACACCTTCCTGGCAACTAGACAGAGGGAACTGAGATGAGAGATGACTCATAGGGAAGTACATTCGGCATCACACTTCTGTGATGATGTGGTCAAGAAGAGGAGCAGCCATGTTTCATCTGATGTACTCTTCTATGGTTTCTGCAGGAGCAGGAAGAAAGGCCAAACTCGCATGCAATCAAAAAGTGTGATCCTATGTTCTACCGGAATGTTCACAAGATGCTCAATTAGCCTGAACCCTTACTGTGACTGTGACAGACTGTGATTCAAATGACAGGTGAGAATTATCAGCCTGGTCAGTTTTTTCAAACTTGCAGTGGTGGACAGTCACAGTAAGTACACTTGAGTACTGTACTTAAATACATGTGTGAGTATCAACAGCTAATACTATACTTAAAAGTAATATATTAGTCTTAGAAATGCAGAGGAGTGTGTGTGATTTGGTGGTTGTGCTGGGAGTGTTTTGAGGCCACAAACAATCTTGCTTAGGGCCATCAAAATCCTAGGGCCGGCCCTGCACCAACTAGTAGTTTAGTTAGTTGTAGAATTGTAGTTAGATAGCCGCACCTGAATTAACAGGATGTGCCAGCGCAGGATATCCGAGCCAAGTGTAATGGGGCTGCAATTACCCGGATTGTGTACAGATCGCACTGGACTTAATGGCACTGGATGAACGATCGGGCTAGGTGTACAGCACTTTGAACCTAGTTGTAGCCCATACCTGAATGTGCTTACAGTAGATATTCTGTCTGGTTAGGTGGTAAAAGGATAGCCCCTTGGCCTAAACCGTCTCACAAAATGTCCACTTCTAATCGACTGAGTTGCACAGCTCAAACTGACTGGAGATAGTGTTTGGACACTGAAAAACCTTGTTTTACATTTGATGCGACAGCCATCTTGAAAAATGGCCGCCATCTTGGATTTTTGCTTGTATCACAAAGTGAACGATTCTTCTGAAATATTGACTTAATCTGCTGGACTAATATGATTATATGTCATGATATGATAGAATATATTGCTGACCAGTTGAAACACTTTTAAACCGATTTATCAGTGATTTCTTTTTTTCGTGGTTACTGCACTTTGGCTTTGTAGGGCAGAATACCTGAGCTACTTTTCTGAGCATAATTCCCTTGCTCAAGTGTGCTGTATGATATATCCCTGTGTGTGTGTGCGTGCGTGCGTATGTGTATGCTTACATGCTTGTATGCTTACATGCGTTTCATGCATTAACACACTCGCCTCGCCACTTAACGTTTCTCACCCTGAATCCCTCCCCTCTCTCCTTCTTTTTCTCTCCTTCCACTGCTGACGCTGCAACTCCTCCTGCACCTCCTGCTGCAAACTCCACCACACCACACCCCCTCCCCCCCACCTCCCACTCTCCATCCCTGACTCCTTAACCTTCTGCACCGTGTGAACCCAAAACCTTGATCCCCGTCCAATCATCTGATCCGTCCCGCCCACGTCGCTCCCTGGTCTCTCTGTTGGATGTCGGTGGTGTTTTCCACCAGATGGCTCACCTGGTGCAGGTGAAGAACCACGGCCTGTCGGGGTCTCAGTCGCTCCACGACCCGCACGCCGTCATCTCCTCCTCGGCCTCGGTGTCGCCCTCGCGGCCGCCCATGCCCCGCCAGAACTCGGACCCCACCTCCGACAACAACCCCTCCCCCGCTCCTCCGCCCCTGCCCCTCCCCCTGCCCCTCCCCCGCCTAGTCCCGCCGACCGCCTCTTGGCTCAGGCCGGATGACGACACGCCCCCCAAGGTGTCTATTTCTCTCTCGCTCTCTTTCTCTGCATGCTTTGACCTCTTTGTGTGTGTGTGACACTGTGTATGTTTGCATATCGTCACACTCAGGCAGAAACTATGTCCATGTTTAATTTTTTTAAATGTTTTTTCATTAATGAATGCACTATTTAATTATATTAAAGTAGCGAAAATAGCAGGTCTACAAGCTCACAGGTTTTTGCTATTTTTGTATTTAAGTGTGTCTGTGTGAAACATGGGATCAATTGGAATACAGGTTATTTTTCCATTTCCTGAAAAGTAAACATTTTAGACATACAGTACAGTACAAGGTTTCTGCCCGACAGCGAAAATATGTGAGAGGATGTGCCTGGGCACGTGAAAGGTTGTGTGTGTGTGTGTGTGTGTGTGTGTGTGTGTGTGTGTGTGTGTGTGTGTGTGTGTGTGTGTGTGTTTGTGTTTGTTTGTTTGTTTGTTTGAACCTGTTTGTCTGTATTTGTAAGGACCAAATCTCCTTGCAAGGATAGCTAGATGTGCAAAATCGTGGAGCCTGAGGACATTCTTCAGTTTTCTACTTTTTAAAGGGCTTTAGGGCTTCTTGCACATGGAGTCCGATTTTGTTGCATGAAAAAAAGGTGACAAAAATATAATTTTTGCTATTTCACAAATAGCTAAAATATTAGAAGCTTACCTATTTTTTTGCTATTCGTCGTATAACAAGGTATATAGGGCTTATGTGGTTGTGGTCTTTCCTTACACACACATACCGTACTCACATGCTAGCACTTTAGCTACATGGAGTATTTGACACTAACCAGGGTGATTGTGCCTGTACTGTACTTGCAGGAGCTATATTTAGCCTCTAGTACAGTGAATGGTGAACTGTCTGATGCCCCCAAGGACTCTCAGTGTGAAAAGTCACTTTGCTTGACTTTATAAACTCATAGACTCTCCTATTCTCTCTCTGGACTGTCTTTCCTGCACTAGAAAGGCAGAGTCAAAGGGGCCTTTCACTTTAACCCATTAAAACTGGGAACGCATATGTGTAACCACTTTAACCATTATTTTATACTTTGGCTGTTCAAAAATAGCAGATCTACAAGATCATAGCGTGGCACCAAGTGCCGCGCTATATATTCAAAGATTTGCAAAAATAAATCATAATTTTTCAAAAAATTGCAGATCTACAAGCTCATAGCCCGGCACTCGGTGCTGCACTATGAGCTTGTATACCTGCTATTTTTGAATAGCCAAAGTATAAGATAATGGTTAAAGTGGTTAAAATTGAAAATGACAGATGCTTTCCCGGTCTTAATGGGTTAAAACACTTCCGGGGTCAGTTTAACGTCCACTCAGGCTTTTGTGTGCATAAATCCTGGGGTTGATTGTTTGTTTTCCATCAAGGGGCTTGTATTGCATGTCGCTCCTCTGCTTTCTATCTTTCTTCTTTGTCCTGTCTCAGAAAAAACTGAAATGTCCAAGAAGAACGACTTTTAAACCAAAAGATGTAGACCTAAATGTTTTTTTGTGGCTTTTGCTGTACATTTACTGTAGGTACCACAGAGAACAACGTCCATATCTCCTGCCCTGGTCAGGAAAAACTCCCCAGGCAATGGCCCTGGTCTGGGAGCTCGCCATGGAGCGCACCTTATACGAGCCAGGTACGAGCGCACGCACGCACGCACACACACACACACACACACACACACACACACACACACACACACACACACACACACACACACACACACACACACACACGTTTCAAGAGGATTTCACATACAGTATTCCCCCATGACTGAGACCCTGTTGCTATCTCTCTATCTACCTGTGAATGTATATGTGTGTGTGTGTGTGTGTGTGTGTGTGTGCGTGTGCGTGTGCGTGTGTGTGTGTATTACCATAGCAACCCTGACCTGCGGAGGACCGATGTCTCCATGGACACACCTCTGAAGAGGACAAGCAGCGGCAGCTCATCTAACTCCAGCACCCCTAGCTCTGAACGAGGTACACACACACACACACACACACACACACACACACACACACACACACACACACGGACAAAGACACACACAGACACACGCGCGCATGCAACATGTTGCATTGCGGCATGTTGTGGCCTTGTAGATATATTTCAACTATTTTGGAAACATTTTATAACTGAAAGTGACTTAGTCATTGTTAAGTCTGAGGAAACCTCTGTCTGTCCGTATTTTTATCCTCAGTGGGTTGACCAATCAATCTGAACTTGCACACAGGAATTGACCATTGGCATTTTTCAGTTTCCCCAAATATAAGCTGTTCATTAGCGTTTTTGTGAACTCTGTCGGGCTGTAAGCAGCGGAGTTTCAGAGTTACTGCGCATGTGCAGCCACAGGCTATGGGCTCTGTTGTCACGGTTATGGTCGATTTGGACATTATGGCCTAAATGTGGGACTGTCAGACAGTAAATGATATGACACACAGAAAACGGCCGCACACACAGACCTGGCCCAGCACTACAAAGTTATAAAGGACATGAAACATAGGCCTTATATCTGATCTGATATGAGTCACCATCTATGATCTTCACAAGTGTCATATCAAAAATAAAGCAGTATCTATAGAGTATACTTTGTTGTACAATGAATTACAAAAATAGCAGACCTACAAGCTCACTACGCGGTGTGAGCATGTAGATCTGTTATTTTGAGTATTTTGAAACATGTTTTGTAAAGTTCAGTGAAATTTTAATTCACTGAAGTGTGTGTGTGTGTGTGTGTGTGTGTGTGTGTGTGTGTGTGTGTGTGTGTGTGTGTGTGTGTGTGTGTGTGTGTGGGTATGCCCTCGTGTGTGTGCGCGCTTGTGTGTGTGTGCGTGTGCGCTCGTGTTCAGCCAAGGCTGATGGTTCGACAGCACCTTCTCAGGAGACCAAAGATGACAACAGAGAGTCTTTGCGACCTAGTAGACCTGCAGTAAGTGGACAGACACACACTCGCACGCACGCACGCACGCACGCACGCACGCACACGCACACACATACATGCATTCAGACTGGATCATTGTCATCTCTGACCTAATCTCTCTGGACAGATTCAGTTTCTTTTTTTACCAAATGGGTTCGCAGATTCTCTCTGACCTAACATTTCTTGTCATTTCCACTCTCTTTCATGTCCTCTCCTCTTTTCTTCTCTTACACTATCCTTTTGCACCTCCATTATGTATTCTCTTCTTACTCTCTCTCTCTGTATCTCTCTCTCTCTCTCTCTCTCTCTCTCTCTCTCTCTCTGTCTCTCTCTCTCCATCCTTCAGAGCTATAAGAAAGCTGTAGATGAGGTTAGTGGCATTTTTCCTTCACACTGCTCTGTCACTCCTGACTCCTGTCACTCTCTGAGTTCTCTCTCTCTCCCTCTCCCTCTCTCTCTGAACAGAATAGGTTTATACAGCAGTGATGTGGCTGTTGGGGGATGGGTGGTTTAGTAATCACGGTGTATGTTTTTAATAGGCAAGTGTTCTGAACCAGATTCTATTATTGTCTCCGCCAGGCCGAAGGCGTGGCCGAGACTGGGTTTTGCACCCTGTCTGTCTGTCCGTCTGTCTGTGAACAGCTAATCATCGGCGTGAAACTGTGCACACACACTCCCTGGAGGCCAGAGCACTTTCACATGTTATAAGCGCCACCAGGAGGCAGATTTTTGCAACATTTTAGTTTTTGGGGCGGTGTAACCGCCCCCTATAAGTGAGTTTTGGACACTGACCAATCCTGCACCGTGATTGGCCAATAGTCTACAACGCAGTCTACACCCCTAACCCTTCCACAGTCAATGCAAATCTATACTTTTGCAAAGTCAGCCAATCACATTACAGCTAGTGTCATCACCACTAGCTGTAATGTGATTGGCTGACTTTGCAAATTCAAGACTGTGATTGGCTAGCGAAACACATGACACATGTGCAGCCCTATGAATAGCAGTATGGACTTAAAAAAAAGTCATTCATCCTTTTTTTTAAGTGAGTCATGTTGTGATGACCACACACCGCCCACTTCACACTGGGTGTGATTTTTAGCGGCGCTAGCCGCTCTATACCTTTAGGTATAGAGCGGTAGCCCTCTATACCTGGCTTTTGCGTCAACGTTCTGATTGGTCAGACACGTCAACAAAGTGATTGGTCAAGCTTCACGTGACACGTGGCTATAAACACATTATAAACACTTATTGATGACAAAATGTATCAAAGGCGCCGCTACCTTCACACAGGTGTGATTTTTTATATTACTCCTACAGATTTTGTCCAAACATCACGCAAATCTGCACACATTATCTCTATAGTCATGTCATCAAGAGGGACATGTCCGATTTTTCATTTCATCCTGATTGGCTTAGATTGACTTCTACTACCTGGCCTGGCGGAGACCTGTACTCGGAGGAGGACATTTTTCTAGTTGTTTTATGTCTCATTTAGCTATCATAGCTGCATCTCTTTCAAACTCTTTCTCATTGCCTCATTCACTATTTCTGTCCCTTTTATTCTTTCTCTCTCTCTCTCTCTCTCTCTCTCTCTCTCTCTCTCTCTCTCTCTCTCTCTCTCAACGTTTACCCCTTCTCATCTGTGCTTAGGAGGAGCTGGTAAGGCACTGGCCACACACACACACACACACACACACGCACACACACACACACACACACACACACACACACACACACACACACACACACACACACACACACACACACACACACACACACACACAAAATGTAACACACCCCCTTCCAACCCTGTCCAACCAAAGTGTCTTTAGAGTCCAAATGTACAGCAACCAATCGCTGAAGTGAACCAATCAGGTCATTCAAATCCTACACTACCCGTATATCAAATCAAATCACATTTATTTATAAACCACATTTAAAAACCTCTCTTGTTGACCAAAGCGCTATACAGAACACAAGGTAATAACCATAACAGCTCAAAGGCACAAAATAAATCAGCAAAACACAAATAACTGTGCGAGAAACGTCTCCAGCGTGCACTGGGACACATCGTCAGTGATGTATCCTGGGTCTCACAACATCAGACACCCTCGTCCAGGCGACACTGGCGGGTATGATCAGGCCCCGGCTTGCGTCCCAGCATCAACCCACGGATCAGCCCTCTTGATCCACAGCCATCTTGTGGCTTTCTCTGCGGCTTAGCTTGTGGATTCAATGGCCCTCTTCTTGGCAAGCCCTGTAACGCCCAATTGACTGAGGACTTTGCAGAGTAAGCGTCCCACAAAACCTCTGAAGCCGACTTCTATGGGCTCGCACAATGTCCTCAACCATATCAGAGGGATTCACATGCTTGTGAATAAAAGAGAGTCTTGACGCTGGTCATTAAACGGAGGGGACGGATCTGATAGGGAAGGGAATGCTGTTCCACAGTCTAGGGGGCTGCGACAGCAAAAGTGCGGCCACCCCTGAGCCAAAGTCTAGTTCTCTAGACCATAGGTATATAAACATAGATACCTCTCTGGCCGCTGCTGTTCATTGGAGCAGGGAGAGCCATTCCTCCTAATGCATGTATGCCCATTATGAAGTATGTCTCTCCACAATTAAAATAAAGTAAAGTAAAATAACATAATACATAACTCGCTGAATTCTCAACCAGTTTTCACACGGTTTGGTTTGTTACAAATGCAGTTATGTTGATAAAAGATGTACGATAAAGGATACTTGGTTAAATAAAATAAAAATGGTTTTCATACCAAAACACTTAGACATACAGTAATGGTGATAAAACAGGGGAAAAAATGTGTCTCCGGTACTTATGTACAACGCAGGCATATTTCTTGCAGTGGAGTGCAGTGGAGTGCAGTGGAGTGCACATATTATGTGGGGCACGCTGTCCCACATAATATGGGGGTGGCGTTGATGTGTGTCCAGTGGCCAATGAGGTGTCTACGTATTTATGTCTAGATTGCTCGGGAGAGCTAGTAGCCCTAGGTCAGCTGACCTGAGAGAAATGAGTGTATTATGGTGTAAATTTCTTATGTCTTCCATAAGTGGCACATGATTGGGCATCACTGGCCCTCTGAACTTCACAACGTGTCATCATTAAAGTAGTTCTCATACTTTTTAATTTCAAGGACCCCCAGTTTGGTATGCATTAGGCCACGGACCCCCATAACTCTGAGTGTGTGTAAATGGAAGCAAATGGACCCGTCTGGGTCCATTTGGTTCCATTTGTACACTCTCAGAGTTACAGACCTGTAAGGGTCCATTTGCTCCCTAACTATCAATCATTTAGCTGGGGAACCCCTCTGGAACCCCCCCATGGATCCCTTTGGATCCCCGGAACCCCACTTTGAGAACCACTGCTGTAAAACACCTCTGCTTGGGAACGTGCACACTTGCGTTGCTGACTGTTCACCGCAGCTAGGTGATTTTGTGACCGAAAAGGTTGTCGGTCCCAGCCAGGTAATTACAATAAAAAAAACACAGCTTGACTGGAAGAAATAAGCGATTGAGTTGACATTAACCTCTTTCATGTCATTATAGGCAAAACTTTCAAAAAATGACAACTTTTTTTTTACAGCAGATCATCAAGCTCACCAGGGTGCATTGTGAGCACACATTGTGACACCGTAGTTCAATGAAGTATATATCAAGCGGTTAAACAACTTACTATAGTAACCTGTGCCGTAAAGTATCCCAAACATGTGTGGTTGTGAGCTAGTCACATGGGTGTGCTGAGAATGGCACCTCGTTCTTAGGAGGCATCTGTTAATCTATGGAATCTTGGTGAATTTATGACTTCTACCTCACCTTTAACCCTTGACCCCTGACTCTAGTCCACCGAGGCATGCTGGGATTTATGCCCCTTACTCTTCCTCTTCCTGTTTGGATCTCTTCCCCTGTAACAGTGACTAGACTCTGTGGTTGTTGCTGTTTATTTGTTCACTAACCACATAAACCCTAACATCCTTTTACAGGGGAACTTTAGCCAAAAATAGCAGATGCAAGCCCACAACGAGCTAGTGTTGCTATTTTTGTCGAAGAGATTTGTTGTAGGCAGAAGAAAGCAGTCCAATTACAGCCAACTCAGGTCCAGTTTGTTAAGTCTAGAGGGTTTACGTGGGTTAGGAAAGAAAGCAGTGTATGTTTATATTCTGAGGAGCTGGATTGAACCTGACAGCAAGGACATTTTTACTGGAAAATGGAATTCATTTTTATAGGCCTTTATTCCATGAAGGTTGTAGCATTGAAGTCAGCTGTTGAAACTTTTTTCTTTCTAAAACCCGATGGCCACACACTGTGTTCCTCACAGGAGGAAACCAATCACTGTCCCTGCTCTCAATGGGTGTATTAAAAGCCCTTTTCTAAAATGCAGTGGCCACACACTGTTCCTCCAAGCAGCAAATTAATCACAGTACCTACCTGCTCTCTCAACAATGGACCTATTAATATCTCTCAAATGAAAGAACATACCACGTCAAATGCAGTGTTGGGCAAGTTACTTTTAAAAAGTAACTAGTTATAGTTATTAGTTACTGCTCCAAAAATGTAATTTCGTTACTTTACTAGTTACTAAATTATGAAAGTAACTAGTAACTAGTTACTTTACTTTACTTTTTTTTTAAATAAGAAAAAATGTATAAAATAAAATAAAAATATATATATTATTTCCAAATGATTTTGATAGGCTATACATAAAAACGTTTATTTGTTTCTTCTTCTTTAGAAATATTTTCTTTCACATCAGGATGTAATGATCATTACACTCAAAGCAATACAATAACCCTCACCCACCTATCTCCCACACTCCCTCCCCAGTCAGTTATCAGTTTGAATGAATTTGATGTCATTTGCATATAGATGTGACTGGCCTTAATTTAACTGACAAAACCTTTTTTTTAATTTTAAAATAAAAAACCTCTCACACTTATGCCAGTGTACTGTATTACACACACACACACACACACACACACACACACACACACACACACACACACACACACACACACACAAAGAGAGAGTTTTAGTGTTGCTCTGTGGCACCGTGAGAGAAAAGACCATTGTAGTCATTATGAAACGTAGTGGAACAATTAAACGTCTTTCTGCACTGTAGTGGCCCTGCTGCTTTCACTGCTATTTTGCTGACTAGTTCTCTGAAGGCAACAAACTCAACCGTTGCGATGGGAAGCATGTCCTCCTCAACAACATACCTGCCAATCAATCTGTTTAGTTGAGTCTGGGTGACATGCTGTGGCGTTCGTTTTTGGGCTCCATCTAGATCACTGCTGGTGGAGTCTTCTTTGGCGACTAGTTTTATAACCCCATGTACTTTAGTTAGGTGCTTCAGGAGATTAGCATTGCTGTTACTCGATGTGGACAATGTTTTCTGTCACTGCAATGTCTTTAGCGCCCTTTATCCCCACAAATTCTAAATATTGGTTATATTTCCAAGCTGCAAACTAACGCTGCGCTTTCGCTCAGATGAGACTGTGTGTGTGCGGTTGTTGTGGTGGATGTGTTGCCGTGTGTGTGTGTGTGTGTGTGTGTGTGTGTGTGTGTGTGTGTGTGTATGGCAAGACCCGCCCAACTCTGTCTCTGATTGGCTTAGGCTGACATTTTACCCCCTGTTAACCAATCATCACTCCTCTCTCTCTGCCAACTTTCACTTTCTCAAGTTAGAGTAAGTGTATGTCATTGTGTATTTTAGTG
Source organism: Gymnoscopelus microlampas (assembly GCF_963454915.1). Classification (NCBI taxonomy): domain Eukaryota; kingdom Metazoa; phylum Chordata; class Actinopteri; order Myctophiformes; family Myctophidae; genus Gymnoscopelus; species Gymnoscopelus microlampas. The sequence goes on along the minus strand of NC_139959.1, from coordinate 17,518,981 downwards.
AATGTTTGATATAGATTCTTGTAAACCATGTTTTTTCTGATCTATAGACCCAGTAGGACACAAAAAAACTGGTTTACATTTTTTTTGGCCCATAGGTGGCGCTACAGCAACCAATTCAAAACGCTAATTCGTGATTACTTACAAACTACTCATAAAATATTTATCAAATTTGATGGGTTGTTGCATCATGAGCTGAGGCACAATCTCTGAAAATTTGACCACAATCCACCTATAGGTGGCGCTACAGCAACAGATTCAATATGCAAATACACAATGGTGCAAGAGCTACCTGACGATTTTTAACAAATAGTGTATGTAGTTATGTAGCAAAAAGAAGTTAAGTGAATGTTTCATATAGATTCTTGTAAACCATGTTTTTTCTGTTCTATGGACCCAGTAGGACACAAAAAAAGCGGTTTACATTTTTTTCTCCCGCCCTGGCACTATTTTGGCACCATGGCAACATTTGGCAATGTGACGCAGTATTTTATGTCTGTCTGTATTTCTGTCAACATCATTTCTTCAAATCTGCATGGCCAATCTTCACCAAATTTGGTGAACAAATGTATGATGTGTCCCAGAAGACACCATCAAATTTTCACCATGATCGGCCAATAGGTGGCGCTACAGCAAACAATTCAAAAAGCAAATTCATGATTACTTACAAACTACTCGTCGATTTTTTAATCAAATTTGATGGGTTGTTGCATCATGAGCTGAGACACATTACGAGGGAGAAGAGAACTTGGATTTTTTGGCAATGAGAGAGTCAGAGGGGAAAAGAACATGTGGGACAAAATGTCAAAGCTTAAGTATCGGACCTGGAAAGGTGGATGCAAAACTATCAAGCTTAAGGCATCATCTGAGGTAGTCAGCTTGAAATCAACCAACTCACTGTTTGTTTGCCTGCTTCTCATTGCCAAGTCCTCTAGAGAACTTGACCTGCAGAACGTTGTGGGAACATACGAATTTGCGGATCACAAATTCAACACAATGCAACACACACACACACAAGGGTGTCCTGTCCACAAACACAAACATGGTGAACGTCACAAGGCAGACACATTACTGGTTCTGTATGCAGTAGCAGTGAGTCGTTTAGGTAAAACACCACATATATACTCATGTGACACTGATGTGTTGGTACTTGCCCTTCAAAGTGTACCAGACCTTCAACCAGAGAGCGCAATCATCATGGGCACTGGAGATCAAAGACGGATGATAAAACTGAGACCCATCTACATGGCCATTGGTCCTGAACGAGCAGCAGCTTTGCCAGGATTTCACACGCTTACTGGTTGTGATACCACTGGTCACATCAGAGGAAAAGGAAAATCTACCTGCTTCAAATCATTCATGAAGGCTGGTGATGATGTACTCCATGCACTTGCTGAGCTTGGTGTTGGCCCTTATCCATCCTCAGAGGTGTTAGCTGGGTGTGAAAAGTTTATGTGTCAGCTCTTCAAACCTGGCTATGAATCAGCTGAAGTACTTCGGTGGCACATGTTTAAACAGCTCAAGGCCAATCAGGGTGTGGAAAAGATATGTCCAACGCAAGGGTCCATCATAGAACATATCCTGCGAGCACAATGGCAAGCAAATGTATGGGCACAAGACATTGTGGCTCAGCCAAAGGTTTTAGATCCACTATCTTTGGGATGGAGGCAGCAAGAGGATGGAAGTTGTGTCCCTGTAGTCTCAAAGGTTCCACCTGCACCAGAGGCAGTCGTAGAACTAGTCAAGTGTGCATGTGTTGCCAGCAAGTGCAGCGGCCGCTGTTCTTGCAAAGTCAATAATCTTCCATGCACAGAGCTCTGCAAATGTGAAGCTGCAGAAGATTCATCTAATAATCTTCAAGATGATGATGCTGAGAGTGATGACGATGATGCCTACAGTGATTGATTCTTTGTTGATTTGTTAAGTTGAGAATGTGTACTGTTGAGCATTCCTTTTATATATTTTTTCTCTGGAGGGGGGAGTATTATTATTTTTGTTTTCTTATTAACAAGGATCCTTGTTCCATTTTATCAAAGGTTCAAGAATAAACCCTTTGAATTGAAAATAAACACTTTTTGTTTCTGTTTAAATAAGGTTTTTGTTAAAAATCGTCAGGTAGCTCTTGCACCATTGTGTATTTGCATATTGAATCTGTTGCTGTAGCGCCACCTATAGGTGGATTGTGGTCAAATTTTCAGAGGTTGTGCCTCAGCTCATGATGCAACAACCCATCAAATTTGATAAATATTTGATGGGTAGTTTGTAAGTAATCATGAATTAGCGTTTTGAATTGGTTGCTGTAGCGCCACCTATGGGCCGAAAAAAATGTAAACCGGGTTTTTTGTGTCCTACTGGGTCTATAGATAAAAAAAAACATGGTTTACAAGAATCTATATGAAACATTCACTTAACTTATTTTTGCTACATAACTACATACACTAGAGTGGGAGCGCTTGAATTTGCCTGTATCCATCCAAGCCTGCCTGTCCTGTTTAGATGACAGGCAAGCTGCTCCGCGGGGGAGACAATGCAGTTGGATCACTTAATGTAACGCAGTAACGCACCTTTTTAAATCACAGTAACTATAACGCCGTTACTGAATTGGAAAAGGCAACGCGTTACGTTATTAGTTACCGCAAAAAGTAGTTGCGTTACGTAACGCATTACGTTACGTAACGCGTTACGTTAGTAACAACACTGGTCCCAACACTGGTCAAATGTCAACGGATGCATATATATATATAAGTCGCTCTATATATTTTGTATTAGCTGTAAGCAACAAGTTAAATAAAAGCCGTACCTCTGCTGACTGTGAAAGGCTTTTTGGTGTAGCTGGATTGATCTTCAGCCCAAGAAGTAGAAGAACTAATTCAACACAACTTTGAAAACGGCTTCTACTGAAGCTTCTACCTTTAGAGACCTGGCTGTTTTACCTCATTTCAGATGGACAGTACAGGACATGTCATTCCCTACAAATTGTTTACATTGACTGTTGTATGACTGAACAGTGTATGTGTTGTAGTGGTTCTACAAGCCAAGTCAGTCAAGTTTCTGAGGTTATGTAAATGCATTGCGAAAACAAGACAGCAATATGTTGATATTAAAAAGAACTTTTGAATACTTTAAGTATTTTTTACTACTCAAGTTCTTTAACTCAAGAAAACTTTAACTCAGTGGAGTAATATTTGACCAAGAGTATCTATCTATACTTTGACTCAAGTACTGGGGTTGAGTACTTTGTCCACCACTGCATTTAACATACTAAACATTACCTAAAAGGCATTTTGTATCAATGCATATGGTAAATAAACTATTACAGCATCCTCTCCTGACCCTTTTCTTTGACCTTTGACCTCCAGGACCTGACGGCTCTGGCCAAGGAGCTGAGGGAGCTGCGTCAAGGGGAGGAGACGAGCCGTCCGCCGGTCAAGGTGACCGACTACTCTTCATCCAGTGATGAGTCCCACAGCAGCGAGGATGAGGATGGAGACGGCGGGAACAATGACGGGACCGTCTCTGTCAGCGACATACCTCGCATCATGTGAGTGTGTGTGTGTGTGTGTGTGTGTACTGTACTTGTATTACTACAGTTGTGAGGGCCAAATGTCCCACTTCCTGATACTCACAAGAAAAATAAATGTTTTATGATTAAGAATATTTGGGGAGTTAGGCTTATAATTAGGAAAATATTTAGGTTGGGGTTAGGATAATCTCTCAAGAACAGATTCCGAGCTGCGCTACTGCATCTGTCGGGAGGGCGATTCAGAAGGTGTGAATGTTGGCATACAAGTGGGCGGGCCTTAGATCAGGAAGCAAGCCACGCTTTACCCAATCAAACGTAGTGGGCAGGATCTACATCTGTGCGTTCGCTTTCCTATGTGTTCCCACTGGAAACAAACCAATCTATCAAATACGTCAAACAAATGTGCTGAAGAGGTTTTACATGTAAAATGTTGTGTAATTGAGCAACTCTCATAAGTACGCTAGCAAAAAGCTTGTCGTCTATAACATCCATGTTCCGTGGGAAAAATGTTGTTAGTGGGAATGAAAACATAGGCGCCCCCACCAGAAGAGAAGGGCTGAGGGCGGACCAAACAGGCCAACATCCTGTTATCAACAGAGCGGTTGTTGTCTATTGGGCGGTCCCCCAGAGTCAAATTCAAAGGAAAAAAACAGCAGAGGGCACTGTTTTTTCCTTCTTTTTTTGACGATGGGTTCCCAGATTGGGGTTAGGATTAGGATTAGGCATTTGGAGGCTATGTGTAATGGATAGGCTTGGAGTTATGCCTGATCTATACTTACTACTACACAAATACGGTTGTTATTACTTTATGTGTCTGTCAGGCCGGCGGCAGGACAGGGTGCCAACGAGACCTTTGGAAGGATGGGAAGTCCCAATGATTCTCACGGCGGTTCCTACGGTCACACCTCCCAGGACGGTACAATGGTGATCCGTGAGGTGAGTGACCTCTCAACTCTGACCTTTGAACCTGCAAACCATCTGCTCTGCTGACAGCACACAAAGTGACACCTCACACATTCATCAGCTCTGCATGCATGGCAACTTTCTATTTAGTTCCCTGGCTTTGTTCTCTGTGTGTGTGTGTGTGTGTGTGTGTGTGTGTGTGTGTGTGTGTGTGTGTGTGTGTGTGTGTGTGTGTGTGTGTGTGTGTGTGTGTGTGTGTGTGTGTGTGTGTGTGTGTGTGTGTGTGTGTGTGTGTGTGTGTGTGTGTTTATTCTGTATGGGTACATTGTCTGTGTGCATTTGTGATTTGTGAACGTATGTGTACATTCACCACACATAGATGGTGTGTGTGTGTGTGTGTGTGTGTGCGCGCGGCGCCGCGCGCGCGTGTGCAGTACGAAACATAAATAGATGTGCTTGTGCATGTGGTTTGTTATGGTTGTTTTGAAGCGAGTGGCTCCTCACTCTGAGAGTTCACTGTCCCCAACACAGTCACAAACAGCTCAGCTCAGGCCCAAGCTAGCTCTATAGGGACGCTCACACAAAAAGCAACAAAGCGATCAGCAGCCATTCATTTCCAATGGGCACTGGCTACACTGAGCGAGCTGGAACTACGCGACTCCTGGCAACAACGTGGCAGAGATTTGGTGACCATGGGCGGTAAACGAAAGCTAAAGACATTTCCTGTTTATGCAAATGGTCAATGCCAGGATTCAAGCAACAACGGGCGACGGCCAATTTAAAACTAGCTGTTGCAAATGTGACATGACCGGGGAAACCCAGAGCGCACAGTGTACAACGATCTAGAATGGAGAAAGTGTTCAATCAATCAATCAATTAATCAATCAATCAATCAAAGGGCTGGGCGATATGACTTCAAATCAATATCACGATTATTTCAAACCTTTGCCTCGGTTGCGATTAATGAACGATTAATAAAAGAACAATATATATGGAGAGTAAATAGCAGATCTACAAGCTCACAACGCTTCACGGTGCGACACATTGTGAGCTTGTAGATCGGCTATTTTTGCATGCCACCATTGTACAGCAAACATTTTTCGTGTCGATTGATTGATGTATAAGAAAAAATATATTAAAAAAATAAATAAGCTTCTCGATTATTCGATTAACCTACATGAACAAGATTAAGCTCTAAATGTCTGTTTATATTTTCCGGTTAATTGCCCAGGCCTAATCCACGCCCCTGTCGTCGCTTTGGATGTAAGTGTTTTTTAGGTTTTGGCGACTGCGATTTGGCAGCATACAGCAACAAACCAACGCTTTTGGTGTGAGTGCAGCTTTACCCCTCAGCCACTAACATAGTCCCCAACCTCTTAAATGTTTAATTTCCACCATGTCAGATATATTAACAGCTTGTCTGCAGTAAAACCTAGTCATGATAACTCTGTTTATCTGGTGGATTATAAATGGCCCATTCTGCCTCTTCCTCATATTTTAGAGCACTGTTTCTCAATGTGGGGTCCGGGGCCTCTCAGGGGGTCCCCGGACCCCACATTGAGAACCGGTGCGTCACACTGTGACGCGTTGTTATTTTCAAAAAAGTCTTCCTATTATGGGGGCCCCTGGCACAAAGTCTTTTCAGAAGGGGGGTCCGCGGCCAAATACATCAATGTGGGGGTTCTGCATTCCAGAAATGTAGCCGCCATGTGCCTTTCATACAGTGTCCCGTCTATAAGAACATATGTACCCCCATGAAAGGTATTTTTGGGCACACAACATCACTGAACCGAACAGCCAATCACAGCCTAGTTGCACCTTTTTGAGTGCCCCCCGCCCGCCGCTTCTTCCTCTTTTTTCAGAAACATGGGGAAAGGAGGCGGAGCTCTGCCGCCAGCAACGGTTTCCCCGGCAACGCTAATCTGTTCCCTGGCAACGCCAATCTGCCTGATTTGGTGCAGCAAAGCACATCCCCTCTGGTCTCCCCTGGCGACGGCTCTGGGGCGCAAGTAGGTTGTCTGGTAACCGTAAGAGTGGGCACCTCGACATTGTGGGCACATCAATGTTAAATTGGCAATTTATTCCCAAATGTAAAAACAGAAAGAAAATTATTTTGGAAAATGGTCTGAAGTAATGCATCATTTGAACATTCTTGAACATTTGACATTTAAGGCCTAATATTTCTACAATTGCTACAAATTGCTACAAAACCTACAGTATGGCTAGGCAGTCATTAAGGGCATAAATAAGCGGTGGAAGAGTACACTAGTATACTTTACATTACTTAAGACCATTTTCCATATTCTTTATTTGTTTACATTTTGTAAATAATTGCCAATTTAACATTGAGGTGACCACAAATGTTCCCACTCTTCCTGTATCCGGTTGTCCAGCCCCTCCTGTGTCAATCTGAACCTCCCTATGTCCACTTTGAACCGTGACTCCTTGTCCCCACTGCTCCTGCCCCAGTACCCCTCCTTTCCTCTCTGACAAGGAGGTTCACAAGCCCCCTATATTAATATTACCAGTGTTTCCCAAACAAGGACTTGGGAAACCATTTTTATGGGTCGCGAGTAAATATCACTTCTTTTTTATTACGTTTCCTACAATTTTCTTTATTATTATTTCAAATGCGTTTTTCAAAATAATTATATCATACATAAGAAAATTAAAATCCATTCATTTAAAATACTTTTAAGAAATTGTGAAAATAGTAGTGTGAGCTTGTAGATCGGCTATTTTCACTGTTAAATAGGGCTTGTTTGGTTAATTGATCATATATTTTTGTACGTTTGGGTGCCGGAGGAGACACCAAATTTCTCTTTTGGGCCTCGAGCTGAAGAAGGTTGGGAACCCCTGATCGATACCTCCCCATTTCTACATACTGTATACTGTACCTCCCTCTGGCTTCCTTGTTTTTTCCATTGTGTGTGTGACTGACCCCCCCCCCCCCCAGCCCATCCTAACAGCCCTCCAACCTGCAGCTTACACTGAGAATCTGTATATCGATGACGTCATTCACAACATTAAAGTGTAATTGGAAACTTTTTCTGACTCACAATAGCGTGCCTCAACCTTTCTCTCCTTAGGGGGAATTCATGTGAACTTTGGAAAGAAGTTAGCTGAGAAGCAACTACGTTATTTGGGAGTTTTTACTTGATAAAAAAAATAGTTTTTTTCAGTGAAGCTCCTTTCTACCTGATCACACCACACTTGCATACGATTTTGTTTCCCTCTCACCTTCTTGTGTGCTCCTTTCTTTCTTTGTCCCATTTGTTTTCTCCACAAATGAGACATTTAGATAAACATTTGCGGTATTTGGCTGATATATGTGCATGCACTGTATTGGTTACGGTACAACAGCTCTCTTCCAAACTTACTAAATTGTTAGAGGGGATTGTTTTAAATTAGTTAATTGACTGTACAGTACACTGGAATTAACCACTTAACCCTCAGTGTCCATATTCTGGGCGGGAAATTTGCCAAAAATAGCCGATCTACAAGCTCACAACACGTCACAATGTTAATTAGGTTGGTTTGTCCTCTCACTCTTCCTTCGATTGACAGTACGGCATGGGTAGTGGGAGTGGCTCCAAGTCTTCCTTCACGCCATTCGTCGATCCGAGGGTGTACGGGACCTCCCCTACTGATGATGACGATGAAAACTCTGCCTCCGGTTGGTGTCCTCTCTGTTTCAGACAGACAGTTTACACAGAATTTACTGAACACATGAATTAGATCATCTCAACTTGGATTCTGTTCTTGAACTTGCACTGATCAGTATTGGCTGTGCAGTGTGACTAATGAAATAGGACTGAAATTATTTGCTATTGCTGTGTGGGAGTGACAGTCTGGGACCCTTTGTAAGACACACAGTAAGTATGGGCTGTCACTGTGAGACTGTCAATTTGTGGCAGCCTGTCAACCAGTTCTTGCAATGACGGCCCATACTGCCCAGTCAGAAACATACTGCTCTCTTTAGATACCTCAATAAAATGATATAGTGTACTGTGCACTTGATCTGATCAGAAAACAATGTGTATGATATGTCTTTTATTTTCCTGAACCAATTTTCTGACAAAGGTCACAACTCACAATCATTAGGAGAGATTGTTTATTCATAAGCTTGTCCAGCCGGATATTGACTTCAATGCATTCCATCAAACTTCTGGCTCCAGTTTGGCTTTTTCAATACTTTATACTTTTTATTGGATTATTGGAAAACATTAGTTAGAAGTTACTTTGTAGATTTAGATTATGTTACAAAAAACATACATTAACCAATTACCATTTATACATTCAAAAATAGCTGATCTGCAAGCTCACAATGTGTTACAATGTGACGGGACGCTCTCTGAGCCTGTAGATCTGCTATTTTTGAAAATATTTGAAATATTTGGACACATTTGAGTTTTGCTTTGGTACTGTAAGAATAACATCGGAGTACTTCTTCCGCCACTGAAGCAAACTAAACCTCTCTGTGTGCGTTTGCCACCCAGCACTGTTTGCAGACGAGCTGCTGAGGCAGGAACAGGAGCAGGCCAGACTGAACGAGGCCAGGAAGATCTCTGTGGTCAATGTGAACCCCACCAACATCAGACCACACAGCGACACGCCCGAGATCCGCAAGTACAAGAAACGCTTCAACTCTGAGATCCTCTGCGCTGCACTCTGGGGTGAGACGCAAACACAGAGAAGGACTCGCATATCGTTGTTGTCGGGCAGAAACCTTGTATCTCGACATTTCAACATTTTTTGTTTTGTGCCTAAATTAATTATAAGAATGTTGATGACAATGATGTCACTGGTAGGCAGGATTCTGAACTGTCCACAGCCCTCCTCTGAGACACAGAGTGAGTTGACAGAAATGGTGCCATCTTATAATGAGCATTAGTGAGGGCCAATTATATGAAGATCGGTTGAAAATGGGCGAAATGGTCCTTTTTTTCAATTTCCTGAAAAGTCACGGGTTTGAACATGCAAGGTTTCCACGCGACAGCAACGAAATCTACTGTACCTAGTACTGCCCAAAAATACATTATACATATACATATACATTGTACATTATACATTGCGTGTGTGTGTGTGTGTGTGTGTGTGTGTGTGTGTGTGTGTGTGTGTGTGTGTGTGTGTGTGTGTGTGTGTGTGTGTGTGTGTGTGTGTGTGTGTGTGTAGGTGTGAACCTTTTGGTAGGAACAGAGAATGGCTTGATGCTGTTGGACCGGAGTGGTCAGGGGAAAGTCTACAACCTGATCAACCGACGGCGCTTCCAGCAGATGGACGTACTGGAGGGACTCAACGTTCTGGTCACCATCTCAGGTTAGGCACAGTTCATTAGTACTGAGGCAACTTGATGCACACATACACCCTTGGACATGACGCTAGTATGTCACGTGTACATGGACATGATAATAATAATAATATCTTTATTTATAATACTTTTCACAACATGAGTTACAAAGTGCTGAACAGCAGTTGGGGCATAAATGAACAGCATTAACAAGTAAGTTAATTCTGACAAAGCAATAAAAACGCATTAAGCAAACTAAAAGGACATCAAAAGAACTTTGGTCTCGTTACCCACTTCAACAAACAAGCAGATACAGACAAACGCAACACAATAATGGCAAATGAGGTGATCTAGGCCTAGGGGAAGGCTTTCATGAACAGATGTGTTTTCAGTGAAGTTATTTAAAAGATGCCACAGAATTGGCTTTTCTGCCAAGGGTAGATCGTTCCATAGCCTAGGTGCTTGTACGGCAATGATGCTAGTATGTCACATGATGTACACGTACACCCCCTGGAAATGATGCTAGTATGGTGCCTGGACTTACCCTAGATGCTGAACGCAAATCAGGAAGACATTCAATAACATTTTTATAGACTGTGGTATGACTCTGCCAGGGATTGAACTCCCAACCTCCAAATCTCAGGGTGGACATGTCATGAGATGAGATAACATGATGTGAGATGAGATACTGTAAGATGAGATGAGAGCACATAAAAGGTTGGATTAGAAGAGAAGAGAATAGGTTAAAGTAGTACAGAATCGAGTAGATTAGATGAGCTTAGATAAAATGATTTGAGGTTAGGGACCAGAAGGGGGTCCCTGGAGGAAAATAGGGGAGGGTCATGCCTTTCTAATTTTAGTACAAGGGAGGGTCAGCTAATTTTACTTTGAATCCAAGAGAGGGTCATCCAATTTTGAATTAATAAAATAGTCCGTTTTTTATATACATTTTTAGTACAGCAGAACAGTGGTCAATGACCCCTCTCTATTTCAAATGATACAAAGGATTCAAATCCAGTAACACCTTGGTCTATTTAGAATCAATGACAGTCGTTAACAAGCCATCAACACACAGCAAGTGTGAACGACCCAGTCAAATCTATTCAGCGTCTTAACGATGGTGGTTGAACAATTAAGCAACACTTCAACAGGTGTTAGGCATATTAGAGAGATGCATTATCCCAATTTCCAACACAGAGATATCCTCTTTTAATTGTGTTTTGTTGCTCATAGAATTACATACACCAGGTAGGTTACAATGACCAATTTATAACTGGATATTCATATATGGACAGTTGTGCATAGATGCCAGCCTAGCTCCTCAAGTAAAACCAGAATCATCGGGCTATAATTGATAGCCTAATTGTTAAGATTTAGACAGGGGCCATTTTCGAATTGCACAAGTACAAGCAAGCACATGCGATTGATTTGGGCACATTTCCTACTAATGATGACTCAACCAGGTAAACCGGTACAGTTTCCATTGAAATTCTAACTCCCATTTCTGTGGAAGTATTTAAGGGAGGTTTTAGTACATCAAGGTAAATACAGGCTTTTATTTGATGTATGATGACGCATCGATGTTGTCAGTTACATGGAAGTTGGAGTACATCAAGGTAAATGCAGGCTTTTATTTGATGACGCATGTTGTCAGTTACTTGGAAGTCGGATGTCTGACTCGGAGTCGGATGTCCAAATAAAAGCCTGTATTGACCTTGATGTACTAAAACCTCCCTTAAATACTTTGCGCTGTGTGCGTGTGTAAAACTGTCATCCTTGAGTTGAATTTCCTTTCTGTTGTCACACACATTAACAGTATCCACCATCGATTAAAATAAAATATAATACAAATCTTCACTTTCCTACATTACTAAATGCATGGTCAGGGACCACATGCAATACCTCCACGGACCACCAGTTGAAAACCTATGATGTAGGCAACAGTGTAGTCACCGTAGTTAATAATTATGGGATTCAATGGGTTTCCCACATGTAAGTTTAGAACACTGTCCATTCTGCTACCACTACATACACTACACTGTGCATTTAGCAAGACTGACTACAGTAATGTTCTAATCAATGTGGAAAGCAAAACATCGGACATATTATCAGTTTTAAATGTCATGTTGTTGTATTTGATGGGGAGGGTTAGGGGTGTCAAGATAACACTAATTTCACGATACATACATGATGTTGGACATATGATATCGATATGATACATTATTAATGTTCTTTTCTCATGTATCATCAACATTGGCCATCATCTTTAGTTTAAAATAACAATTATAAAGCACTTTAAAAAACTATTACAAAGTGCTTTGTACGCACAAATAAATACATTTGTGCAAGCTTAAGGGAGAAGTGAAGTTTTCACTAAATATTAACCCATTGTTTCAGAGGACAGATAAACACTAATATAATATAACACTGTATAACTATAAATTCCACAAACCTCATATTTTTGTCATCTGGACTTTACGAACCAAGTGCAGCCTAGTTATTTCCAACAGCTAAAAAAAAATCTATAATACCAGATACAGTATAATACCATGTAAACAATCTTAGATTAGATGTAGGCCTATTTGAGAGTGCAGACTGGCATAACTGCTTTGACGCATGTCACATTAACGAGCGTCAACGAGCATCAGCTGACACACAACACCTCCCCTCTGCAGTGCTTTAAACTGAAAGTGATTGGAGTCTGTTTAATTTCTCAAATATTCATTAATTTCAAAATATCTTGAATATGATGGAAGACATGATTAATAATTACTGTGATTATGATAAGCTTTACACTTCGTATCATACACCATACAGTAAGAACTCCTATTACTTTCACCGGCAAAAGAAATAAAGAAAAGACAAATAATTAAAAAAATATTACGATACAGTATGACATCTTGACAATACCTATCGTCACATTTTAATACCACGATAGGCTATATCGTGGGACAATATATCGTGACACTGCTATAGGCGGGGAGGGTTAATCTTTGTTTTTTAATCACTTGGGGAGGGTCATTGATTTTTTTTTTTAGTCAAAGGGAGGGTGGCATGGCATTTTAGATCAGGGCACATACACATTTTCTCCAGGTGTACCCTTCTTTAAAAATCGACCTGTCCCTTACAGTAGATAAAATGTAGTGACAAAAAGATTATGGCTGTTAACCCATTAAGGAACGTATCTGTGTAATTTTTTGATTTGAGCTAAAAAGCATTATTTTATACTTTGGCTATTCAAAAATAGCAGATATACAAGCTCATAGCGCGGCACCGAGTGCCGCACTATGAGCTTGTAGATCTGCTATTTTTGAAAAATCATGAAAATGTGTGCAAATCTTTGAATATATATATTTTTTAAAATGAACATTTGTAACTCAAATCCTTGCTTATGGGGGTCCCTTTCACTATATATACTATAACAGAAAACTGTTATAGGATTTAGAAGACATTTGTAGAATCGGAACCTCAGGCCTTCATGGGTTAAGGTACAGTAAAGTGCTCCTTGTTCTCTGTAACCTTGATCTATAGCATCAACATCGATCACTTTCTCTGTGATTAAGTGCTCATCCAGAATGAGTTCCTTCTCCTCATCCTCAGGGAAGAAGAACAAGCTGCGTGTGTACTACCTGTCCTGGCTTAGGAACCGCATCCTGCACAACGACCCCGAGGTGGAGAAGAAACAGGGCTGGATCACCGTAGGAGAACTGGAGGGCTGCGTCCACTACAAAGTCGGTACGTCTTTACATATATATGTGTGTGTGTGTGTACATGCACAACCTGCCAAGTACAGTATGTATGTAGTATGTATACGATGCGTACAGTGTTATGTACTTGTTCCTACTCTGGTCCTGCAGTGAAGTATGAGAGGATTAAGTTCTTGGTGATCGCTCTGAAGAACGCTGTGGAGATCTACGCCTGGGCCCCGAAACCCTACCACAAGTTTATGGCCTTCAAGGTGACACACACACACACACACACACACACACGCGCGCGCGTGCGCACACACACACACACACACACACACACACACACACACACACACACACACACACACACACACACACACACACACACTACCACGGGCATATTTACAGACCTACACATACAACGCACACTGAAGTGCTCCTCTCTCTCTTTCTCTCCATCAGTCGTTCACTGACCTCCAGCATCGACCCCAGCTGGTTGATTTGACGGTGGAGGAGGGTCAGAGGTTAAAGGTCATCTACGGCTCCAGTGTGGGCTTCCATGTCATCGATGTGGACTCTGGAAACCCCTACGACATCTACATCCCCTCCCATGTAAGACACTCACAGACTGAGGAGCTGGCTGGGTTGAATGCTGAGAGTGTTTTTGGGTAAATGTGAGTGAGTGAGTGAGTGAGTAATTGATTGGCTGGATGGATGGACGGACGGAGGGATGTACGGCTGTATGGATGGACGGACGGATGGATAGTTTGTGATTAACTGTGTGAGTGACAGTAACTGAATATGTGAGTGAGTAAGAACTTATGAATGACAGGGTGAGGTTGTGAATGACAGGAATGACAGGGTGAGGTTGTGAATGACAGGGTGAGGTTGTGAATGACAGGGTGAGGTTGTGAATGACAGGGTGAGATTGTGAATGACAGGGTGAGGTTGTGAATGACAGGGTGAGATTGTGAATGACAGGGTGAGGTTGTGAATGACAGAGTGAGATTGTGAATGACAGGGTGAGGTTGTGAATGACAGGGTGAGATTGTGAATGACAGGGTGAGGTTGTGAATGACAGGGTGAGATTGTGAATGACAGGGTGAGGTTGTGAATGACAGGGTGAGGTTGTGAATGACAGGGTGAGGTTGTGAATGACAGGGTGAGGTTGTGAAAGAAACTGTGAGATCATGATTGACAGGGTGAGGTTGTGAATGAAGCTGTGAGATCATGATTGACAGGGTGAGGTTATGAATGAATGAGAGTGTCAGGTGTATTTGAGAGACTCTTAGTGACTCTGCTGGTCTGGTCCGAGGCCTATGAATCAACACCTCAACAACTCCAACAATCCTCTGGATACAGTAAGAGACAAAGGGGCCGTTTCCAAAGCAACCGCCTCGCGTTGCTCTTGGCAACAGTGTAACCATGCCGTATTCCATCCCTTGTTTCCATGACAATTGCATGTTTGTTTGTTTGTGTTTTATGGAGCGGGGGGACTCCGTTGTTGCAGCAGTTTCTCTACGAAGACGTAGGGAAGAGAAGCAGAACATGGGAGGGAGGAGAGAAGAGAAGGTAGGAAGGAAGGTTAGGAAGAAAGGAAGGTTGGAAGGAACGGCGCAGATCCCAAAGGAAAGCGGAGACAGAAAGAGGAAGAGAAAGATAGAGTACTGCATTGCCCCCCCCCCCCCCCCGCAAATACAGACTCACACTGACAAACCCCCCAACCCCCCAACCCCGACCCATCGCCTCCTCCTCCCGTGTGTCGCCCCCGGCAGATTCAGAGTCAGGTGACCCCCCATGCCATCGTGGTGTTGCCCAAGACGGACGGCATGGAGATGCTGCTTTGCTACGAGGACGAGGGCGTCTACGTCAACACCTACGGACGCATCACCAAAGACGTGGTGCTTCAGTGGGGGGAGATGCCCACCTCCGTTGGTAGGTGTCCAAAACAACAAGCACCACAAACACGCACACACACACACACACACACACACACACACACACACACACACACACACACACACACACACACACACACACACACACACACACACACACACACACACACGTACCTCCACATATCTCCTGTCTGTTCGGCTAAAGCCACACTCCTCCGTCTTGCTTTCTCTCCTGTACCGCCCCAAAAGCACGCGTGCACACACATTTCCCTAGCACTGTGTCACATCCCTTCTCCCCCCAATCCTCCAACCCGAGAAAGATAAACTTAAACACCCACACAAACATGCGCTCTCCTGAGGCTGAGAACCACATATACCTCTCCGTTTGTGCCTTGCTTATTGCCTGTCGCTGGGGATCACACTCCCGGGAATGAATTAGCACTGGGTTGTCATGATCAATGCTGACAGAGACTTAGCAGAAAGCTCATCACCCCTGCATGCTTCAGATTTATGCTTGTGAGATGAAATCCCCACAGGCACACATGCACGCATGTGTGCGAGCACGTGCACAAACACACACACACACACACACACACACACACACACACACACACACACACACACAGACAAACATCTCAGCCTGTTATCCATCACTTCCACTCCCCACCTTTTTTAGAGCAGTGGTTCTTATCGCTAGTTGTGGGGACTAAAACAACTGTTAGTATTATATTCTCTCAGGAAGTGAACGGTGTTAGACCTGGTGTCCTGGGTCTACATGAGTCCTAGATCAGATGACAAGGAGCACTCTGGGTGCCTTGGACCACCACACACACACACACACACACACACACACACACACACACACACACACACACACACACCTAAGTATAGGGAGGCATGCTTGTGTCTGGGCGATGTTGTCTGTCTGCTGTGCCGCTGTCCTTTGGTCTTGTTTTGTTCAATCCGACGATTTTAACTGTGACGTATATGAATATCAATCAACTTTTGTCCCATTCAAACTCTCTTTCATCCTTGGTGCCGAAGGGTCCTGTGTTTTGATTGTTTTTTTCTAACCAATGGTCATTGATGGATCTCTACTTACTTAGGTCAGTAAACTAAATAGGACAAACGTTTTTTTTCTTAACCACTTGAATCCTCTAGTCTAGTCTTAGTAAAACGGACCTGAACTGTTCTTGGGCGTTTTGTAGATCTGCTATTTTTTGCGGTTGTTCCCCCCAGAATAGGCAGGCTGGGGTGGCTAAATAAAATTTAATTATTTTATTAAAGAATACAGAAGTCATTTGACATCAAGTTTCAGTGATACTGAAAAGCACTGAATCACAACTAGCAGGTTTCGGTATACCTGTGTCTTGCTAGTTGCTATTCTAGTAGAACAATAGACGTGTTGTTACAGCAGCATGGCTGCTATATTCAGTTGTGCATAGTGATAAATCCAACTGGTCACAGTTGATCAGAACCTAGCCAAGGATGGACATTCTGGATATTCAAAGAAGTCTCCTGTCTTTTATCTGTTCCATCTCCATTCCAGTGTCACCACTAATTACACATTAGTTGGGTCCAGTGTTTAATTGATTGAATGTTCTGTAATAATGTAGGATGGAGTGAGAAAGATCACTTGATATACAGTACATGCTATTAGTGTTACAATGCTAAACTTCTATTAGACTTGATTCTGGAACTCAGAAGTATTGAGGCCATACAAAAAGGGCTTTATTAAACTGTGGGTGGGTATGTATTTATATCGATTTATATATTATAGAATTATTCACATTTCTGACTTCTATTGCTGATATGAAAGTTGAGACAAAACATAACAATGTTGAGACATCAGATATAGCCATTTGATGCATTCATTATTATGATATGATTTTAAAGTTGCATTACGCAGTGCTAGGTGCTTTGTGTGGAACAAACGGGACATTACAGTATGTCATCACACTGACGTGTGCATACTCTTGTCAAACCAGAATTTCTCACAACCAAGCCCATCCCTAATGCCACAGACATTCTTAGGTGTACCCATCCATGGCATAGAGGTTTAGACATGCTTGCCGCTGGATCTACAAGCAGTGTCTTGAGCAAAGCCATTTTTTTCTGTGGTACAGAGACACAGCCAATTAAACCTGTGGACTACTACGGGTATGCCCTGTCAACCATAGCAATTGTCAAGAGAAAGGAGAATGTTTTTGTCGTTCACTTTCTCCACTCCACTTTCCAAGCCTCAGGAATTCCAACCTGCTGCCACCTTCCAGTCACTAGCACTCTATGCTACCCTCTAGGTACTTGTCGCCGTCCATATTTAGCCATTGATCCTACATAGACCCCTTCGCCAACAGAATGCTCACAATGGTAGTGTGTCTAGTGACTACACACACTACCTCTTGACACCAGACTCTAGTGTGTATAGGCGCTCACCCAGAAACTGCTGCAATAATCTCCTCCTAGAGGCGTGGCCTAATAGACGCAGGCCTTGTGATTGGCTTGGTTGGGAGACCGGTGTTGAGTTAGTTCTCTCCTGTGCAATCCGTTTGTTATGTGTGTGTCCCCTGTCCCCACCCTTTGCAGCCTACATCCACTCCAACCAGATCATGGGGTGGGGAGAGAAGGCCATTGAGATCCGCTCCGTGGAGACGGGACACCTCGACGGAGTTTTCATGCACAAGCGAGCTCAGCGACTAAAGTTCCTGTCAGAAAGGAATGACAAAGTGAGTTTGAGTGGGCACGCACACACACAAACACTTGCATCTCTGTCTCACTCTCGTTCACACTGAATTTCCCCAGCAGGACCAATAAAGGTCTTATCTTACAAACGATACACATACTGTACAGTATATACACACATATACAGTACATACTATTACATACTTTATTCATTCATATTGTGCTTTTATCCAGTGCACAGTGTCAGTGTAGAATAGTAGGAATGCAGCAGCCAACAATGCTGCATTTTGATAATAGACATTTCAAATATGTCCCTAGAATTAGTATGAAAGAAATACATTTAAGAAATGTAATACACACAGGCACGCACGCACGTGTGCGCGCGCACACACACACACACACACACACACACACACACACACACACACACACACACACACACACACACACACACACACACACACACACACACACACACACACACACACACACACACAGGGGCACCAACTGGTGTAATTTCAGAAGATTGCAATGGCTATTGGGCTAGGATCCCTCAAAGAGGCAATGATTCATAATGCCTTTCATCCATAGCTCCAGATTATTTACAGAACCCAGAAATACAAGGCAATAGGCAGTAACCTACTTGCTTGGTACTGTAGCAACATTGGTTGTAGCATGAGTTGTAAAATTCATAATTAAATACATATCAGTAGTCCAGCCTGTCATGAGGCAACATATGCAGTCCCAAAACTAGGAACCGCCCCCGTACACTGAGAAGAAGCAGCGTTCCATTTTTACGCACAACATACATCTGGAATAAACTCCCAGACAACTGTAGGTCTGCTCTCAACTCTGTCCATTCTTGTGCTACTCTGTAATTTTATTATCTTTATCTCTGTTATCTATTCATATTTCCCAAATGGCCTTTTATAATGTTTATATTGCAATGCTCTTGTCTTTAGGCTCTTAATGTTTTGTGTAAAGCACTTTGAATTGCCTTGTTGTTGAAATGTCCTATACAAATAAACTTGCCTTGCCTTACACATACAGTAGAGTGACTAACTCAAGCCTCCTTTCTCAACATTTGTGTTTGTCTTCAGGTGTTTTTTGCCTCGGTGCGGTCCGGAGGCAGCAGTCAAGTCTTCTTCATGACCCTCAACAGAAGCTCAATGATGAACTGGTAACCCCCCCTCCATCATCACAGCCCTCGTCTCTGTCCCATCCATCACCCACCAGAAGAGAGGATGGGGTTCCCAACGAAAAGACAGACAGATAAAAAACAAGACTGTCTAATTGAACAATTATGCGACCACAGGAAAGGTTCCAACCAACCACAACTGGCGCTGTCATTGTTGTAGTAGTATTTCGCCTGCAAAGCTGGCCTCCGGCCACTGGGTGGAGCGCTACAGGCCTCAGTGTTACTGTTGGAAAAAACGAAGAGACTGCATAACAAGTCAACAGATGACACATTTTCTTTTGTTTAGATTGACTGGTGTTTTGTTTTGTTCCTCTGAGGGATGCTATCATAAGGCAAAAGGACACTAATATTGTGTTGAGTAGCTTTAGGTCATATGAGGCCCCGGTACGGAGAGTAGCTCACTGTGTAGAACAGGGCAAACATCTGTCAAGTCAAAATTATTACTTTAGAGTGACATTTTAATTGTGCATCTTTTGATGTCATTGTGAAAAGGAACGGCCCAAATACTATAAATAAGCAGTTTGTTTTATAAGTAAAATCTCAGTTCATTTGGAGACAATTTTACACTTGTTGATGTGCACCCTTGCTTCCTCACTATGGCTACAATGCCATTTAATTTTCCTTCTGGTGGAATAGAAGAAGAAGGTTATAGATATTCCTTCGATGCTGCAACAGCAAGAGAAAAAAAGAAACCAGCATTTTGCACCTGTTCTCATGAGGAGACCATGGCATCTCACAAGCTTATCATTTTGTGGTGGTCTCACCTTTGCTCCCCTTGTTCTCTTCAACATTTATATTTTCTACCCATTCTGTGTGCGTTACACTTCTTGTAAATACTCACTTTGCTGTGTAGGGACAGTCCGCTTTGCAAACTGACACACATTGGCTGGGTCTGAGCGAGGTAAAACAATGAGGAACAACAAGAACACAAACAGTAGGCCGTCACTTTCTGTCATACCTCTGCAAAATGTGACCACTTATTATTTACTCACAGGTGTGAGATTTCTTTGCTGTGTAGGGACAGTCCGAGTCCGCTTTGCAAACTGACGCTCATTGACTGTGTCTGAGCGAGATAAAACAATGAGGAACAACAACACCAACACAAACAGCAGGCTGTCACTTTCTGCCACACCTCTGCAAAATGTGACCACTTTTTATTTACTCACAGTTGTGAGATTTCTTAAACCAACAACCTGAGAAAGGAGTTGAGAAGAGTACAACTGTTGTGACTGCTGACCCAAACTCTCCTCTTTTTTCTTTTCAGTTCTTTCACTGTTTATTGAGGTGCTTTTGTACATTTGTGCGATGATACATTAACATATTGGTTCTGTGTGTCATCTATTGATACGAACTGTTAATCCTAATTTATACTGTGTGAGCCAAGCCGTGGCTCATGGTTCATGGCTCATAGCTCTGTACTAGATACTGTTGGAGCTATGTGCCATGAGCCACGACTTAGCTCACACAGTATAAATTAGGCTTTAGAGGCAATACTTTCCCATGCAACTACTGATGTTTGACGGTGAAGGATAGAGTTCTAGCGAGGGATAGATTTCTGAAGTGAGGCCAAAAGTATTTTGTAGCTGTAACAAACTAGCTTTACTTGGCAGGAATCATAGTCACAAATGTAAATGTTCTAGAATGTTTTTCTAGAAATATGTTCTTAAACCAGTACTAGTTACTAATTATCTCTATTTGGATCACCAAATCAATGGCTTAATGGCTTAGGCTTGATTGTATTCAAAAGATTGCAACAAAAGTAATTCTTACTCTTATGTACATGTAAACAAGACGTAAGAACCTTAAACCATGAAACTTCTAGAAATGGCTTCGTATGGACATGTATCTAAAGCGATACAATAAGATCCATCAAGACATGTTACTAGGAGAATCGTACATTCACATACGTTTACGCATTTAGCTAACGCTCTCCCGGTATCAAAATATGGTTTCAGGATGACCACTCCACCAGTATGCTAATTTTCCCACCAGAAGGTGAAGCTGCTAATGAAAGTGGGACAGTGAGTAGGCTACGAGACAGAAACGGGTCATTTCCATTCTTTCTGCTGCTTCCTTGTTCATAGATCTAACAGCGTTTGTCAGCCAGTGGGTTTATATAATCAAAATGCAGATGACACAGAATAATTTTAATAGATTATTGTGTTATAGTGCATTGGCCCTGAACCTCGAGATTAACACAGATTTCAGGTGTACAAAAACTGCTGTTCTAAACTAATAGCATATCTGTTTGTGATGCCGGTCCAGGCCACGCCAGCTGACGCCTTTATTGCCAGATGTGTCTGTTGTTTCACTAAGAGGGAAGAAACCATAGATTAAAAAAAAAGAAAGAAAAACTATACTAGAGAGAAGCATTTTGTTTTGGTTATATCTTATGGCTCATTTTAACAAAAGACAAAAAAGAAAGGATGTTCACATGTTAAGGTTTAGTTGCCTTTCTACCGAACAGGAAAAAAATAGCTATACGACTTTCTTAAAACAAACAAAAAATGTTTTTATTGTGGTATTATTTGTATTTGTATTTGTATTTCGATTTTTGTACGTATCTGACTGTGAACGTATGTATGGAGGTGTGAGTGTGTGAGTGAGTAATGCATGTCTATGTTTTCACCTAGTCGGAACCACTGGGCTCACTACGAATCCAACCTCAATCTGGAACACTCTCTGTGACGTTCAAAATTTTGACAATAAATGTCATTTCCTTGTACAGCAGAACTTGTCACTATTTTTATGCCTTGACTTTTCCAGAAACACTGATACCAAGAGACCTCACCTCCTAGACCAGTGCTTCGCAACCTTTTCTGGATCAGGGCTCACTTGAAAGCATTCGCAGCCATTTGTTTAACCCATTCCATCCGGGAAAGCGTCTGTGTCATTTTACATTTTAGCTATAGCAACATACGTTTTTCACAAAACTCTTAGGATTTAGAACAGTGTTTTAGAACAGTGGTCAAATAGCAGATAAATAGCAGATATACAAGCTCACAGCGCGTCACTTCGTGCCACACTGCAAGCTTGTACATATGCTATTTATTTTACATTTTTGAAAAATCTTTGTATTTTTTTTACACAAATCTTCTCTTCTGGGGGCTGGCACAAAACCTTTTCAGATTGTGGTCCACGGACAAATATATATCAATTTGGGGGTCCTTGGCACGAAAAGGTTTGAGAACTACTGATTCAGAAGGCATTTGTAGAATCGGCCTCACTCAGGTCCTACTGGGTTAAGTGGTCAAGTGGGTGGGCCGCATGCATTTTCAGAGCATATTTATTTGAATGACTGATCAATCGATTGTGTTGTGGCTTGGATCAGAGGAACTACAGTAACATAGTATACTTTACGTTCCTTTTTTATCTATATCACAATGCAAGCTAATTTTTCAAGGTGTTAAAGGAAAAATACCATGACATTATTTTCACATATTTTTTTATATTAATGTTATATTATCATTCAAATCTTCTGTATTTTGCCAATTATTTGGGGAACCACTGGTAATATCCTCACGGCCCACCAGTGGACCTCAGGTTTAGAATTACTGATGTAATTGATCAAATTGTTTAGTGGCTTGATATTTCAAAACCTTGATATATCAAACCACATGTCATATCTGAACATACTGGTGTATTTAACGTTTAGCACATTAGAGCTTTTTGTTCTTTCTTTCTACAGCATTGAAAAAAGGGATTGCTTACCACAGTTTGCCAGATTTAGAACACAATTGCAATAAGGCAGGTAAACTGTAAGTTGTAAAGAATAATAGATAAAGGGCAGGTCATTACAATTCAAAAAGTCTATTGTAGTGGGCAACAGAAAACTTTTTAATGAATATAATTGTGTCACTTTTAGTTGTCGCTGGGGGGGGGGGGGGGGGGGTATTTTTTCCACAGCAAATTTGCACATAATATAGAATTTGTCCTCTGCATTTACCCATCCTAACTACTGTTATAGGAGCAGTGGCTGCCATTAATATGTCACCCAGGGAATAGTTAAAGGAGTAGTTCATACTTATTTTCTATCAATTACACACCCCATGAAGCCTTGAATTCATGGAGATTTTTTAGTTTTTGTCGCATTCCTAAGCCAATAATTTGATGACCGGCGGAGTCTCCAATAGGAGACTCAATGGAAACTCTTTGAGACTCCGCCGGTCATCAAATTAATGTCTTAGGAATGCGACAAAAACAAAAAAGTCTCCATGAATTCAAGGCTTCATGGGGGGTGTAATTGATATTCATTTTTTTTAGGTGAACTAATCCTTAAAGACTTGAGCGTCTTGAGGACACTTTGACACATAAACCTTTCCATTCCCAAATGGTCTCTCTACCCCAGGGGTCGGCAACCTTTTTGACACGAAGTGCCATGTTTTTATTTTCTTGATAGTCAGCGTTGCCATATCAACAACAAGTTTAATTATGACAAACAACATTTTTTTTCACATCAGGTCATTGTAATGATAATTAGAGGAATAACCCCCACCTATCTCCCAGACTGTCATCCCAGGACCCCCTCAAAATCATGTGGGGCCCCCCCTGGGGGTCACGACCCACAGGGGGGAGCAGTGGCTGCCATTAATATGGCACCCGGGGAATAGTTAAAGGAGTAGTTCACCCAAAGAAAGTACTTATTTTCTATCAACTATCAAAAAGGCCAGTGGTTCTCAACCTTTTCTGGATCAGGGCCCACTTGCCGCGTGCGTTTTCAGAGCATTTTCAGAGTGCATTTTCAGAGCATGTTTATTTGAATGATCAATTAATCAATCGTGTTCCGGTTTGGATCAATGGAACTAGCATAGTATACTTTAAGTTATTATTTATCTGTATCACAGTGAAAACTCACTTTTCAAGGTTGTAAAGGAAAAAAATACCATGAATTTTTTACATACATGTTTTCTATGTCTATTTTCTATTATCATTAAAAATGTAGTGTCTTGACAATTGTTTGGGAGCCCACTTGCAATATCCTCATGGCCCACTAGTGGGCCCCGTCCTACAGGTTGAGAACCACTGGGTAGAACAAACACCTACTGGTTGACAAGTAGCCTAGTACTGCCTCAAGCAATGAATTTCTACAGAATGTAGAAATTCTTTGCTTGAGGCTTTTTTCTACAGAATGTAGAAATTCAGTCTCTTGTGTGGGAGACCCGGGAGGCTGTGTTCAAATCCCAGATAGGACATAAAAGTTACAGGACCACAGCTTTAAGAAAATCCTAGCTGGACAATTAAAATCATACATTCATGTGAAAAACACTTGACTATAAGAATCACTAAAGGTCACAATGTGCTCAACAGAATATTGCATAAAAGATGTGTGTAAATATTAGTGTAATTTATAAATGTGAATGAATGTCATTAATGCACAAGGATTATGGTGATGTAACTGGCAACCAATGGTTGCCCAAAAAAAATCAAAAAGGGGGGGGGGTCCTCCTGTCCAGTTCTTCAAACCTGGCAACCCCTTCTGTTCATCACTAGCCAGAATCGTTCATAAATTAACACACAATAATAATAATAATAATAATAATAATAAACTTTATTTGTATAGCACCTTTCATGACATGAAATGCAGCGCAAAGTGCTTTACAGAGCAAGAATACAGTTACAGTTACAACCAATTTAACAATAAAGCAAACAAAAAATAAAATAAAATAAAAGCCAAAAGCATAAAACATTAAAATAGGCAATACAGTGAGGACTTAAAAATCAACCAAAGAGTCAGCTAAAAGCAAGAGTGAAGAAATAGGTCTTGAGCTGTGCTTTAAAGCTATCGACAGAGGCTGCCTGTTTTAGGTGTAATGGGAGTTTATTCCACACTGTTGGTCGGTAAAAGCAGAATGCTGCTTCACCGTATTTTTTATATGTCATTTTAGGCACCTCGAGTAGGTCAGCACTTGAAGACCTGAGGGTCCGGTTTGGAACATGTCTCTCTAGGCAGTCATAGAGGTAGGAAGGTGCCAGACCATTTAGAGCTTTATAAACTATTAAAATAATTTTAAAATCAATCCTAAAAACAACCGGGAGCCAGTGTAGTGAAGCTAGAACTGGCTCAAGATTATATTGGGAAAAGATTTGTGTGCCGTTTACAAAAAATGTGACCCAAATGTCATTCACTCCTAAATAATTGTAATAAAGAACTGGCAACCCACTAAAAAGAAACAAGTGGAAAGAAGGGGGATGTCTTGCCACTCCAGTGCTTCAAACCTGGCAACTGCCTCCTGTTCATCACTAGCCAGAATCATTCATTATTAAGTTAACATATGCTCAACATTATATTGTGTAAAGGATGTGTACAGTTTACTTCTTTTTTTTTACCAAAATGTAATTCATTCCTAAATAATTGTAACAAAGAACTGGCAACCCACTAGAAAGAAACAAGCAGAAAAAGGGGGGTGTCTCGCACACTCCAGCGCTTCAAACCTATAGACTGTGCAAAAAAAAAACTACAATCGAACCTGGCAACCCTTTCTGCTCGTCGCCCAGCCAACCGGAAGTCCCCCCCACCCCACGCACCCTCCCTCCCTGCGGTAAAGTTGGCTACGCATGCGTATAGTCGGTCCTCTCTTTTTCTTGGAAGGTAAGTGTGGCATGGCGCGTGTTTCTGTCTCTACGGGGGGATATTAAAACAGATAAACCCGAGAACTGAACGTACTGTACCCGCAGCGCGTCTACCCAACCGTTTTATCGAGCCGGTGAGTGGCCCCGTTTGGACGCCCAGTGGAGGGAGAGTTTAGCGTTTCCCTCTAGAGTCGGTAGGTTAGCACCGTGGTGGCTGGGTGTGGGTCCATGTTGTACCGAATCAAAGAGAAAGAGAACATGCGGCCTGCGCGAGCGACAACCCGGGCCGGAATCCCCTCCTCGTTTTAATTAACAACGTCTGTCTCGTGCCAGGCGCTTTAACGAGGTCTTTTAAATCGTAACGTTTTAATTTAAAACTCGTGTTCCTTTCCTCCGGCGTGGACGGGAATTGTTGTTCCCGTGTTTTTTTTTGTACGGTAGGTAGGTTAGCGTTGGGAAGTTGAATGGAGGCTAGGCTAAAGCTAGCCTCAACACGGGCTAAACACGCTCGCGCTATGTCGCGCGACGCTGGCTGTCACAGCGCGAGCGTGTTTAGTTAGCCTGTGTCGGCCGACATAGATGACGTAAGCTCATTGAGCACGGACTGTGAGTGTTGACGCGTGCTAATAACGGTTTGGCTTTAATGAAGTGTCGGGCGTGAAATGATGAACTGGCCCTCATCATCACACTCCGCTAGTAGCGTTGTGTTGTATGTATGCCAACAGTGTGGCCTCCATCTTAACTAAACTTAAATGAAACTGTTATTTGTATTATTGGGGGTATTGATTGACTGAATACTTCAACTGAAATGCAAATAGCACGAGTACAGTTATCACTTGCTTATAAGGATTTATCCCCAAAAGTCCTAGTGGACTTCATTCATTTCCATTGAGGACCTATGTATTCAATTCATCAACTACATGGTGGGCTAGGGGTATCCTAGATTGACTTATGTTTCATTTGTTTTGACTCTAAAAGTAGTTGTTTGTAGATGGCTGTCTGGCGTGGTTGATCTATTATGTGTGTTAAATGCTTCCTAACATGACCAGACAGTCATTACCTACCATACCTGGGCCTGCGTTGCTCTCGTGGCTCTGAGCCATGTTTTGGTCTCAGAACCTCACTATAATTGGCCTTTAGCTGCAGAACCAAAGCATTTGCTAACGTTATTGTGTATAGTTGAGTTTGTGAACTTGAGCAGCAGCCGGTTGCAGAACTGCATGTGTGATCAGGCGACGGCCCTGCGAAACTGTGTCGTTTTTGGACTCGTCACTGCTGATCTTTTTGTTGGTGTTGTGTTAATCCCAATTTAGCCTGTCAAATGTCTGCTGGATTTGTGCTCCAGTCAGAGGAGGGTGGGTGACGGACCATGAGGAAGCCCCAGTTAGTCTCGCGATCGTAGCCTGCTAGCTTGTAGCATTTTAGCTTTGTCGCAGAAGCTCGCATGATGTGACAACTTTTAGCCGGCCGTCAGGGTGGGTGTGTGTGTGGAGGGGAGGGACGTCAATTTGCTTTTCTGTTGTGAGAGTTAATGAGCGAAACGGCGTGATTGGTTGTGGATACATACGCTTAAGAGATGGTGCACTGGTGTCCAGTCCATGCACTGCCACACGTGCTTGCATGTAATAAAAATGTAAATGTCACGTTCCTAGTATGTAGCTACATGTGATTGTCTTGACAGTGATCTGTACAAATCAACTAGAGGCATGCTATCTTGAGCTTGATCTAGCTTAGTGTTTGGGTTTGATTATCAAATGAGACAAAATATGTACTGAACATCACTAATGTCACCCATAGGTGCCTGTTGAATGGCATTGACCCTGATTAACCACATGAACCCTAATGTCCCTATTCTGATAATGCCATATATAATGGGCAAACATTTGGTGGAAATGGCCGATCTACAAGCTCACACCATGTTCTGAGCTTGTCAATTGGCTATTTCCGCTTTTTGACCTGATGAAGAATATAGTTTAAGTGTGTAAAAGATGTGTATAGATATTTGTCTATTGTGCTGCGTTGTGCCTTATTAATTGATCCAGACTTTTCTTTTGCAGTGTCCCTGACCCTCTGCACCATGTCAGACCCTGATATTGACTTCACGACCGCCGAGTCTGGCGCCTCATCCACCTACCCCATGCAATGCTCTGCCCTGCGCAAGAACGGCTTTGTGGTGCTGAAGGGACGCCCCTGCAAAATTGTGGAGATGTCCACCTCCAAGACCGGCAAGCACGGGCATGCCAAGGTATGAAGTAAACACAGAAGTCTAGGGTGTCTCAGCCAATTGGTGCCCTACCCTGGGCAAGTTGTTTTATCGGGCAGACCGACATTAGTGTTGTCGTCTACAGCCACTCTGTAAGGGAATGTTGATTTTAACTTTTACTCCAACCACCTATACAAACATGACCATGAAAGCTAATCTTGAACATTTTGTAAGCTATACGGTGGGTCAGCAACTTAAATCAAGTTGGCATCTCTATGGGGTGCCCCGGTGTCTCACCTGGTAAGGGTGCATGTAACATGATAAATGAGGTTAAATTCCTTCTCACAGCTGGCCCAGGTTTGAATCTAACCAGAGCCCCTTAGCTGCATGTTACCACCCTCTTTCCCGCCTTTTCGGTCTCACTGTCAAATCCAAAAATAACCTTTACAAAGTTGTCATCTCTTATTACATCTGGGGTACATGTGTTGCCATTTGGCAAGTAAGGTGGGACGATATGGTAGATATATTGGCAATCAGCGATTGGATGAGTCATATCGTCTGTAGTTTTTATGGGGCGAATTGTTTGGGAGATATTCTTTATTTTGCAAATGTAATGTTCTGCCTCAATTCAACTCTTAAAATATAGGCAAATTAAATGTAAAGCGCAAATTAATACTTGCACAATAAAGCACAAAATATTAATCAATTTGGGCCATTTTAATCATGATTATAAGGCCTGTTCTTGTTGCACTGAATTCGGACAAATCTAAACGCAAAACGGCTGCCCCGACCGGTGTCCCCAGTACTTGAGTGGAGAGGAGGAAAGAGGGAAGAGCTTTTGCTTTCCTAGTTGTCTTTGTCAGCTACTGCATGCTTGAAAGCAAAGCCTTGTTTATATTTTCAAAGATGAGCTGTAAATACAAAAAAGAGAGTAAACCTATCTACATTAGCTGGTCTCTATAATCCAAATCCTCGCTGCACATCGCAAGCTTGACAACATAGGAATGCATGTCCGGTCTTAAAACTTGTCTGTAGTTTGTATCACAAGTCAATCAATGCGATTTGACATGCGAGTTCGCTGCCCCACGCCAAGTCACTTAAGTTCAAGGGGGGGGGGGGGGGCGGATCAGGTGGTTGATTCATTTATCCCGCAGCGGCAGGATTTATTTAGTCCATTAAAGGAAACTTGGATGTTTGTGTTTTGCCACATCGTTGCTGTCAATGGTGCAAATTGGGGTAGGCCTACTCTGCTACAATTCCACTTAATCTCCAAGCCTGTGAGCCGAATGTATACTTCGTCGTACGACGGGCCGTGCACCCAAAATCCGGCATCATACCTGCAGATTGGAAAAAAAGCATCACAAAAAACTAATGGTTTTGTTGTCTGGTAACCAAGTGATTAGGAATGCCTATAAAAAAATCCATAATCATTAATTGAAGCCCTTAATGATCAATAAGATGCACTGTTTAGACTGGATTATGAAGAAGGTAGTGCACGCACATCCGTGGCCCAGGTGCAAGACAAGCAGCAAGTATCCCAAAAAGAAGTAGAGTCTGCACACTGGTAATGCTGAAAAAGCGTCGCTGTATTTTATTGCGGCGTCAACCTTTTGATCAATTAGATCTTCATCAGGATGTATACGTACATGCCCTGATGAAGATCTGATTGATCGAAACGTTGACATCCTGATGAAGATCTGATTGATCGAAACGTTGACAACGCAATAAAATACAGCAACGCTTTTTCAGCATTACCAGTGTGCAGACTCTACTACTTTTATAGAATGGATGATGACAAAAAATGATGAAACAATTACCAAACAAATTTCCTTTCCAATAAGAAAGATGGGCAAAAGCGTTAACTGTAGCAAACTATGTATTTACTAGTACAAACGGTATTATGCAGTTTGTTTTATGCAGGCCATTACCTCATAGTGAGTCTTAAATGTAATGGCAAGCTCCTGCTTCATTGCAATTTCTGCCCATGAGAAGCCGACGGTGACGGACGGAACACATACTGAAAACAGCCTATTTGCACGCCTCAAATCATACCTACTGTTAGACTGCATTTATATTCAGCATGATGTAAAATCCTTCTGAGATATGTTAACACCCTCCCCCTTACATTACAGGTTAATATGGTTGGTATTGACATCTTTACCAACAAGAAGTATGAAGATATGTGCCCCTCCACCCACAACATGGACGTCCCTTCCATCAAGCGTACAGACTACCAGGTAGGTTACATAACCCAGCAATGTTCTTTTAGAGGACAAAGGAAAAGGTGCCCTCAGCTGACTCGACAGAACTACCGTGCCTTCAGCCAAAAATCGAAGAATCCAGAACTGAAGTTGAAGGCAACTGCTGTCTGTCTTGGCTGAAGTGCTGTACTGTATTTATTTATTTCATGAGTCATTGAAGAGTTTAACCCTGTGGTCCATGTATTTGGCAAAAATGGTTGCCGGGCGGTTGTTGGAAATGGGCACTTGTATGTTATGCAGTTGTTTATGGCACTGTGTAATTGACCAGCCCCTCAAGGTCAGTTCCACTTAAATGTTGGCTCTGGAAGAGCCATCGCTCTTATTGACCACGAGTATGTCGTTAACAACCCGGTGTTTGACTTCATGGCCCCCTCACATGTTACATTAACCTGATGACTAATTAAGTGGTATTGAAAAGGTGGAGGTCAAAGTAGAGTGGATTTGTTGCACTGCAAAGCTGATTGTCGTTGGTCCATTTACAATCTGACATCTCTATAGTCAGTTGACCGGTTACCTAGTAGTAACCAATGATTTGGTTTGTGCAAATGTTTGCGTTGGCCTAAAGTGTTTTGTTTGTGCCTATCATTGGCAGATAAACTACTTCAGCCTTTGTGTTACTGGACTGATTAGGGACCACGAAACATGATGGAAAAATACCCATACTAAAAGAATAAAAGCTGACTTTGTAGTCAACACAACACATATTGAAGCTGGATTTTGTCTGCATCCTATAGTATATGCTTCATCCCATTGATATTCTGGAAGCCTGTTATTGACATACCTGTAGATGTGGCAACGTTTAATAATGACAAATATTCGGGCACTTTTGTCACCCCTCTGATTGCAGGGTTTATTGCGTTTTTTGGGGATTGTTTTTGCCGTTGACCTCTTCCCATAAATTCTCATCAATGTTATGATGGTGTAGAAAAGTCAGCTTCCATCAGAAGTTCCATCCTCTGGTGCAGAATGTGGTGTTTGCACAAAAATAATATTGCATCGGATGCCTTAATTGCAAATAGTGGCAGCATTTTGACTGTTGGACAATGCTCATGATTGCATGATTTTTCTTTTTTTTTGCCTCCCCTTGTCCAGCTTCTCAACATCAGCGAAGATTTTATGTCTCTGATGTCTGATAATGGAGAGATCAGGGAAGACCTGCGATGTCCTGAAGGTGACCTGGGCAAGGAAATCTTGACAAAGTTTGAGGCTGGTGATGAATTCATGGTAAGTCAAAATTAAACACTGACATGTTCACTGTTTCCTTTTTATTTGTTGTATGCAGTCCAAAGAAAAAACACCAGCTATGCTAGTCCATCATCTTGCTGTTGGAAAGTTCCATCGCATTGAATCTGATGCGACTACAAGACCTACAATGCTTAACCGTAGTTTTTTCGTCACTAGTAGTCTGAATCAGCCAGGGTAGTGTTTTTTTTTTCAGGCACCACTAGCCATCAAAATATCTATTGTGCTTTGAAGTAGTCCCTGCAGGAAAACAGAGGATGGACATGTGTAGTTTAATTGTTTTTGCATGCACTTCAAACAACTAATAAATGTTCTTCAAATGCAGATTGTGAAACATCTTGTAACATTTGTCTTGGACCATGTCTCCTTCCTTAATTTGCTCCATTTGTCCATCGTTGCAGGTCTCTGTGCTGGCTGCCATGGGAGAGGAGTGCGCTGTGGCCATCAAGGCCATGAACAAGTAGGAAGAACCTTGCTGCCAAAGCGCAACAAGCACCGCCCACCACCGGTCTCCTGCATTCTCATTGGTTCTGTCACCAAAGCGACGGCCTTCACGGACAACCTCAATTGTTCTGTTGTGATAATCCCCTCAATTCTCTCGCTCTCAATTCTATTTTTTTCTACATCTGTTTCTCTACTCCATCGCTGTTAGGACCTTGTTTTGTTTTATTCCACCGTGGCTCACTAACTGCGTGTGGTCTTTAACGCCTGAATCACTGAGGTTTTGTTTGGCTACATTCTACTTTATGAAGGAAAAAAATAAATGTAAAAACAGCAGATTAGTTGCTCATTCCTGTTTTTATTTTCGACTTCAAAATGTCTCGCCACTCACATTCCTGAATGTTGAAATAACAACCGGATTTAGCTTTTGTATGATTATTTTTTTATATTCTTTAGAGTAAATATAGCAGGCCTAATGCCTTTTATGGGGGAATGGTGGTTGTTTATTTTTCCTTTTGTTGTAAAAGGAGCAGATTGAAAGGTTAGCCCCCTTTTTAAATAGAATTCTTAACACTAGTTAGGTTGTCCCTCTTGCTGACATACTAGCTTCCAGCAGGGCTTTTGGCTCCGGTTCTTGTCTCACAGATGCAACAAGGATGAGATGTCTAACCCCACCCCCCAAAAATGGGAATTGCAAGTGGCTAGCACTAAAAAAAAAGAGCACTTGAGGCGTACCCCCTAGCATTTCAAATAAGCACGAAGAAAAGAGAACTTTTCCCCAAATGGAAACAAACTTCAGTGATTTCTCTAAATGCCAGTCTCTTGTCTGTATTAAAAGTTTGAGGGGCGTGAGGGTCCTGAGCGCTTACCTCTTGTCACCGTGGCAACTAAGGCCATGCCCCGATGCCCTGGTGTCATCACCCCCCCACCAAATATCCAAGGTGTGTTTTTGAGGCGTGAGTGTGCAAAGGTGTGGGCCTCCAGAATGTTGTGGGAGGCAGTTTGCAGTGAGGTGTATTACTTAAAATTTAGTTTGAGGGGCTCGATCGGGGAGGGGAGGATGGTAGAGTTTGCAAAACGTATTTTGTTCACTCGAGGCCTTTGTCACCTGACTGGAGATGGCAAAAAAAATAAAAGGTAAAAATGGAAAAACATGACCTCAAAACTGTTTCTTTTATTCCATGTAGGTTTTGTGTACTACTAAAGCTTACGCCACGAGTTAATTCATGTTTTGGTGGAGGTATGCATAAAAAGAATCCCAAAATGCTGCCATGGTCTACTGTGGGGAACATTTTGCATCTTCTGCACATTGGACCATAAGTGAAGTTGGATGCTGT
The DNA here is from genome assembly GCF_963454915.1 of Gymnoscopelus microlampas. Lineage (NCBI taxonomy): Eukaryota > Metazoa > Chordata > Actinopteri > Myctophiformes > Myctophidae > Gymnoscopelus > Gymnoscopelus microlampas. The sequence continues at coordinate 17,485,747 of NC_139959.1, read as the reverse complement.
GATGAAGGAGCTGTTTGAAGCAGTTGGGGCCACACCCTGTGAGCGCCTGAGAGACTGAAATGACTTAATTTGCAACACCAATGGGACAACTCGCATGCCACCCTCCATTTGAAATCCTCTGTGCCTCATTGAGAACCACATGTCATTCTAAGGAGAAGAAAATTCTACAAGTGGGTTTTTTCCAGGACCTCAGTGATACGGAGAGTACCTAGAGAAATGTTAGGTTCGGTTAGGATTTTTATGGTTACTGGAAATTTGTGAAAGCTGCTGAAGTAGGCCTGCTACAGTAAGTATGTCTGTCTGTGTACGCCCTGACAGTAATGGATTCTCTGACTCATCAAGACAAAAAAGACAGTGATTCATCAAGGCTTACTATATCCACCTAAATGTTTAAGCATGGGACTTAGGCAAGTGCTGCACAATGCACTAACTATTGCAGTAAAACGTAGTATGCCATTGCCGACTGCACTACTAGCCAGGATGCCTGTTAATGATTACACTACTTATCAGGGTGTGCAGGGCGACCCTGCCCTTTGTAGCCTCCTATCAAACTACAGAGACAGCTGCCGAAATGGGCAACTGAGGTAAATGGAGTCCTACCATTTTTACTAATAAAGTTTTAGCTTATTCATGTAGACTGAGCACAATAATGTTGGAGCATTTTCCTCAAATCTACAAAGCGCTGCTCAATTACAATGATTGTTACAATATTTCATATTGGGGGGGGGGGGGGGGGGGGTGTACACTCACACAGAAGGCTAGTCTCCTGCAGAGCCGTGGCATAATCATCTAGACTAGCTTTGTATTGAGACTGTCATGGATTTCTTTTATCCAGGCTTGAAATTTGATTGTGTATCAAATGTCAGAATTGATCAATGAAATCTATCTTGATCCAAGGCCTATTTGCCTTTGCTCCCAGAGTTTCTAACAGGAAGAGTGGGCACCTCAACAATGTCCAAAATATATAAAAAATATGTTTGGAATATGGTCTGAAGTAATGCAATCTGGGAACCCATTCGGTAAAAAAAAAAGGATATCAAGTTTTTTTCCCCCCTTTGTTTTTGCCTTTGGGCATCACCTTTTCTGCTTGCTCCTCCCCTTCTTAGTCCACTTCTTCCCATGTGCTTCAGTGTTTATTCCTTTCCTACTACCAACATTTGTATGTTTAAGGCAGTGGTGCTGACAGATTTTGCTTTTAAGAGATTAGAAGTAATGTAAAGTAGGCTATTAGAACATGCTTGGACATGCGACAATTAAGGCCTAATAGTTCTACAACTGCTACAAAACCTGTTGTGTCCATTCATTTTGGGCTTAAATAATAAGTTGAAGGGTACATTTAAGTCTGCTAAAGTTAAGTGTTCAAATCATTTTCCAATTCTTTTTTTTTTACATTTTGTTAAAAAAAAGACACAATTTAACATTGTGGTGTGCTAAATTTGTCATTCGTGAACGAATCGAGTCGAATGAACGGCTCTTTAAAATGAACGATGGGATCCGGTCCGCAGTAGAGAGCTGTTACCTTTTTGTGTGTGTGTGTGTGTGTGTGTGTGTGTGTGTGTATGTATATATATATATATGTGTGTGTGTGTGTGTGTGTGTGTGTGTGTGTGTATATATATATGTATGTGTGTATATGTATATATATGTATGTGTGTGTGTATATGTATATATGTGTGTGTGTGTGTGTGTGTGTGTGTGTGTGTGTGTGTGTGTGTGTATATATGTATGTGTGTATATGTATATATATACACACACATATGTATATATATATATAAATATATGTGTGTGTGTACATATATACACACACACACACACACACACACACACACACACACACACACACACACACACACACACACACACACAGTCCTTTGAACGGCTCTTTGAAAGAAACGGATCCCCAAGAGCCGGCTCCCTTCAAAGAGACATGAATCCCATCTCTTAAGAGCGGGGCCCACAGTTAAAAATAAGGGGGGCCCCACTCCTCCTTGGTGCCCACTCTTCCTGTATCAGCTGACGTGACGCTACGTTTCTGCCCTGTGTCACTTCCGGTTCTCTCTTTCAGCCCTTCGCTCAACATGGCGCCGGTACGTACAGAAAGCTCCTCATATGTAGTTGGGCAAATTCTCCGAATTTGAGGTAGTTTTGGGCAATATATTCACAATGGCGTCCTCAAAATGACCTTAACGACCCTACCAATGGTGCTTCGCACAGTGCACTGTTTTGGTCGTGGGGTAAAAAGGAGAGAACTAAAGTTGCTACATATTAGCATTAGTAGCTAACTGTGCTAACACGTGTTACTTTTATTCATTGCATTCAGTCAAGTTGTTAAAGGAGTAGTTCACCCAAACATGGCTTATTTTCTATCCATTACACACCCCATGAAGCCTTGAATTCATAGAGATTGTTTTAGTTTGTGTCGCATTCCTATCCTAAGCCAATAATTTGATGACCGGTGGAAAGATGCTAATGTCTCCGGTAGAGTCTCCGACCGGAGAGACCGCCGGTGAAATTGTTGACTTAGGAATGGGACAAAAACAAAAGAATCTCCATGAATTCAAGACTTCATGGGGTATGCAATGGATAGATAAGTCCCTTTTTGGGTGAACTACTCTTTTTTTTTTTTTTTAAGTAAACTTGTAAGTTGAACAGTTATTACTCATCCAGGCTAGCCGTGGAATCAAGACTGTCATAGATGTATTTTATCGATTTGTCATTTTTATTTAAAAATGTCAATCGATAAAATACATTTATGATCCAAGGCTACATCCAGGCATAATAATATAACTGCTGTTTTTCAATCCTTTTAGATGAAACTGAAGAAACCTGTAGTCAAGAGTAAGAAGTCCAAAAAGGGAGCAGCATGGAGGTTCACCCTGGACTGTACTCACCCCGTGGAGGACGGCATCCTGGACTCCGGCAACTTTGTAGGTTTCTGAGAGTAAAAATCACTTGAAATAATCACATCCAGGATGTTTGTGCAGTGAAATGTAGGGCTGTCACGATTACAAAATTGTAAGTTAACGATTAATTGTCATACAAATAATTGCGATTAACGATTTAATTGCGGTTCTGTCATTAAACTGGAGCATATGAATAAAAAATTATAATTCTGTTTGGCTTGTAGGCTTCATAATCAAAAATTGCACAGGGAAGATATGACAAATAACTTACTATACAAAGAAATTACTGACATTTGATAATTTTAGACTTTCCTAAAAATAATAATGGCTGACCTACACGTTTACACGTTGTATGTATATTGCTGTTTTTTTAAATATTTGAAAATGTATTTTGCATCATGAAAAAGCAACTATCTCAAATAATTGTGATTAGGCGATAATATAATTGTAATTGTGACAGGCCTAGTGAAATGTCGTGGTACCGTTTTACCTATAGAAAACATTGATAACATTATTAAAAAGTAACTAGGCACTCTTTCCTCAATTGACCTTAAATTATTGTTTTTTTGGGGCCTCAGTTCTGACAAACATTAAGAAAGTGTTCATTTGTTTTAATCAGCAGGACTGGATTTTGGTGTAACAAGGCATTCTTTGGTTTTCTGAATGAGTCATTCTGAAAGCAGATAATTCCATACAAGAAATCTATGTCATAGATTTCTTGTATGGAATTATCAGCATTTGTCAACCCCGATCCTCAGGAACATGTTTATCTCTTCAGCTAGGAATTTATAGTATTGTCATTTGGATATTGGGCTAGCTGCCTGGTTGTAGACTAGTACAATCTGGGATTCAAGGTGAATGAAATTATTTACCTGGTAGACAAGAAAACCAACAGTACCTTTAGTCACCACCAGGCGGCAGGGTTATTCCAAGAATGGCTGTGATTATTGCATACATTTCATGTATGACATACAGAATGACAGGAACAAAAGGTTTCTTTTATTTCTCTATGTGCCTTAGAATACAAACGTTTCAGAAATCCAGCCTTCATTCATACACTGAAGGCTGGATGGCCGAAACGTGTGTATTATAAGGCAAATGGAGAAAAAAATAAACCTTTTGTTCCCGTCATTCTGAGTGCGACCCTTCGTTTGTCAATGTTTTATGAGGGCAACTCGCCATAAGAGTCAGGACGTGTTTGTAACAAAAACAGTTTATGTATGACATACAGCCATAGATCACTCCCATACCCTCCTGAGGAGGGAGTCATCGAGGGATAATAGTCTTATAATCTATCTTCATATCCATTTGAAAGTTGTGGCTGAAAATGTGTGTTTTTGTCAAATATCTCCACTTTTCCCACTTCATACATTTTGTTTACTAAATATACGTTTTCCAACTTAAAAATGTATATGAAACTAGATGACAAGAGCTGACCCAAAGTCGCAGCTTTTAATTATAGGGTGAGTACGTGCGCAGCACTACAAGAAAGAATCCCACTGTGATGACTTCCTCCCCGGAAGGGCATTGGAGTAATCAATGGCTGTGTATATGGCATAAATTAAATGTGCTTGACGATATCACAGCCATTCTCTGGGCTAGGAACCCCTGAGTTGTTACCAGAGCTGGAAAATAAAATTACCTAACGACCCTAAGTCACATTTAGTGCTTAGCAAATTACAGTCAAAATGTTCACCTCTGGAAAGCTGATAGCATTTAGAAGTGGACAATATATGTGGACACTTAAATAATGTACTTTTGTTTTTTGCAATTTGTTGTTTTTGGTTAGCAATTGTCATAGTTTGAGAATGAGTGGCTAATCCTGTGTATGGACTAGGGTTCCCTTCCCTAGGTCAAAACACAAACTAGGGTTCTCTTCCCTAGTGTGTCACTGTGCTTCTGTCCAATAGGAAACCTTCCTCAATGAGAGGATAAAGGTCAACGGGAAGACAGGGAATCTGACTAACGTGGTCCAGATCAGCCGTATCAAGAACAAGATCAATGTCACATCTGAGAAGCAGTTCTCCAAGAGGTGAGTTTCGCTTGATATCTGTATATCTTTATTAGCTCTTAGGCTTAGTGGTAGAACATAAAAGCAAAGCAAACAGTGTAACAGGATGATGATATGCAAAGACGATGATGGGATTTAACAGGATTTGCATTTATGGTGACAAGTAAAGACAGAACTTGTAACAAACTTTTGACGAACCCCTCATTCATTGTAGTTGGTTGTAATGTGAAAATATGTGTTCTACATTCATTATGACCACTAATATTGTATGTAGGTGTGCCTTGCGATTCGTGTTTGACCATAGGTGTGCCTTAGCCCCAAAAATACTTTTCCTCTATACCAGTGGTTCTCAGAGGTGCTTATTATCGAGAGGAACAGCAAGAGCTTCAGACTACACACTCATTTACATACATACAACGCATGCATGCAGATTTTTACTGGACAATTTTACCTGTTATGATGTTGAGTCACCTTAATGCCCTTGCATGTATACCCTTGCTGGCCTAGTGTTAATTACCATATACCAGAAAATGTAATCCCATCTCGGTTTTTCTGTGTTCTCGTCATGCAGGTACCTGAAATACCTGACCAAGAAATACCTGAAGAAGAATAACCTCCGTGACTGGCTGAGGGTGGTGGCGTCCGACAAGGAGTCGTACGAGCTACGCTACTTCCAGATCAGTCAGGATGATGATGAAGAGTCAGAGGCAGACGAGTGAAGGGCCCCACCTACACACAGGAAAGGTGCGGGTTGACGGCTAAACGCTACTAGGCTGTGCACAACAACTGCACTGACCTACGATTAGCGGGTTAAACAATATTGTCGGCGAATGTCAGAATGCACTGCTATAGCACCACTACATCATAAGCTGTGACTCTGACAGAGAATAAAAAAAAATACCATTTAATTTGACTGACTGTTTGTTTATTTACCATCAAATCAGTTACTGATGATAAATATAAATCTGCAGGACCAGCCCCAGCCTTTTTTGTCTCCTTAGCAGAATTTGAGGTTATATTTTTAAAACTTTCATTAGTTTTACTCTGTTTTGAATTTGCTTTCCACTTCAGTACTTTTAATTGGTTTGTTTATTTTTTTCAAAAGGAGTAGTTTTAGTTTCTTATTGTATTGTTTTTTTTCTCGCGAGATTTGAAAAAATCTGAATAAAAGACATATCTGCCTAAAACTAAGAACATTTCTGCTAACATTATTTGTTAACAAAAATGTTTTCTTCTTTTGATTAGTTTTGTTAAACTATAATAAGCTTGCTGAACAGCTGTTCCTTTTTTCATTTTTGATTCAACTGTTGGTGGCATCATTTCATCAAATGATTGTGGTTGGCAAAAGTGTACTGTTTTCCTTTAGCTGCTTTCATAAATGGGTCACTGAATGGGTTCGTTTTCACGCCTCTCTCCATGGTGCTGATTAAGGACATTGCCAACCACCAGATAAAACAGCTGGTCTGTAGTGCATGGTACAGTCTACTCTACACACCATTGTTGACCAGAGTTTTTTTGTTTCCTACATTTAAAAAAGAAATTCAATAGTCCAAAAATCTGAACTTTTTCTGAAAAATGTATAAGAGTCTTAAGACATCCCATACATCTAAAACACTTTAGAAGAAAATGTGAAAATAGCAGATCTACGAGCTCACAGAGCTTGAGCTTGTAGATCGGCTATTTTCACTAGTTTGGGTGCCGAGTTTGGAAACCAACTATGATAGAAAAAGAAAAATGATAGAGAAAGAAGTCCATCTGTGCAAATCATTTCCCTTTTAGGTCTTAGTGAATTGAGACATTACATTAGTCATTTAGCAGATGCTTTTATCCAAAGCGACACAATAAGTGCAAGCGACACAATAAGTGCATTCAACATACTGTAGGTAGGCAAGAAAACTACTAATCACTAGAAGTCTTAGTGCATTCTCTTCTAAAACAAGCAACTAAGAGCATACCTAACGCTAAGGTAAAAAGTGCAATATATCAGCTACCTACTTAACAGATGAGACAAATAGGAAAATCAAATGAGCAAGAGCTAAAACAAATAAGTATCACACTGGCTGATCGTAATTGTAGGTAAAGTTTCATAACTATCATGTCCTAGGAGTATTTTTTAGACCTAGTCCTAGACAAATTTCAGGATTTCTGAGATGCTTGAACTAGGGCCAAAACCGGTAGCCATTTCATATAGCCTACATGATGCAATCTGCATGAAATTATTGCACTATTGTTTAATGTCTTTGCACTTTCCTTTACATGAGATGCTGTGAACCATGTGCGCCTCTAGTATGTAGGCTACTTATAGTATGTTGTCTCTGCATTAGCATCACCAATCCTGCATTTTGTTATAATTGGTAAAGGTCTATCATTCTGATTTGCACATCTGAAATCTCCCTGTGACTTAAGATGAAAACCGATATGGTAGTTATCTTAGTTACAGAAAAATGTTCTAACAAAACACTAGATGGTGCTGATGCCTATTTTGTCTCCAAGGCACGAACAAATCAAAGATTGGCTTTCACAAGATCATAGTAAAAGAAAATCCTGAAAAGAGCAAAAGAATAGGATAAATAATAAGCAGGTATTTGGAATGTTGTGGACAGGTCTTAGATCAGCGTCCAGCTCACCCCCCTTCTGAAATGATGACCATGTCCAGTGTTCTTGTTTTTCCCCTCACAATTGTGTGTGTGTGTGTGTGTGCGCGTGGACTCATGGAGAAATTAAAGGTGGATCCCATGCTCATCCTCACTTTTCAAGGTGCTGCTTTCAGAATGAATGCAAATCATTGGAAAGTCCCAACAAGTACAGAATGTGTGTGTGAGCGCGTGTGTGCGCGTGTGCTCCTGCTCTAGCATCTGGTGTGCATAAAGCAGAAAGCTTTAGGAATGCCTCCACCTTGCCTATGGTTTGGAGTGGGTTTGTATTTTCTTTTTACCTTTCAGTCTGCCCATCTGTTACTCTGATCCATGTTCTTTGTCCATATCCCATTTTAGCACATGGTGTGAAAATAACCTACACATAAAAACAAAATCCTGCTAATTACCATCATGACGAGAGCAGTCAGGTTACTGTGGGGGTGAAGCTATTAATCAAATATATGTTATTAGGTATAGTATAACATCAAATGTTATGCTATTTGCAATTTCAGCTACCGGTAAATGTGAACGCTTGTATTGGTTGCATATAAAGTGACAAGTTATGTTTTTGACTGCTGAGTAAACAAATTAAGCAATTTGAAGATGTATGTACATTGTTCTGCACATTGTGCTGCACATGTACCAACATTTTGTATTTATCACCATATTCGTGTATTCTAAATAACAGATTAATATATAATGCTCAAACAAATAATCGACAATTCATCAATAATGAAAATAATTAGTTGCAGCCCAATGTCTCATTGATCAGTCTTGAGTCATGTCAGCACTGTGAGCGTGTAAATGTGCATTCATACCTATGTGTCTTCATCTGCCTTGCATTTGTTATCCCACTCCCAGGTTGGTAATCTGACCTTCTGTATCACATTACCTCCAGATTACAACAATACAAGACACACTAACCCCACCCTCAAAACAAGGGCTATTTTTAATGATTAGCAATTGACCCCTAAAATGATGAAATTCTGGGCCAGTTGAGAACCACTGTGATAGCTAGTCCTTCTAGTGGAATGTGTCATAAATCCTGTCCATGCCGTTCCCATCTGGAGGAAAACTAAATAGAGCTCCTTTGGTGTAAAAAAATAAACCGCCTCACTTGGCTGTGGAAGCCTTCAATCACGGTGACAGAGAATGTGGGTACACGCCAGCAGTCAAAACCTAACAATTAAAAACTATGCTTAAAAAATGAAGTAAAAACATCACCTGAAGTTATCATTATGTCCCAAGTCACTGGTATGCCATCAGTCATTTTGTATGACTGGTGTCCATTTGCTTGTGGTGCATGAAACCAAGCGGCAAGGAGAGAGGAAAGAACATGAGACATAGATGGATTAAACCCTTTTTCTCGCTCTCACTAGCAGCATAGTCTCTTGAGACAAACTGTTGGCTCACACTTTGTCATTACTGTCATAATTTCGTTTTTTTCTAACGCTGCTTGCAGATGGAAAACAAATGACAAATAAAGCAATTTTGCGTCAGCCAGTTTGTAGGGTGCTCCAAACGTCAATCAAAAAATAAATTAACTTCATAGTGTACTGCATATTACCCAAAATGCACCTCAAAGTGTAGAACAAACCATGTTTACTACATTAGCCCAAATGTCCCGTTATACAAAGCCTAGATGTTTAGAATTGAGAATTTGTCATTTAGATGGCATGTTATGTAGATTAGCCAGGTTCGTTTGTAGACCTCCTATAGTGTGTATAGTTTCAATGTACAGATTATTTGTTTTGATTTGTTATTATACTGTTTAGACTGATGATAGGTTCTTGGTTTACCTATGATCCTAGATTACCATTTCTATCCATTTGATGTACAGTATTACCTCGTATTTACCTGCTTACTGTAAATTGATCTGGATTAAGATTAAGATGGATTAAGAGCGTCTGCTAAATGCCTAAATTGTTTATATACAGTACATACATATATATATGTAGATTCTGCTATGTAGACTTTTTGGTCTTGTATACATTCTCTTTCTCTCTCTCTCACACACACACACACACACACACACACACACACACACACACACACACACACACACACACACAGAGTCAGCTGGTGATTTCCCACTGTTACTTCCCTAAATGGGCGTGAAAGAAACAGGGAGCCCACATGTTTAGATGTATTACACACAGATAACACACATCGTCCCTCCTCCTACCTGACCTGACAAATGAATAATGATAATGATAGTCACACACACACACACACACACACACACACACACACACACGCTGAATAATATATTAGACTGATCACATGTAGATGTGTTTGAATAATTAACCTGCTGCTTCTGTCTCCACTCACCGCCTCCCTCTGAGTTCAGACCCTGGCTGCTCCAGCTCTCCAGGGCAAATATATGGAATGAACAACATTATTTCATCACTTGTCTTTTTGATGCAAGGGGAAACAACAAATGAGTGAGTATGTATGTCTGTGTGGATGTTCATACTGCACCGCTGAATTCATGTCTGACCAGTGGCCACTGGTGTCTGTTTAGAAGCCACAGGTATGCGTTTACTGCTGATCCAGCCTGTTGCAATTTAACTACTTTAGCCCTGGCGTCCCTATTTTGGGCATGTCATTATAGGCAAAAATAAAAACTTCAAACAATTTCGAAATTCAAAAATGATTTAGAAGTCTTTGTATAAGTGGTTAAAGGACGACTTATATCATAAAATGGTAGCTTTTTTTAAAAACATTTTGATCTGTGTCTCATAGGAGGGCTGTGGACAGTTCAGAAACCCGCCTACCAGTGACATCATCATTAGAATGTTTTTTTTTTTCAAACAAGATTTCAACTTGTTTTTAGTTTTTTATTAATGCGCGATCTATATCTTCCATTATAGCATGCTAACTTTCCAGGAATAGAAATCCTGCAGTTTCTATTAGCTTGGATTCCCCGTTGATGATGTCACTGGTAGGCAGGTTTCTGAACTGTTCACAGCCCTCCTCTGAGACACAGACCAAGTAGAAAAAAATGGTACCATATTATAATGAGCATTAGTGAGGACCAATTTATGAAGATTTCGGGTTGAAAATGGGTGAAGTCGTCCTTTAATAGACAGCGCTATCAAAGTTTGTGTTTTCACATAGCGCCTGCTGAGTACATCGAAAAATAATCTTAAATTGTTAACTTATTAGCCAATTAATGACTTGACCTTGATCCCATGAGGTCCATGACTTCCTGTATATTGTATTTCCCTCCTCTCTGACCCCACTATCCTGTCCCCCTTCACTGTCCATAATGCAGAGGTATAAATGGTAAATGATGCATTTATATAGCAACTTTTTCTAAAGTGCTTTACATTTACACACATACACACGCATACACATATTCCAAGACTCCCACTCTTCCTCCCGAGCCACTGCTGCCTCTACGTCATCATGAAACCTGTCTGTTTTAAATATCTAAGTTGTGTAGGAGTTATAGGCCTGCCCTACACAGCTCCTTTTTGGCCATGGTATAGAGGTGTAGCTTTCCATTGTGTAAGGAGATCTCTGCAGGTCATGAATGTTTCAGAGAGAGGGAGTCTTGCTCTAGTGCGTGAGGAGAGAGGAGACGACACACCTGCGTCTCTCTTTCCCTGGCGTCCCGTCTTCACCTGTTGCTCAGGGAAGTCATAAAGTAAACCCACAATCCAGGTTCTCAAAAAGTAGGGCAAACAGCAAAGGCAAAAAAAGAACAACCTACAGTAAGATTTAAAAAAAAAAGTTAAATCAAGGCATAGGGGAAAAGACCTAAGGATAAAACTATGAAAACGCTTTGTTAAACGGTAGGTTTTTAAAAGTGTCAGTAGACGGTGGAGCTCTCAAGTGGTCAGGGAGGGCATTCCACAGACGTGGGGCAGTAGAGCAGAAGGCAGAAGGCCCAGTCGGCCATGGTGCAGAGCTTGGTCTTGGGGGGGAGAGAAGGTTGGTATTGGAAGAGCGTGTAAATGGAACCAAATGGACCATTTGGTTCCATTGGTACACTCTCAGAGTGTGTCCCTGCTGGGGTTAGTTGCGATTAGTCTTGAATTCATGGATATTGTTTTGTTTTTGTCGCATTCCTAAGCCAATAATTTGATGTTCCGGTAGGAGACACAAAGAGTCCACTAACCGATAGAAAAAAAGTATTTTTTGGGGTGAACTATCCCTTTAACCTAAAGAACTGAGCTGTTTCTCACAACACCACTCTGGACCATGTGTAGAATCCATACATTTCTTTGCTGCGATTAATCTTTTCATTTCAATCTGAGCAATTTGTTGCTTATGTAGCAGACGAAAGCAATGAAGTACTGCAGCATCATGGACAATTAGATGCCTTTTTTATTTACAATGACTAACGTTAGACGCCAAGTCCATCTTCATCAGAGTCATTTGTTTATTCCCACGGACCCGGGTTCACATCTCGGATGTTACATTGGTGCCGTGACCTGGATTGGGTTTCCCAGTAGGGGGGAGTCAAAAGGGGAGTGTATGTAGCTGAGTAGCTCAGCCGGAAGCCCAGAAGCCTAAAATCATCCCTGGCCAATGGTGGATTCCCCCCTAAAATAGCGGTTGATGTTTGGTTTCCCTCGTGCGGGTTTGAATCCCAGGCGTTACACATACTAATATGCGAGAACACAGTGCCTCAGGTAACAAAACCAGAAAGTATGTGAGTACATACAGTACAAGGAATTTTCCTTGGCAAGGCAACTGCACACAAGACTACCGAAGAGTACCTAGACATACAGGACTCACATTGCAGAAAGATAAAGACCATAGACTAGATTACACAGCTGACTAACCTTACAGCTTAGATCATACATGGGCAAATGGTGGCCCGGGGGCCACATGCGGCCCACAGGTTAATATTGGAATACTGATATATTATTGATTTCAGCTGTTCCAATTCCAAATATGCAAACATGACCCGCTTTAATTACTTCAGTCTATATTAGCAGTTCAATGACTAGTATTAAAAATATATTGTCTGTCAATTAAAGAATAGCAAAAAAAGCAGATCTATCGCTCAAAACATTTGCCATGCGATACGTTTTGAGCTTGTAGATCTGCTATTTTTTCTACTTTTGTGTGACATACTATGATGACTAAGTAGGGCATTCATTTACGAAAATATGGAGATAAGAGTTTTTTTGCCCGACAGTATGCAACACTACGCGATGTGGCCCCCTGGAATAAGCTTGGAAATATAGTGGCCCTCTCCATCATCAAAGCTGGCCACCCCTGGCTGAGATATTCCTACGTGAATATATTGACAATGTGTTGTAATGAAATGCTAGGTGAAAGAAAGATGCTATGCAAAGCGTTGCATTTGTCACGGTGCAGAAAGATGCAACTGTTTCTTTCCTGTCTTTCCTACAGAATCTGTGGAGAGATGACTCCTGGGGGTCTTGAAGGCTCCATCTGAGGACGATAGGAGGGACAGATCAAGGGGAACGCTTACGAGGGAAGAATGAATGCGGAAAGAATGACAGATGGGAGTTAGAGCGAGAAAGAGATTCACATAGAGGACACCATCCCACAAACACCTCTCACACACACACACACACACACACACACACACACACACACACACATAAAAAGACAGACGTAACAATGGCAGGTTTTTTGGGGCGAGTGGCGTGGGGAGACGCCTGGTACAACATGTACTCACGCCTGCTGCGCACCAAACCCGTGGGGGCAATGAGTCAGGCCTCGGACGAGCTGACGGAGGTGACGGAGGGCTCCGGGGCGGGCCTGGCCAGGGTGCTGACCACTGCGGACCTGGTGTCACTGGGCGTGGGCAGCTGCGTGGGCACGGGGATGTACGTGGTCGCCGGGCTGGTGGCCAAAGGCATGGCGGGGCCAGGGGTCATCCTGTCTTTCATCTTCGCCGCGATGGCGTCCATACTCTCAGGTGAGACACGGAGAGACGTCTGGGATTGCGTCTTTTAAAAAATATATTTTGGGGCTTTTATGCCTGTATTATAGATAAGACAGTATAGGCTGACAGGAAATGGGGAGAGAGATGGGGAGTGACACACAGCAAAGTCCGTCGGGATCGGGACTCGAACCCGCGACACGCTGTCAGGCTACACATTGTAGCCTAGGTGCCTGGACCAGCCCGCTGGGCCTGGGGTTGCGTTTTTGTTTACTACTACTACTAGTATTTTTTTTACTCAAAATTAAAATAATTCGAATATATGTATGCTTTGGAAAATTATCTGAAATAAAGTATAATATGATTTGAAATGTGTGTAAAAAAAAGAAGAAAGAAATTGAAATGTATACAGTATGCATTTTACATTTGTGTGTGTGTGTATGTGTGTTTGTACTGTGTACACAACCAACCATTTACCCCTCTAGGTGTGTGTTACGCGGAGTTTGGCGTGCGCGTTCCCAAGACCACCGGCTCCGCCTACACCTACAGCTACGTGACGGTCGGAGAGTTCGTGGCGTTTTTCATTGGCTGGAATCTGATCCTGGAGTACCTGATTGGCACGGCGGCGGGGGCGTCGGCTCTCAGCAGCATGTTTGATTCGCTGGCCAATCACACCATCAGCCACTACATGATCACACACCTGGGAACAATCAGAGGCCTCGGTCAGTGTGTGCGTGTGTGTGTGTACTTGTATTACTATACTTTTGAGGGCCAAATGTCTCCACGAGTATAGTAGATTTTGAGAATATTCTACTATACCTGGTCCTCACAAGAGAAATGGTTGTTTAATGGTTAAAACGTTTGGGGAGCTAGGCTTACAGCTACAGTAGGAAAAGATTCAGGGTAGGAGTTAGAGTTATGTCTGATTTATACTCGGGTGCCGGTGTCATGCACCGAAAATAGCGGATCTACAAGCAAAATATTACTATATTAGTGTCAATTAAAAGTCAATATAAGGTAACTAAGAGTAATATCAGACAGAAAATGATAATTATTTATCTGAAAGTAGATCTAGCAGAAAAATGCAATAACTCTCCTCTGTTTCCATCGCTCTACCCTCAGGTAAGGGGGAGGACACGTACCCAGACGTGTTGGCCCTGTTCATCGTGCTGACGGTGACGGCCATCGTCGCTCTGGGGGTTCGTAACTCAGTGAGTTTCAACAACGTCCTCAACGCGGTCAACCTGGTGGTCTGGGTCTTTATGATCATTGCGGGGCTTTTCTTCCTGTCCACCAGCAACTGGGAAGGAGGCAGGTTCCTCCCCTATGGCTGGTCTGGGGTAAGACATGGATTGGATACGCTTCTGTCTATCAGCCTTAACCACTTACACGCTTCGCTTAAAGGGATAGTTCACCCCCAAAATTACTATTTTTTTCTATCGATTAGTCACCCCATGGAGACTTGAATTCATGGATCAGGGTTAGGGTTTAGTTTTTGTCGCATTCCTAAGCCAATAATTTGATGACCGGCAGCGGTTCCGGTAGGAGACACAAAGAGTCTCCTTTGTGTCTCCTACCGGAACTGCAGCCTACCGATCCACTAGTCATCAAATTATTGGCTTAGGAATGCGACAAAAACTAAAAAATATCCATGAATTCAAGTCTCCATGGGGTGACTAATCGATTTTTTGGGGGTGAACTGTCCCTTTAACAATTTTAAACCCTCACAATGCGCTGTAGATATCTCTATTTTCACTATTGCTCGATTAATTGTCGCACTCCTATATTAACCAGGTGATGAGGGGCGCGGCCACCTGCTTCTACGCGTTCATCGGCTTTGACATCATCGCTACGACCGGAGAGGAAGCCAAGAACCCCTATACCTCCATCCCTTATGCCATCACCGCATCGCTGGTCACCTGCCTCACTGCCTATGTGTCTGTAAGTACGCACAAACACGCACGCACACACAACCCGGCAGCCTTGTCAGCTGCTATGTTAAGATGTTTATTGATGTTTATTGATCAATCAATCCATTGGGTTACGGATTGGATCAACAGAACCAATATTGTATACTTTAAGTTCCTATTCACATTGGTATAACTATGAAGAAAAATACAAAATACCATGTCTTTTTTTTTATTTCAATTTTTTTTAAAATAGTTTGTAGTGTTTTGCCAATTATTTGGGGGGCCCACTTGCAATACCCTTGCGGCCAACCAGTGGGCCCACAGGTTGGGAATTGCTGAATTAAAGCATTGCTGGCCTTCCTTCCTTGTCTGCAGGTGAGTGTGATCCTGACGTTAATGGTTCCCTATGAGCTGATCGACGGCTCGGCTCCTCTCATGGAGATGTTCGCGGTGCATGGCTTCCTGTGGGGGAAGTACACGGTGGCCGTGGGCTCCATAGCAGGTCTCACTGTGTCCCTGCTGGGCTCTCTGTTCCCCATGCCCAGGGTCATCTACGCCATGTCCAGAGACGGACTGCTCTTCAGGTGAACGCAATGATCTCTAGACATATTTGTCATTTATGTATGACAGAGGTTGGCACTTTTTTATACCCTAGGTCGTTGGTTCTCAAAGTGGGGTCCGGGAACCCCCAGGGGTCCTTGGGGGAGTTCCAGGGGGTCCCCAGCTAAATGATGGATAGTTAGAAACCAAATGGACCCTTATGGGTCTGTAACTCTGAGAGTGTACAAATGGAACCAAATTTAACTCTCAGAGTTAAATTAACATGGATTTTACTATATAAATTGGGGTCCCAGATATAGAAATGCCATTATATGGGGGTCCGTAGCCTAATGCATGTCAAACTGCCGAATGTTCCACCTATTATTACCTACCCAGAGTAGGGACGCTAGGGTTCATGCGGTTGAAGGCTCACATATTAATGTTCTCATTTTTGTGTGTGCGTGTCGGTGTCGTGTCTTTGCAGGGTCCTGGCGTACGTGTCTGCCTTCACGCACACTCCCACCTTGGCGTGTTCGGTGTCGGGCGTCCTGGCGTCCATCCTGGCGCTCCTGGTCAGCCTCAAAGACCTGATCGAGATGATGTCCATCGGCACGCTGCTGGCGTACACCCTGGTGAGCGTGTGCGTGCTGCTGCTGCGCTACCAGCCCGACCAGCAGACCGACACGCACCACTACGGCTCCCAGGACGACCTCAAGAATCAACCCGACGACGATGGCTCCATCCCCGCCAAAGAGGACCCGGACGAGGCCTCCTCCTCGTACCACGCCGGCGGCGCCGAGGGCGACAGCGACGACTCTGCTTTCACCACGGGCCACGCCTCGCTGCTGAAGAGGCTCTTGGGAGGGCACTACTACACCCTGCGCGTCCGGCTGGGAATCCCCGACGCCTCGGCCCGCCCCACCCCGGCCACCGGCCGCACGGTGACCCGTGCAACCCTCTCCCTCTTCGGCATGTCCTTCCTCATGTGGTTCACGGTCATATTCGGCGTGGAGCAAGGCTCGGGCGCCGGCGCGGCCATTTCGGGGATCCTGGCCACGATGATGGCCAGCAGCATGGCGTCGCTGCTCATGGTGATCCTGCGGCAGCCGCAGAGCGGGCAGGTCCTGCCCTACATGGCGCCCTGCGTGCCCTTCGTCCCCGTGGCGGCCATCTTGGTCAACAGCTACCTCATGCTCAAGCTGTCGCCCCTCACCTGGATTCGGTTCACTGTCTGGTGCATCATAGGTGAGTCGCTGGGGAACGGCACTGGTGGTTAGAAACGTAGTTTTAGACCACTGTTTCCCAAACAGTGGGTTGAGACCCATGTTTGGGTCGTGGACCAATTTTTTAGGTTTGTGAGTTAATATCCCTTTTTTTACGTTTGTTATATTTAAAAAAAGATATATATAAGTGTATATATTAATATAATATCAGTTAAAAACAATTCCAACATTTTCCAAAAGTATTTCATAAATAAAATGAAAAAATAAAACAATTACCATAAATACATTTAAAAAAGTTAATTAAAAGTAGTGAAAATAGCTGATCCACACGCTCCTGCTTATTTGCTATCCTTTAACAAAGTACTGTCATTTCTGTACTTTGTTTTATGCTCTCAGTAGGCGTAGTAAGAATTTGGGTGTAACGTGCGTGTACAGAATGTGGGTAGGTGTTAGGTGGTGAATACTATCTGAGTTTTCATTCCATTGAAGCAATTCTCAGACATTTCTACTCGTGTGTGTCCCAATCTTATTCTTTTTGCGTTACATAAGGTATTTTACCGTCTAGTAATATGTACGAAGGAGGGAAAACAGCTCGCTTCAAGATGTGTAGCCAGACAACGTTCTTGTCACATCTGTAGTTGGTTGGCTACGCGAAGGAGAGAGGGGAACGTTTCCCATCTCCTGTAACAAATCAGAGACTATAATCTCTCCACCTGCGAGCTTTCACCCCAGCCTGGCTCTCCTCTGTTGGCATGTGTTTATTGCCAAGGTTACATGGAATTTCTCTAGGATAAACATTGGCTTAGTTGGACACATATCGTTGCTATCGGGCAGAAACCTCTCTATATTTCAACTTTTAATGTGTTTCTTTTATTGTAACCCCCGTAAATGTATGCCCTACTTCGTCGTACAGCAGTGTCACTGAAAAGTAGCAAAAATTGCTGATCTACAAATTCACAATGTGTCTCATTGTGTTATGAGCTTGTAGATATTTTTGCTATTTTGAAAAAAAAAATGTAAAAGTATTAACAAGAGATTCTGACAGCACAATGTATAAATAATATGTACATTGGATCCATTGGGACACATCTCGGTTATTTTTTCCATTTCTTGAAAAGTAAGTTATGGAAATACACGGTTTCCACCCTACAGCAACAACATTAGCACCACATAAACACCATCCAATGCTATTCACCTGTTTCCTAGGCTTTTCACTTCCTGTGTGTGTTCCACTTCCTGTCGATTTGATCCAATGAAATCCAATGAAACTGGTCAGATGACTAATGATATCCAATGAAGTTCGACAGGAAGTGGAAAACACACAGCCTAGGAAACAGGTGAATAAGCAAATGTAAAATACACATATCAGTCAGTCAAAGCTGGCTACTGTATGTACTGTACTCTGTGCTACTGTAGAAGTGTGAAATTGTAACTTAACACGTGGGATGACCACAGGTTAATCTATGGCGTCCGTGTCGTCTGGGTGCAGTAACTCAAAGCATGTGTCTCAGAGTGTTATGGTTTGCAGTGGTGGAAAGTAAGTTTATAAGTACACTTTTGAGGTATGACAACACTCAAGTAAAGTATTTACTTGAATATGAACATAATAGTTGAACATAATAGTTACAAGTTACTTTGTAGATTTAGTACGATTAGATTATTAGATTATTATTATTATGAAATATACATTAACTAATGAAGCCCTATTTTATTCAAAGTCTATTTGAAAATAGCTTCTAGATCTGCTATTTTCGAAAGATTTAAAAAATACATATTTAAACCTTCGAAAGTAACTTGTGAAATGGGGCATTCTCCACAATGAGTACTTTTGCTTTTGGTACTTTAAGTATATTTACAGTAGATACCATAACGTTCGCACTTTTCCTCAACTAAATATTGTGTGCACCTCAATGTTAATTTATTTTCGAAAATTTAAAGAAATACAAAAAAATGGAAAATTGTCTCAAGTAATGTAGAGTAAAGTAACGTATACATAACATGATTTGAACATGTTTGAACATTTGACATTTAAGGCCTAATAGCTCCACAGCTGCTACAAAACCATCATTATGGGCATAAACATGAAGTTGAAAGCCAAATGTCGGTATCTTCCTGTATCCCTGTACCCAGGTCTGTTGATCTACGGCTGCTACGGCATCTGGAACAGCACGCTGGAGCTCAACGCCCGCGAGGACGAGGCCCACGCCAGCTCTTACCATCGCTACGACGACCAAGTGGACGACAGCTTCGCCCCGGGCGACGACCTCAACGAACGCGAGGACACGCCGTACCAGGGCTGGTCGGCGGAGAGGAAGGGCTACCACAGCCAGCAGCACAACCAGCAGCCGGACGAGCAGGACCAGAACGAGGAGAACCAGGACCAGAACGAGTACGAAGACGTGGACGTAGACGGGGACCAGCAGGGCTACCAGACGGGGCCCCAGAACGCGTCCAGAGGCCCGGGGAGGTCCCGGGGACGAGCCAATCACGGCTTCTTTGACGAAGACGAAGGCTAAGTGGCTGTTTTCTTGATGCCGCGTCTGGGGACCACCAAGGGGTCCAAATAGACCACTTTAGGGTCTGTAACTCTGAGAGCGTACAAGTGGAACCGAATGTTCGGTTACATTTGTACGCTTTCAGAGTCAAAATAACACTGAGGATTTTACGATCAAATGGGGGTCCGTGGCCTAATCAATGCATATCAAACCAGGGGTCCTTGAAAGGAAAAATGTTGGGAAACACTGGACTAACTTATCTCAGCAGTGTGCCACACAGAGTTGAGGGAGTGCTGACATAATGTATGCTGTAAATCCTATTTATTAAGAAATGAGATTGTATCGTGTTGAAGTATTTTAAATGTTAAATGAGAATGAGTGCTCTGTGCTTTGGTTTGATGGGAATAAAATGTCTCATGAGTGAATTGGATGACACTGTCTTCCTGTACTGTAGGTGCAGAGATAATATGACCTTACAGCAGTGGTTTTCAACCAGTGGTCCGGAGACCACCAGTGGTCCTTGAGGGAGTACCAGGGGGTCCCCAGCAAAATTAGTTAATAGCGTCACGATCATTTTCAACCACTTAGTTTTGGCTATTCAAAAATAGCAGATATACAAGCTCATAGCACGGCACCGAGTGCCGCTCTATGAGCTTGTAGATCTGCTATTTTTGAAAAAACGTGAAAAAGTGTGCATATCTTTGAATATTTATGCGAAAATGAACTGATATCTTTGCTTCTGGGGGTCCCTGGCACAAAACATTTTCAATTGGGGGTCCGCAGCCAAATGTATATCAATTTAGGGGTCCTTGGCATGAAAAGGGTTGAAAACCACTGCCTTACAGTATGTGTTCCTTCATCCAGAGATGCCCAATCACGTGCCATGGATGTTATCTTCATCAGCTTATGTCAAATCTGATGAATATCAGCGGTCAGAAACATTGTGACTTTATGTTTTATTTTATTGTCAGTTATTTTTAGGGGGCATTTTTAAGCCATCATTTGATAGAGACAGGAAGCACAGAGCGAGAGTAGGGGAGTGTCATGCAGCAAATCACCAGTCACAATGTCGTTACTTTTTTTCATTTGTTCTTGTTTCTTTTCTTCCACACTGCTAAAAACCAACCAACGCCTCAAAGAAGAATAACTCAGTGAATGAAACGTGTCTTGATTAATCAAACTTTATTTATAGTACTCAAGGCAAGGCAGGTCACACTTGATATCCTGTATTATGCTGAAACTAAGCTATGATCATTTACAGCAATGTGCTGTGATTATGTATCATGCAGGGCCTGGGAAGAGATGACAGGCAGGTTTACATACCAACCCATCTCCACACCAGGTGATTTCCAGTAATCAATTCTCCACCTATTTGTAGTTGAGTTAAGGTGAGTTAATGAGCGACATTAGCTGTTCTAATGACTGACTAGAATGATCATCTAACTCCTTAACCCACCACAGTCAAATCCTTTTGAAATCCCTTTGTTTAACTCTCAGAGTTAAATGAACACTCAGGATTGTGTTCATCATGGTACATCATTAAGACACGATGGCTGTACAGAATTAATTACAAGTCGTGAATTGAACAACCTTTGCTTGTTGAAGTTTTAGTTACTGAAAATGTGTACCCTAACCCTAACACAAAACAAAAAACATTCCCAAGCGTAACCATACTACTACTGTGCCTAACCTTAACACACATTAATTACCCGAACTTAACCAAATGTATGTATGTTCCCCTTGCAAGAGCCAACAAACATTTGGCATCTAATGTCACAGGAACTACAATATGAACATATGAACCAGCTGTAAGCTAGTAAAGCTACAGTATATATATGGCGTAGTAGCACCAAGGTATCAGAATGTTTTTAGCTGACTAAAGGTCCAAACACCAGCTTTTCTCTTCAATCACGATCCCTAGAACAACTACAAAATATAGCTACATACAGCGTCAATGTACTGACATTTTCTGCAATTCAAGAAAGACATTCTACATAGAGGAGCTAGAGACTCAGTGTTCAAAAGTGGTGGAAGAAGTAGATTTATTTTGTAAGTTGAAGTAGCAATACCATAATATAAAAATACTCTAGTAAGGGTCATGTATTCAAAATGTAATTGGGTAAAAGTACAACAGTATTGGCATCAAAACATACTTACACTTACAGTAAGAAAGTAAAAGTACTGAAATGTTTCAAAAATGTATCAAACATTTTCTAAAATAGCTAACCTTGTAGATCAGCTATTTTCAAATAGCCAAAGTATAAAATAGGGCTAACATGATTAATGCATGTTTTGTATTGATAATCTAAATCTGCAAAGTAACTAAAGTTTTTAAATAACTAGTGGAGTAAAAAGTACAATATTTGCCTCTAGAATGCAGTGGAGTAGAAATATGAAGAATTTAAAAATTGTAAAGTAAGTATACCTAAAGAATGTACTTACGTAACAGTACTTGAGTAAATGGACGTAGTTACTTTCCACCAGGGATGTTCAACACAAAAACTTCAGTAACAAAGAAGGTAACAGACTTGGCTATAATCAGCCAGTGTCTACATGCTTCTATCTGACATCAGAGCTTTGTTTGGACAGGGTATGTTAACTACACAATACAAAAAACCTCAATCAGAACAAAAAACAATAAAAAGATCTTGAAAAGAAAGAACTTCGGATTGGGCGGTATCAGAACTTTTCTCCGGACATGCCACCCAAAAAAAGGTTCTGATGTCGAATGGTTTATTATTTTGAAGCATGTAGCCCCCTTTATCGTGCACTCCTCTACCTTTCACACGTGCACGCTCTTTGCGTGGTTGGCTGGGGGGTCGAGGGTTGCAGACATGCCCCCCTGCCTGGAGTAGTAGAAGCTGTTCTCCCTGCGTGGGTTGGCAGTAGGGTCGATGCCGTTGCAGCACAGGATGGCAGAGCCCCCCAAGAGGCAGAGGCCGGAGCCCACCCAGCCGGCGTAGAGGGAGAAACCGAACGACATCAGGCCCTCGTTCTGGTGAGCGCCGATGGGGAACCAGACGGTTGCAACAATGCCACAGATGGCTATTAGGAGAGAGAAATGATAGGTAAGTTTAATTGATAATACAATTTGGGGGGAAATTTTACATTGCAAAAATAGCCGATGCACAAGCTCATAGATTGGCTTTTTTTGCATATTTTGTGCGACACTGTTTTACGAAAAGATATAACATTGGGCATAATGGTCAATCATATCAAATTTGTTGATTTTAAATGTTTTTCTTTCAATTCGTTGATATAATAAAAACAAAACAATAATTCTCAATTTACGATGCAGCTGGTAGCAGGCAGTGAAATTCTTGTACTTTCAGCTTCCTCAACAGTGGATGAAAAAATAAGGTAAAATACAGTCAATAATGATGTCAGAATAAATTACATAGTAATCAAATAAAACGTTAAGATAATGTAATATTATGTAGGCTAATATAAAATATTAAAAAATCTTATCCACTACTACTGTAAGAATGGTCCTTTTCCTGTGTGTGTGTGTGTGTGTGTGTGTGTGTGTGTGTGCGCCTGCCTGCCTGCCTGCCTGCGTGCGTGCGTGCGTGCGTGTGTGTTCATGTGCGCGTGCGTGCGTGTGCGTTCAGCTCTCACTCTGACTGTGTCGCCTGACAGGGACTACATGTCCTCCCCCAGAAGAAGCAGGCCTCGCTGAGAGAGCAGCCCAGGCAGGATGAGGCGAGGCTGGGCTTCACCCTGACCCTCCTTCCCCTGACCCCTCCACACCTGCTGCTAGCACTGCTTCAACTATGACATAAACCAGGGGTTCTCTGGCTGAGAATACTGTATACAGGGTCCCCACGGTCATGAAATTCCTGGAAATATTTTGAAATTAAAAAAGAAATAATCCAGTACTGGAAAAGGTTTGGAATTGATCAAACTTCATCAAAGGTCCTGAAATTTATCAAGGGTCCTGGAAAAATATTTGGCTATGCATTGTTTTTGGCTATTGATTTTTTTTAATACAAAACCTTTTCATAAACATGTATAACATTACACGAAATATGTAACATAAGTAGTTTTTCGCCGAACAGGCTGTGTAACACCCGATCCGCACTGCCAGCGATGCGACGTGACGCGACGCGAGCGGGCGATGAAATCTCATTAAAATACATGTTTTTGAATGAGACCGTCCTGACCTACCGCAAGCGACAACGAACCGTGCAACGACGTCGTCCACCCCTCCTATTTTCGCTCGCAGGCTCTATTTGAGCGAGGTTTCGCGGCTGTGCCCCACCCCCAAACACTTTTTATTGTTTTTTATTTATTTATTTTGCTACACTGCCTATCTTTGGGCATTGTACATAGGAGTAAGAGACACATTATTGCGCTGAATGATTGTCATATAGGCCTGGAAATTGTGCTAAATATTCTGGAAAAGTTTTGGAAAAGTTTTGGAAATTCATTGCTAAAAATGTGTGGGGACCCTGTGTATATACTGTAGGGGAGGACACAGGTGAACTCCATTGGAAAAGGTGTGTCCCCTCCCCTTGCATGAGAGGGGCAGGCAATTCTCCCAGGGTATCTTGATTGAAGACACACCTCTTCCAATGGAGTTAACCCCCTATTCACCTTATCCCTGGCCACACCTCCTGTGGGGATCCAAGGGGTTTCCTGTTTACCATTGTTGCCATGTCTGCTTATAAAAGCAACTTTGGGCTTGTTTTTAAAGTGTAGTTGCTTATTTGGGCTTGCTTCCTGTTGCTTCCTGTTTTTTAAACCAATGACTCCCAAGTCAAGGACCCCCAGATTAATATGTATTTGTAAATGTTTCAAAAATATTTAAAGAAATTCACTTTTCCCCCAATGTCTTTTGAAAATAGCAGATCTACATGCTCACAATGTGTCACATCGCGACACGTGAGCTTGTAGATCTGCTATTTTCTAATAGTAAAGTGGTAAAACTATAGTTGCCTATAGTTGCTTCTTTTGGGATTGTTTTCATAGACCTGGCTGCTTGTTTCTCTTGCAAAATGTGGCAACATACTGATTACCTGCATTACACCTGCAGCCTACAAGGGTGGAAGAGACCAGATTGAATGAAGCAGCAGAAAAGGGCAATGTGGCGCTGCCCTGCAGAAGGGCCAGGAATAAGGTAATACCTGTATGTGAGGTTCATTCTTGTTGTGTCAAATCAATCCCTGAAGCAGTGGTGGAAAAGGTTTTTTTTTTTTACTTAAGTAAAAGTATCAATACTGCAATGTAGAAGTACACTGTTACAAATAAAAGTTCGGAATTAAAAATTTGCTTGAGTAAAAGTACAAAAGTATTGGTATCAAAATGTACTTAATATACCAAAAGTAGAAAGTACTCATTATGCAGAATGTCCCATTTCACAAGTTTTCAAATGTAAAAAGTGTATACAAATGGCCGAAATGTATATAGGGCTGAAGTGGTTAATGTATATTTTGTAACTAGTAACTAAAGTTGTCAAATAATTGTAGTGGAGTAAAAGTACAATGTTTTCTCTGAGATGTAGTGGAGAAGTAAAAGTACTGAAAATTGGAAATACTCCAGTGAAGTAAAAAATACCTCAAAACTGTACTTAAGTACAGTACTTGAGTAACGTACTTAGTTACTTTACACCACTGCCAGGGTTGCGCTCACACAAACTATGTGCAGAATTGAGGCTGCAACTAAAACTGCACCATTGAGCCAGGTTTCTCTCTCTGCGCTGGCATTCCAGTGGCGTGAAGTAACTATTTACTAAAGTAATATACTTGAATACAATTTTGAGGTACCTTTAACTTTACTTGAGTAATTCCATTTTTCAATACTTTAATACTTCTACTCCACTACATGTCAGATATTGTAAATATCGTACATATTGTACTTAAATATTGTACTTTTTACTCCACTAGAATGATTTGATAATTTAGTTAGAAGTCACTTTGCAGATATAGATTATTATTACAAAACATATAACCAATTACTGTAGCAATTAGGCACTATTTTATACCACTCGGAAATAGACGATCCATAACCTCACAACACATCGCGATGCAATGCGTTGTGAACTTGTAGATCTGGTATTTTCGAAAGACTTTGACAATTCTTTTTTTTACTTTTGAAAAAACGCAGGAATGGTACATTCTCCATAAATAGTACCTTTACTTTTGGTAATTTAAGTATATTTTGATGGCAATATCTTTTACTTGGGGTGGGGTTGACGAAAGGGCCTTTCTGTTTGGAGTTTGCATGTTCTCCCTGTGTCCCCTTAGCCTGGTAAACCCTCCCTCCGGAAATCTCATTTCCATTTGATTTCAGGAGAGAGTCTGGCCTGAACCGCCTTTCTGCAATAATCGCTGTGGGTTGGAGTTGGGCGGGAGTAATACCGTTGACTGACAACCCCTTCAACCAATGATCGTTTTTCCCCTTCAGCCAATCAGCAGTTCATGTTGACGAGCTCCAGACTATGTGACGCAACGGGACTTTTGGGACGGCCATGCCGAAAATAGGTTGCCTTATTGGGATACATGCGTGTCACTCCCCGCCCCTGCCGGTTCTCTAAATTTATATTTTTAAATAGGCTCTGTCATGATTAATTGACCACATATATGAAGTTAAACAACTAAATTCTATCCAAACGATATCTTAATAGTAAATTCCGTGCCTCAAAAAAGAAGTTTGAGAGCGTTTTAAAACCCAAAATAAGAAGTCACGGCACTCGCAGAACAACAATGGCTGCCGTTCGTTTTTTTTCGGCCCCAGTCAGGCTGCACTCGGCTTCATTCGGGCTCACTCGAACTCGCCACCTGATTGGCCAACTGTCGCTGTCAATCACAGAACGATGTGCGACGACGCTGATAGGCTCGTCAGTTCGGCATATAGAGCGATTATTGCAGAAAGGCGGTTCAGGCCAGACTCTCTCCTGAAATCAAATGGAAATGAGATTTCCGGCCTAGGGTAGATACCCTCACAAAAAACATGCAGTAATCCTGGTCTCTATACTGCCTCCCACTGGTCAGCCGGGGCGCCTGATGGAGGGGAAAGGATCTAGTTGGAATAACGTGTTCCTTCCACGCGCTACGTCCAACCGGGGAAACTCCCCCTGGACAGGTGATAAGAAGCGGCTTGCTACTGTAGCTCCTCATGCATTGAAGGAGGCATGAGCTCAGTTCTGGGCTCTCCCTAGGCTGGCAGAGGGAGAGTAGCACCCAGGATTACATAGGCAATGTAATATTCATAGGTGAAAAAATGGGTTAAACATTTAGAATCTTAGAAAACAGACTATTTCAATATTTTGGTATTGCTACTTTTACTTGAAAGAGTATTTCTTCCACTACTGTGGCATTCTCTCTGGTGTCGTGTGTGTACTGTAGCCCTGCCTGAAGCCAGCCAGGTCCATCCACTGTCCCCCCGGGCTATGGGACCACGGGAGACCTGAGTTCAATTTGGTTCAAAACCCAGAAAGGACATGAAAGTTATGGATACTAGCAGCTTTGACTAACGACATGAGAGATCACCAAGTACTTAATGTATGTACCCCAACTAGTATAGTGTGAAGGTTTTGTAGTGTATACTTTTTATCATTGGTTCCAGGGCTCCTTGGGGGGAATGTTTGAGAACCAGGGGCCAGTTGCACCACCTCACACTAAGTTCAAACTTAGCCTAGTTATAGCTTAAACACATTCAATCCGGGAAAGTGTCTCTGTCATTTTAGATTTCTTTGGCTATTCAAAAATAGCAGATATACAAGCTCATAGCGCGGCACCGAGTGAATATATATTTGAAATATATATATATATATATTTAAAGATTTGCAAAAATGTTCACATAAAAAAACAAAAATAGCCAAAGAAATCTAAAAATGACACAGATACTTTCCAGGCTAAATGGGTTAAATTGCTTTTTTAAAAGCCATTTAAGCTATAACTAGGCTAAGTTTGAACTTAGTGTGAGGTGGTGCAACTGGCCCCTGTGTTCTATATATCAGTGTAATTTCGGCCTAAATAGCATGGTGTCAGTCCTTACATACCCATGATCAACATGAGAACCCCTCCCACTCGGGCTCTGCGCTGTTTGATTTCCAATGTGTCGTTGACCAGTCTGACGCAGGGCATGGCCATGAGCTCCAACAGCATGGCTGGCAGACCCAGTATAGACGCACAGATCATCAGAGCACGCGCCGTCTGGATGTAAGCTGAGGGAGGGCGAGACAGATACAACCAGAGAGAGACAGAGCGTAGTTACACAAGCGGAGAAAAATATTGAATGCAAAGAAGAATAGAATTACATTGGTCTTATTTAAATGATTAAAGCATGATTTTAACCAATATTTGGAGTATGTTTATACAATATTGCAGTGGGCCCCCTTGGAAGGGTTCCAGGGGGTCCCCAGTAGTTGTAGTTGGAATTGCATCTCTCCACGCTCCAGAGAGGGATCAACGGAATGTAAACATTATAGGTTTGATGACATTGTTTGGAGACATAGGGAGAGAACATCAACACCTCCAATATGCTGCATAAGGCAGTGGCTCTCAAACATTTTCATCTTCCGAAGTTCCGGTTCCGGGTTACGATGGAGTAGACGTGCCTGAGCCAGAGCTCCCACTAACTTTTCAATGTAACTTTATAAAAGCCAGAATTAGTACACAGAACTCAGTTAAAAAGGAAGAAAAACATTGTTTGTTTCCTTTGCATTGTTGTTTTTTGTTTTTATCCGGTGAAAATTGACAAATGACGACGAAAAAGGTGAAGAAAGATGGCCCGGCACCTGCCGCGGCGGGTGACGCAGACTTGGATACTGTCGTTAAATTAATTGAAGACCTCAAATCAAGCCTTACCCACGAATTTCGATCAACCAGTGCAACACTTGAGGCCAAGATAGACAACATTCAGATAACAATTTCTGACCATGGGCAACGTTTGGCTTCATTGGAAGATGGCGCAAACCGTTACAGTGACCGCGTCGCAGAATTGGAGGCCAGATGCACGGCAATGGATGAAAGCTATGCTAAAATGAGGTCTAAATTGATTGATATCGACTCACGCGGTCGTAGAAATAACGTCAGAATTATAGGTTTGGATGAATCTATTGAAGGTGATAAGCCCAATTCGTTTTTTTCTAACCTGCTGGTCGAAATCATGGGCAAAGAACTGCTTCCTACACTACCCGAGCTGGACATTGTTCACAGGGCCCTCACCGCTAAGCCGCCGCCCGGCTCTAGGCCTCGAGCGGTAATAGCTCGTGTCCATCGTTATAGAGTGAAGGAGGCTATCGTTCGGGAGGCTCGTAAGAGAAGAGGGTCGCTATTCTACCAAGGAAAACCTGTCATGATATACGAAGACTACCCCCAAGAAGTCGTGGAGGAGAGAGCGACCTACAAGAACGTGATGTCCGACCTATACCAACAAGGCTTCAAGCCGTCGCTTGTCTTCCCATCTCGACTCTTCATCACCACAAAAGAGGGGAAAAAGCAACGCCTCGCATCCCCGAAAGAAGCCTTGGATTTCCTGAAAAAGACCCCGGACAAGTCACCTTCTGCTACCGAGGAAGAAGCCGACACATAGGCTAGTATCTCAATGTTTTGCTAAAACCGGCTATGTGCTAGCATACTAGGTGCTGTGATTCTTTTTCTTTTCACAAGAGGTTTATTATTATATCTTTTTTTTTAATATATGTATGGTCGTCTTTGTAATTTTACACGGACTGTTTAGACCTGTTAACTTTTATTACTATTGGTAGGTTTATTATTATTTTTCAATTTTATTTAAATCTAGGACTTCTTGATATTGTTTTTGCGATCTTTATATGCTAACATGCTAAGCTTCACCGTGATTTGTTAGCTAATAATGCTTAGCTTTCATGGCAAACGTATAGCTAAGCTAACTATGCTAATGCGCTAAGCGTCGCGTATATTCTAGTCTTTTTCTCATGAATACATTTTTATTTTTATT
Source organism: Gymnoscopelus microlampas (assembly GCF_963454915.1). Taxonomy (NCBI): domain Eukaryota; kingdom Metazoa; phylum Chordata; class Actinopteri; order Myctophiformes; family Myctophidae; genus Gymnoscopelus; species Gymnoscopelus microlampas. The sequence goes on along the minus strand of NC_139959.1, from coordinate 17,456,233 downwards.
TTTTTATCTATAGATTATATTGCGATGAGTCATGGACTTATAAGATGCTTCCGTACTTATTGGAGATACTATGATCATAGTTAAACCTCGGTGGCTTTTCTTTTTTTTACCGTGGTTTGCTAGCTAATAGTGTTTCGATTACATGTTGGATACGTAGCTACGCTGGCTATGCTAACGCACTGAACGTCGTGTAGTTCTTTCTTTTTCTCACGAATATAATTTTTTTACACACGTATTATAATAAGTCACGGACTGATCGGATGCTTCCGTACTTATTGATGGTGTTATGGTCATAGTTAAAAAATAAACTCTCCCTGTTTTGCCATTTTTTGATCGCTAATAATATATTGTCTTCATGCTTGTCTGAGCTAGCCTGCTACCCGCGGTTTTGTCGGGTGGTCTTGCTAAACTTCATTTATTTTTATTTGTTATTGCCCACGAAGGTTTTGTTTTATAGAGAAATTATCCTGTGTTAGTCTGATCGGATGCTTTTATTTTTATTTATTTTTCTCTCACCGCGGTTTGTTAGCTAATAGTGTTTAGTTTTCATGACAAACATATAGTTGGGCTAACTATGCTAACGCGCTAAGCGTCGCGTATATATACTTTTTCTCTCATGAATACTTTTGTTATAAATATATTACAATAAGTCATGGACTGATAAGATGCTTCCGTACTTATTGAGGATATTATGCTCATAGTTAAACCTCGATGGCCTTTTTTTTTTTATTATATATACCGTGGTTTGTTGACTAATAGTGTTTAGATTACATGCTTCTCTGAGCTAGCCTACTACCCGCGGTTTTGTCGGGTGGTTATGCTAAATATAATTCCCTTTCTTTATTTTTTACGAAAGTTTTGTTTATAAGAAAATTATCCTGTATTAGAGACTGATCGGATGCTTATGTACTTATCGATGATGTTATGGTCATGGTTACACTTTATTTGTTTATTTTTCTCCCCCGTTGTTTTATGTGCTAATAGTTTTTTGTTTTCATGTCAAATATATAGCTAAGCTAACTTGCTAGTTAATGCCCGTGATTTTGCCGGGTGATTCTGAAGCGTAGCGCCCCCTTTGGTCTGATGGACCGTAAACCTTGAACTCTGAACTTTGAACTACAGATAACCGCTTTGATTTCTGGGTATTGAAGTTTTTTAGTGGACTTTGCAACTGCGGGCGGGACTTCGCTGTCTTTGTCTCCATCTAGTGGATGTTTGAAAATTCTACACTATATATCTATTAGATGGTCTGGAGGTTGTACACTAGTGTCATTGAACCTGATGATGGGGGGAATTTCATTTTCTTTTTTTCAAAAAAAAAAAAAAGAAGTCTGTTGTTTATTTTTGATACCTTACTTCATTTATGCTGACCATGATTGTAGCTGCCTATTTTACTAACGTGTCTTTAAAGGAAGAATTATATTTTTTTATATATATTACTATTAACGATTTTTTGTAAAAAGTTTGAAATTTCTATGCAGTACATATGTTGGACGGACTGGATGTTTTATTTATTTTTGTCTTTATTTGGGATTTTATTTATAATTTAAGGTTCTGCCATTGTGTCTAACCAAAATTAGTGCGATTTTACAGGTATATAATGGGACAAAGGGTACTTTCTTATTTCTATTTTATTATTGTTATGATGATGTTTTTCATTCATTTTTATTTATTTTTTATCTAAAGGCTTTGATGTTTTCTGATATGGTGGGAGTCGCTCGCGGTACGATTAGTATAGAATATGGGTAGTAGTAGTACCGACGATTGGAAGCGACTTGGATGTTTTTTCCCGCTGTCTTTCTTTTCTTTTGGGGAGGAGGACTTAGGGACTAGGGGGAAATTGTTATTGGTTACACTCGCAACTATTTTTGCTCGTCTTTTTTTTTTCCTGTTTCCTTTTCTTGTGTGTTTTTTCTGTTTATGTCTGTTTGTAGATGGATTGTCTCAGATGCTTGACGTCGCCCGGAGCCCAATGCAACTGTGTTTTATGATGAGTATTGATCACATTATAGGAATGCTTCAGACCACTCACCTCCTATATTCCCAACAAACTCAACCCTGCTATTATGAGTGGTAACTCCAGTATTAGATTTGTATCATGGAATGTGAAAGGCTTGAATGGTCCGATCAAAAGGTCTAAGGTTTTTTTACAGTTAAAGAGGTTGAAGTCAGACGTTGTTTTTTTACAGGAAACCCACCTCCGATTGTCTGATCACGCCAGACTGCGCAGTAATTGGGTGGGTCAGTATTTTCATTCGAATCTTGATAGTAGGACAAGAGGGGTAGCCATTTTAATAAATAAGAGACTCAATTTCACGATTTCTGCCACTAAGGTTGACACGGGGGGCAGATATGTCATTCTGACGGGAACTCTTTGTCAAATACCAGTAATTTTAGTAAATATATATGCTCCCAATTGGGACAATGCCAAATTTGCTAATGACCTCCTGTCGTCCCTCCCGAATTTGGACACTCACCGTCTTATTCTCGGAGGAGATCTGAACTCTGCGATTTGCCCGTCGCTTGATAGATCGAGCCCCAGAACCCAACAGCAATCTGCTATGGCTAAAGCCTTTGATGTGTTTATGAGAGCAAATGGTTGTGTTGATCCCTGGAGGGACAGAAATCCTCAGAGTAAGAAATTTTCATTCTTTTCAAATAGGCACGGAACTTTCTCTCGTATTGACTATATTTTCATAGACCAGTTCTTCTTACCAGCTGTTGAGTCCTGTGATTATACGGCCATAGTCATTTCGGATCATGCGGCTCTGCTGCTTGATATAAATTTTTTTGCCTGTCAAGGGGAAAGACCTTTATGGCGTTTTAACTCTCTGCTCTTGGCTGAGGAAGAGTTTTGTGACTATATTTCCAGTTCAATTGATCTGTTTCTTGCCACAAACAGAACGGGAGACACCTCTGCTTCTATTTTGTGGGAATCATTGAAGGCATTCCTCAGAGGGCAGATAATTTCATATTCGGCATCCTCTAACAAAAATAAACGGCTTAAATTTGACAATTTATGCAAGGAAATCACTGAGTTGGACCGTCTCATTGCTCTGAATCCTGACCCAGACTTATGTAAAAAGAGACTTGACCTCCAAGGCCAAATTAATCTACTAACTACAACAACAGCCGAGAAACTATTACTTAGATCAAAGGGTAGATACTACGAATTCGGAGATAAATCTAGCCGTCTATTGGCACACCAGCTAAAACGAGAGGCTGCCACCCGGTTAATTCCACAAATTAAGGATAATTTGAACGTATTACAGTCTACTCCCGCTGACATTAATCAAACATTTGCTACTTTCTACTCCTCCCTCTATAAATCAGAATTTCCAACTGACACGTCTGGTATGACCACCTTCCTCTCGAACCTTGATTTTCCCAAGCTCAATGCGGCCAAGGCAACAGATTTAGATGAACCCCTTCAATTAGACGAGCTAACTGACGCCGTTAAATTAATGCAAAGTAATAAATCCCCGGGCCCTGATGGTTATCCCTCAGAATTTTACAAGAAATTTGGTGCAAAGCTTACTCCTCTGTTACTCGACATGTACAATGAGTCACTGGCCAGTGGTTCACTCCCCCCTACTCTGACACAGGCAACTATTTCTCTTATTCATAAAAAAGGTAAGGACCCACTTAACTGTGGATCCTATAGACCTATATCTTTGTTGAATGTAGATAGCAAGATCTTGGCAAAGACTCTCTCCGCTAGGTTGGAAAAACTTTTGCCAAGTATTATTTCGGTAGAACAGACTGGTTTTATACAGAAGCGTCACTCATTTTCAAATGTAAGAAAGCTGTTCAACATAATATATTCCCCGCCATCCCTAAATACACCAGAGGCCGCCATTTCTATGGACGCGGAGAAAGCGTTTGATAGGGTGGAGTGGGGCTATTTGCTCGCAATACTCAGAAAATTCGGTTTTGGAGATGTTTTTATATCCTGGGTCCAACTACTATATACCTCCCCTAAGGCGAGTGTCTCTACTAATAGCTTAAGATCGGAGTATTTCCCTCTAACCAGAGGAACAAGACAGGGATGCCCTTTATCCCCTCTTTTATTTGCAATTGCCATTGAACCGTTATCTGTTGCTTTGAGAACCTCACAACTTTTTCAGGGTATAATGCGCGGAGGTGCGGAATATAGGGTATCTTTATATGCCGATGACTTATTGCTGTACTTATCTGATCCTGTTTCTGCTGTCCCCCATGTACTCTCCATTCTTAAGGATTTTGGTAGCTTTTCTGGATACAAATTGAACTGTCAAAAAAGTGAATTTTACCCAGTTAATGATTTGGCTAAAAGTATAACTCAAGCAGAGCTGCCATTTCATATTTCAAATTTGGGCTTTAAATATCTGGGTATACAGGTCACCAGCTTATTTTCCTCATTGTTTTCTGCTAACTTCGACCCTTTAATGGATCAGGTGAAATTAGATCTCCAGAGATGGGATAGCTTGCCTCTATCTTTAGTGGGTAGAATTCAATCTGTTAAAATGACCATACTCCCGAAATTCTCTTACCTCTTTCAATGTATTCCGTTATTTTTGCCTAAATCTTTCTTTAAGTCCTTAAATCAAACAATTTCATCATTTATATGGGGAGGAAAACAACCTAGGATTAAAAACTCTGTTTTACAAAGAGACCGTGATAATGGAGGTTTAGCTCTGCCTAACTTCACATATTATTATTGGGCAGCTAATGTACAGAAGATGGCCTATTGGCTCCACTCTCCTTTGACTGATTGGTGTGTGCTGGAGTCTAGATCTTGCCGCTCAACCTCGCTCCCAGTACTAATCCACTCCAAATTACCCCTGTCACCATCTAAATTTACCAGAAACCCAGTGGTTATTGCCACACTTAAGATTTGGTCACAATTACGCTCCCACTTTAAATTCAGAGAAAGTTCTATAAAATGCCCTATAACTTGTAATCACTTATTTGCCCCTTCTATCCTAGATGCTGCCTTCATGCATTGGAAGGACAAAGGCCTTGTCAGATTCTCAGATCTTTATGAGAATAACGTATTCTGTAGTTTTGACAGGCTTAGTGTCAAATTTAATTTGCCCAGAAACAATCTTTTCCGCTATTTTCAAATTAGAGACTTTGTTAAAAATCATTATCCCTCCTTCCCTGCGAGACCTGGAGACCAGCCATGGGACAATCTTCTGATATTGGACCCTAGGCAGAGAGGCCATATTTCAATGACATACCATTCTCTAGCCCGTCTAAATATGCTTCCTCTGGTCAGGAATAGAGAGAGGTGGGAGACCGAACTGGGTGAAACCTTCTCTGATGTGTGGTGGGATGGAGCTATTGATCGGATCAATTCATCAACATCCTGTGCTAGACTAGGCCTTATTCAATTCAAAATTTTTCATAGACTCCATTACTGCAAATCCAAACTTGCTACGATATACCCTGGAGTTGATGATAAATGTGACCGTTGTGCCCTGTCACCGGCCAACCACACTCACATGTTTTGGTCTTGCCCCAAACTGGTACACTTCTGGACCAAAGTCTTTGAAATTTTGTCAGCTGTCCTCTCAATCCGTCTAGAACCTTCACCCTTGGCAGCAATTTTTGGAGTACCACCAGACGAATACTTTAGACTTCTGACCACAAAGAAATCAAATGTACTGGCGTTCACCACACTGTTAGCAAGGCGCAGGATTTTGTTGAGTTGGAAATCCCCAAACCCCCCCCCCGTGGCTATGTGGCTTAAGGATGTGATGAGCTTTCTGAAATTAGAAAAGATTAAGTTCACAACCAGGGGGTCTACAGACAAATTTTATAAAATCTGGCAACCATTCATTACTTATTTTGAGAGTCTGACAGTGCTTCCAACAGGCTAAATTCTTCTCCTCTCTGTTCTCTATTTACCTTCATTATATAACCAAAAGACCTCTATATGTCTGTGATATGATATATGACTGATAGATAGCATTCTGAGTTGCTTATAAGGGCGCGTGGCACGTTGGCATCTGAGCAATCCATCTTGTGTGTATTTCTTTTTTTTCTTTTTTTATTGTCTTTCTGTCTGTCTTTTGATGTGAACATTTCTTTCTATATTATGTCTATTATTTATTTTCTGTTACATTTTCACTGTCTGTGTCAAGTCTAAATCATGTTTTTTTTTTTTTGTGTCCGGTACTTTTCATTGATTCCAATGCTTTTGATACAGAATTTTTGTCTTTATTCTTTAAAAATAAGGAAAAATTTGACAACAATAACAATAAGGGGGAGGGATGGGAAAAGGGAGAAAATGTAAAAATGCAAATTGTCTACCTGCTTTCATGTAAAAACTGTGAAAATAATAAAAATATTTGTTAAAAAAAAACATTTTCATCTTCCAAATTGATACATATTATGCTGAGAGGACCCCCATTTGAGAAGGTTTTTGTTGTTACATTAGATATTGTGCAGAATTTTACAACTGTCTACTTTAGATGAGAAGAACAGTGGAGAGAGTGATCTGAATGATCTGAATTGTGAGTCAATTCTGTCATTGGGCTAATAACAGTGAAATTAAACTGTTCCTCATTTTGCTGAGGACCCCCTGGAACCCATTCAAGGACCCCAGGGGGTCTCACTTTGAGAACCACTTGCGTAAGTTATAGTCAAATGTTTGGGCCCACACCCACCTCTGAGTCGTGTGTACGTACGCACACACACACACACACACACACACACACACACACACACACACACACACACACACACACACACACACACACACACACACACACACACACACACACACACACACACACACACACACACACACACACACACACACACACACACACTCAAATGCAGATGAGCAAAGGGAATTCCTAAAAATCTGTTATTCATTTAACATACATACATCGTCCTCAACTGCTTTGATGAACCATTTCAAATCTCTTGCATACAGTGCAACTTTTTAATCTGGTAACCATTGCATGCATGTATACATAATTCAGGTCTCTCTCCCTCACCCAGATAGCAGATCTACAAGTTGGCATTTTTTTGCACAACCTCCTCTCTCATTCACCCACTCACTTTGACAGTTTTTTTTTTGTTACCCATCACTTTGGAGGTTTTCCACGTTCACATATTTGTACACCACAGTATTACTTGGCAGTGGTGTAAAGTAACTAAATACATTTACTCAAGTACTTTTGAGGTATTTTTACTTTACTGGAGTATTTATAATTTTCAGTACTTTTACTACTCCACTACATCTCAGAGGCAAATGATTACACCTTTACTCCACTACAATTATTTGAACACTTTAGTTACAAGTTACTTTGTAGATTTGGATTATTATTACAGAACAATCATTACCGACTTCAGCACTATATACATTTTATGCCATTTGAAAATAGCCGATCTACAAACTCACAAAGCGTTGCATCGCGACGCATTGTGAGCTTGTAGATCTGCTATTTTCAAAAGATTTTTATACATTTCATTCATTGTGAAATGGGACATTCTGCATAATGAGTACTGTCTACTTTTGGTACTTTAAATACATTTTGATACCAATACTTGTACTTTTACTCAAATACATTTTTAATTCCGGACTTAACAGAGTATTTCTACATTGCAGTATTGACACTTTTACTTAAGTACAAAATGTGAGTACTTTTTCCACCACTGAGTGTTACCTGGTAAGGTGAGGATCTGGTTGAGGGCCACACAGTGGTAGAGTGCTGGTGAGATGACGCACTCGGCCCAGAGGCCCCGGGACCCCAGCTCATCCATGCGGACGCATGTGTTCACTGAGTAGTCGCAGGTTCGAACCCAGTCGTTGGTCGCCGTGCCGACGATCAGCCCGACCCAGCCTGCGCAACTCGCCATGATACCTGCAGTGGTGGAAAGTAACTAAGTACATTTACTCAAGTACTGTACTTAAGTACAATTTTGAGGTATTTTTTACTTTACTGGAGTATGTCCAATTTTCGGTACTTTTACTTCTACTCCACTACATCTCAGAGGCAAATGTTGTACTTTTACTCAACTACAATTATTTGAAAACTTTAGTTACTTGTTACTTTGTAGATTTGGATTATTATTACAAAACATACATTACTCACTTCAGTCCTATATACATTTTTGGCCATTTGAAAATAGCCAATCTACAAGCTATTATAAAAGATTTGTATACATTTGAAAGCCTTGTGAAATGGGACATTCTGCCTGATGAGTACTTTTACTTTTGTACTTTAAGTGTATTTTTATATCAATACTTTTATACTTTTCCTCAAGTAAATGCTGAATTCCGGACTTTTACTTGTAACAGATGATTTCTGCATTGCAGTATTTTTATACTTTTACTTAAGTAAAACATTTGAGTACTTTTTCCATCACTAGATGCCTACCTGTGATCTGCCTGCACATGAGCGCCATGGAACCGCCGTGCGTAATGCGCGCGTCCTGGAGAAATGATCGCCTCCAAATTGTAAAAACTAAATAAAATGGTAAAGATGGAAATTGGAAAAGCTGATTTTGATATTCCAATCGTCTTCAGCTGTAGAGGGTAGAAAATCTTCTTTTATTTTCCAGACACTGAAAAATCCGATTTCTTCACTAGAATAAAGTGTAACTATTTATAAAGTTATAAGCTAAAACATACATTTAAAAAAAAATGTAATAGAAATTTTAAGTGTATATATCCTTTATTGCTGTAGATTGCGTTCGTGCGCCTCGGGCTGGTAGAAAAATGCACAGAATGGGATTGACAGGGTGTGGTAGGGAGGAAAAAAACAACTTTCAGCCCGAATCTTAAACCAATCAGATCTCATCTCTGAGCCTATTCCTAACCTAAACCAGATATGGAGAACTGCATATCTTAGCTACTTATGAAACAGACCCAGATAGACAAAAATATGGTTGGTTCTAATTTAAACTAATAATTATGAACACAAATGCAGATATCCATTAAAGAATATTGAAATATTTATCCTATAACTAAAACTGAACTGTCTGGTTCTACTTCGGTGCAAAAAAAGAAAAGAAAAAGCAGCACATATTTGAGGTCCAGTCTGTAGAGTTCCAATAATATGTGATATGAATTTAAATAACCTGGGTTTATAAAATCCAGATTTATCATCATCCTGTAAGAATCCTGGTCTCCATATGTTCCTGTCTGTGGTTTGGCCCGTTAACTTATACATGATCCTGCTCACCACCGCCCTCTAGTGCTGCGTAACGAAACGGCATCTCATTCCAACACCCTCTCCACCATTTTAGGTTCAAGAAAACGAAAATCAAATTGCATTTACTTGATTAATTCATTTATTAAATAATTTCGAGCAGGATACGATAAAAATGTGACAATTAAAGACATCAGTCTCTACCCTGATAGTGACCTTTTTCAAATCCACAGACATACTTTTTGTCCAGAGGTTAACGTGATATAAAACATGAAACTTTGATTAATCACTTACAAAGTCTACTTGTCGTTATTTTTCTTCTTTGCACACACCGGTTATGATTTTCTACTGAATAGATTTTTCTCGTTGACCTCACGCTCTAAAAAAACTAAAATAGACAAATTTTCATATATTAAATGTTCAAAATCCTTCGTTGAAATAGCTTCAAATTTACACTCTCCAGCCGCTTTGGAAAATATACACAAAGATACAAAAAAATCTTCTCCATCCTCCTGCTACAGATGGAGGTTCCAAAATGGCTAACTGCCACTTCTCATCGGATTCCTTACTCCACCCTCGCTGCCATTCACATCAACGGTCTCCCATCTCTTAAGGCCACCCTCAACTTATAATCTTATAAATTAAAAATCATTGATTTCTTTTTGTGGACTTGGCTTCCATCAGGTCCTCATTCCACAGGAGAGGTGCTTGGACTTCTGGGGGGCCGCCATGACAACATATCAGAATGGACCCCCTATATTTGTTTAACAATAAAGTAAGGTAAGTAGTCATGGGAACCAACAGTTCCAGAGCCATGTGGCTTTTTAGTTCAGGAGCCAATCTCCTGTTTCTGCAGCGCGAGGCAGCTTGATGCACAAGTATCCCTGGACATGATGCTAGTATGTCACATGATGTACAAGTACACCCCCTGAACATGACGTACGTCACAGGGACTTACCCCCAATACGGCCCTTGACGCTGAGTGCCAAGCAGGGAGGCATTGGGTCCCATTTTTATAGTCTTTGGTATGACTCGGCAGGGGATGGAAGTCATTGAACCCCGAGCCTCCCAGTCTCAGGACGGACACTCTCTAACCACACGTCGTCCGCTGAGCTGATATTTTATTTATTTATTAAACAATTCAATCTAGGAATTGTGGAATCTTTGAAGGAGCCCCGTCATCGTGGGCCCTTGGAAGCTTTCAAATGTTTTATTCCTATATTTGACACTCTCCCTCCCTTCCTTCTCTCCCACTCTTCGTCGAACCACTTCTCTGTCAGACTCAAGACAGAAATGTTTTGCTGACTCAAGTGATTCTAGCTTTAACTTTTATTGCCATGTCATATTACCCCTCTTTCTCCCTCTGACACACACACACACACACGCACACGCACACGCACAGGAACACACTTACACACACACACACACACACACACACACACACACACGCGCACACACGCGGATGGAATTGTACCACAATCAGTAACACAGTTGTGAAGTTCAAACCTCGCTCCCGTGAACTTTTCCCTCTCTCTCTCTCTCCCTCCCTCCCTCCTCTCTCTCTTCTTTTTCTCTCACTCTTTCTCTCTTTTGCTTTCTCTACCCATAACCACCCCCCCCCCCCTCCGCTGTTCACTGGTGTTTCAGTGCGTTGATGTGAGCACAGATCTTGAGCGCTGGTCCCAGTTTGATGTTCAGACTGGTCATCAGGTGATCCTCAGTCAGCAGCAGGAGGGCCTGGCCGTCAATCTCCTGCACCCTGAATGCCTCCGCGACCTCGCTGCAGCCTGCAACCACAAGAGAAACCAGTGAAACTATAGCTCAAACAAATAGCTCTAAAACACACTAAAATGGCATGGTTTTCAACACTCACTGCCAAAATGTTCCGGTTTTCACCACAGTTAAAAGAATAACATAGATGTTTATCATGTTCTGTTCTGTTGAAAGGTCCAGACGACTAGGCATGCTAAAATAATTGTCCCCCATCCTGAAAAAAAAAGGCTAAGAAATTGTTAAAAGTAGCTAAAATAGCTCACAATGTGTCGCATCATTATGGGTTGTGAACTTGTATATATGTTCTTTTTATTTTTTTTATTGGTTTTAAGGGATTATGGGTCCCAGTTTTTGAAAATATACAAACAACTTGGTAGAGTTGGCTAGTTGCCTGAGTTCATGCAACTTGACAACCAATCACAGAACCTTTCAAAATGTATTTTATAGATCGGTATTCGGTAAAATTTTAACAAACAAATCATGTCATTATGATTTATTTTTATTGGGTCCATCGCTTTCGGCTCATCGTAGTAAATGAGTATCAGCTGGTCACAGCAGTACGCAACTGAAAGTCACGTGACGTGATATCAGCCTTTTAATTGGTTGCTGCATGAAGCTCTTTGCAAAATGTTCAAAGTGCTTCATTCAGCTGAATGCAACTAAGCTGCATGGAATGTCTCGGTTAATTGGAGGGGATGACACACACTGAAGCTGTATGTTGCATGAACCAAGTCGCATGGAAAGGTTTCATTTGTAACACTGCATAAGAACATAGAAAGAGTGTCTTTCTATCCATAATCCATAATGGAAATAAAGTGGATTGGTTTCATATTAAGCCAAAGCACCTATGACCGCTTGCTGAATGCACTGCAGCCTTCCAGCTCAACTGTGTGATTTTAGCAACAGAGAAGCCATGCAAGCTAGCTCGCGCAAACACACATAATTTACAAGCCTCAGCATTTTGCGAAACGCTTAATTTGATTAGTCATCTGGCTGCGGTCATGTGTTAACTATTACAACACCCCAGTCCCCAAGCCGTCGCGTAAATCACAGGTTTACTATGACAGAGCTTGTCGTGTGCAAAGAGGTTGAGATTGAGACCCTGGGAGGGTTATGTATGGTTACATAACTATAAATCATTAGTACAGTATTTTAGCAGCAGATATTTAGTTTTTTTTTTGTATTGTTGTTTGTCCAGTTTGTTTGAGTGTTGAGTGTTTAATGGCCCAGAATGGAAACAAGCCTTTGGCTTTTTTGTGTCTCAGCCATTTGATGTTTTTAGCCCATTGTGCTGCTGTACTTTTAAAATATTCAATCAATCGTGTGTGTGTGTGTGTGTGTGTGTGTGTGTGTGTGTGTGTGTGTGTGTGTGTGTGTGTGTGTGTGTGTGTGTGTGTGTGTGTGTGTGTGTGTGTGTGTGTGTGTGTGTGTGTGTGTGTGTGTGTGTGTGTGTGTGTGTGTGTGTGTGTGTGTGTGTGTAGTGAATGACTGCAAATAAAAGGCAGGGTAAGTGATTTTCTTTTGTTAAAATAAGTGTTATTAGCTCTAAATTCTGATAGTAATCATTGCTATAGAGCGGGGGGTTTCAACTGATTGTGAACCAGGGACCACTACCATGATTAAGAATCAATCTGGGGACCACTGTTGTGTTTGGTGGGGATATGTGGTTTAAGATTGGTTTCTTGGTATGCATTATAATCTGCTTATAACACTGTATAATTATAGTTATAAGAACTCATAAATACTCATAATGCTTTATAACACTGTTTCTCAACGAATGGTCCACGGACTACTAGTGGTCCATGGTATAATTAGGTCTGCAATGTGGTCCATGGGAAAATGTTTAAAATGTAAATTCATAAATAAATATGTTTAAATAATACTTTATAAGTCCATCAAATTTAAGAAAGTATTTGATTTAATTGATTTAAATAATGGCTGTTATGATACAATTCGTTGCACAATACTTCCCCTTCTTGAGATTCTAACTCCCTTTTGTGGAACTTCTTGACCTGCGACTTCCCAGTAAATGACAACATTGACGCGTCATCTTAGCTCAGCAGGTCATTTAGTTTCTCAACTAGTGGTGCGTAATTACCGGTGGTCCGTGTCTGTCTCTTCTTGGTTGTAAAATGTATTTTCTGTAGATAAGCTACCTGGCAGTGTGTGTATGAACGTCGTCACTTCCTCCACGCTCCAGTGGGCGGGGACAGGCTTGTAGGTGGTGGTCGGGGTCGTCGGGGCCGTGGTGGTCATGGCCGGCTCCGACGCCGTTCTCCTCGTTCTCCTCGCCGCGCCCCGGCGCTCCGCCTTGGTTGTCATGACAACCGCAGGTTCCTCTTCATCCGCTTCCTCTCCATCCTTCTCATCATCATCCTCCTCCTCCTCCTCCTCTCCCTTCTCCTCCGCTTCTCGCCGGGTGGCGGTCCACAGGACCCGAGGCTGGAGGGAGTCGCGTGACTGAAAAAGTTAATCGGAACTAATAATAAAATAAAACAATCGATGAATAACCAATCCCTATTTTGGGCATGTCATTATAGGGAAAAATGTAAAAAAAAATCAAGCCCTTTTGGGCCGTAAAGCCCAATCCACACCAATGATTTGCAATGCAACAAGTTGCAGCAACTTACAACCACTTGTAACTACTTGCTACCGAGTCCCCAAACTGTGCTGACCTGCAACATGTTGCAGAGAGAGTGGCTGTGGACTGGACTTCATTTTGTTAGTTCCCCAATACATTCATACAGTCTTTGGCAATTACTGGTGGCTCCCTCTTCCTGTTTGTTCTATTTGTTCACCAGTGACCATTTTGACTTTGTCCATGCAGTTGTTGGTTTTGAGTGTGGAAAGTTATGTTTAAAAAAAGAAAGAAAACCGTGATAATGTATTTCTTTTTAACAATAAAATATAAATCATTGTCTGGGGGCCAACTTTTGCAGCATAATATTAGATATATATTTTTTCTTCTATATGCATAGCCAAAGTGATACAGAGACTGAATTGATCAATATTAAAATTGGCTAGAATTTGCTTTCTGTTTTGAGTAAGTGGGTGAGTTTGTACCAGGCGCAATAGAAGGGGTTTCCCAGGGACGGACTCCGCCCGCTGGAGAGGTGGTCTAGGTCTCTCTGGGCGACTGCCTGCACTCAGAGCCCGCAAACGCTTAGTCAAACGAACGTTAAACCTAGAGAGAGAGACAGAGCGAGAGAGAGAGATGGAGGAGACAGATATAAAAGGGAGACAGAGTGAAAACATGAGACAGCAAGAGGGGAAGAGAGCAGATAGAAGAAGAAAACGGAAATAGGTGAGAGAAAGTGAGAAAAAGGAAACAGACATAAAGACAGAGGTGAGCACAGGTTGTCTGCCTGTGTGCTCTGTACTTGACACCTGTGTGTGTGTGTGTGTGTGTGTGTGTGTGTGTGTGTGTGTGTGTGTGTGTGTGTGTGTGTGTGTGTGTGTGTGTGTGTGTGTGTGTGTGTGTGTGTGTGTGTGTGTGTGTGTGTGTGTGTGTGTGTGTGTGTGTGTGTGTGTGTGTGTGTGTGTGTGGCGCCACCACTTCCTGCCTGACATTTCACAATGCACGTGTCACGTTACAATACATTTCGTGAAATGTTTGGAGGTGAACTAAACCGTTTTTTAATACAATGGACCCCCAGTTAGATATGCATTAGGCCATGGACCCCCAGTTAGATATGCATTAGGCCATGGACCCCCATTTGATATAAACATCTATCTCCGGGACCCCAATCTTAGGACCCTTTGCTGGGTTTTAGCCAATCACATGCTCTGCTCACCCTCGTGCACAGGATGTGGAGCAGAAGCGCTTGGAACGCATGAAGTTGTGGGCGTGGCCTCTTTTCCCACAGAACTGACAGTGCAGCACCACTTTGTCCTTCTGACCTGAGTCAGAGAGAGAGAGAGAGAGAAAGAGAGAGAAAGAGAAACGCCACAATTAATGTAATTTACATGCTATTTAAACAGATGCTACGTTCATTGTTTACCTGGTAACCTATAGTTTCGATGTAAAGATTGCAATTTCAATAGTATATTGTTTAGACTGATATAATACCAGGTGCTTGGTTTACCTTGGATCCTAGTTTCTTGAGGCACTACACTGTCTCTCTGCATTGTATGTACGTGATTACCTTGCTTATTATAGATATATATTATATATTGTCAAATATCTTCTTTTGACCAGGCTAAAGTTCTTCTCTAATTTCCAGTAAACGTACTGGTCCCACCAGGGTCGTCTGTAGCTCCTCCCTCTCCCTCTCCCTCGTCCGTGTCGGTGGAGTGTTCCTGTTCCGTTCGCTCAGGCTGCTGGGTCTCGGGGAACACTGCCGTCCCATTGGTCCCGTTCACTTCCTGGGGTGTGGTCGCCGACTGTTCAGACTCAACAAGCAGCGAGCTGCGATTCACCTGTAGGCGGGACAATCAAAGCTACAACTGAACCGCAACAAGTACTGGCTGAGAAGAGGATGTATTTCACCAGTTAGTTGTCTAACTGGTTGATGTGTTTAGTGCGTGAGAATCAAACATGATCTTCCACATTTCTTACCTCAGAATAGTGACGCTAGGGTGGTTAACCGTGACCTTTAATGCTACACAGCGTGTGTGTGTGCGTGTGTGCGTGTGTGTGTGTGTGTGTGTGTGTGTGTGTGTGTGTGTGTGTGTGTGTGTGTGTGTGTGTGTGTGTGTGTGTGTGTGTGTGTGTGTGTGTGTGTGTGTGTGTGTGTGTGTGTGTGTGTGTGTGTGTGTGTGTGTGTGTGTACTTGTACTACTATCGTTATGATGGCCAAATGTCCGTACAAGTACAGTAGAATTTGAGAATGGTTGGTGAAATAGATGGTGGTTGTTGTTTTTTTTACCTTTATTTTACCAGGAACTCTCATTGAGATCAGAAATATCTTTTACAAGAGAGACAGACCTGTGAGGTAAATTTTCCTGGTTCTCACAAGAGAAAAGGTTGTTTTATGGTTTGGGGAGTTATTCTTACAATTTAGGTAAGGATTCAGTTTGGGGATGGGTTAGGATTAGGCATTTAGAGGTTAGATTTATTGGTTACGGTCAGAGTTATGCCTGATTTATACTTAGTTGCGTGCCAGTGTCATAGCACAGCGACGCCTTCTGAGCTTGTAGATTAGATTTTCAGCTTGAGGGTTAGGGTTAAAAATGTCGAAAAAGGAAATAAAATGGCATCCGTAAATTTGCTGATCTAAAATTGTATGTCCTGACAAATGTGTGTGTGTGTGTGTGTGTGTGTGTGTGTGTGTGTGTTGGTACCTACAGGGAACGGCTGCAGTCCCTCCTGGATGACAAAACCCTCCACCAGGTGAGTCAGCACCTGCCTCCCCTCCGGCCACGGCCTCGGAGCCCAACGCTCGTTGCCCTCAGACTCATCCTCTGACCGGTCGAGGTTCTTCTCGGCTTCTTCCTGCGATTGGGTGATTTTGTCGGGCTGGTGCAGAGGCAGGCTGAGGTTGTCCGGGCGGGCGGGCTGAGCGGAGGTGGGAGGCAGGAAGGGGGTGCGGTCTGAGGACGGGGTGATGAAGGGGGAGGAGGGGGGAGACTGTGACGACAGGCTGGAGAGAGCTGGAGGCAGCGGAGAGAGAGGAAGACGTAAGCATAACAAGATGACTACTGTGTCATTATTATACAGAATCAGACTTCAACTTTATTGTCACCAGTCTGCATGCAATCATCATGCAAACATGTATGTATGTGCATATCGTCGCTGTCGGGTGGAAACTCTTGTACGATGAAATAGGACATTAATTTCCGTAACCATAAATAATAATAATATAATAAGTTGAAATATGAAATATGAAGATACACGTTTTTTTGCTAGACAGCAACTATATGCATTATGTATATGTACATTTGAGCCTCTATGTACAGTATATATGTTTATATATTTAAATATATATTTACATATATGTTACAGTATGATAGGAAAACCAGTCAGATTGAAAAAATGCGCTCCCCTGTGGCGCAACGCTTGGCACGGTGACTCGCTCGCCTAAGCCCGCTCGGTGCCTCTCGTGGCTCAATCACCTTCGGACGGCACGCCTCCGTCGGTGAAAACGAGTGCACCTTATTCAATCTGACTGGTTTTCCAATCATACTGGGACATATATACAGTATATACACTGTACTGTATAATGTGTCTGTGTGCTATGTACAGTATAGTACATACAGTACAGTATATACAGTGTGTGCGCACTGTTTGGAAGAGAAATAAAGTGTGTGTGTTTTATCACTGAGTTTTATTGCTGTGCAAATACATAGACAAAGTACATACACAATGAAGCGGAACTAGCAAAGATAGACTCAGCTAAGCTAAGCTGTGTTTTGTGATTTCCACCTGATTGGTTGTCAGACTGGGTGGACATGTTCTCACAGAGGTCCTCGTGACTGATTGGTTCCCTTTGAGCTTCCGCCAGCCTCTGGTTCTGTGCAGACAGCTCTGGGACCGAGCTTGTTGCTACTAGACCCGGCATCATGGCCTTGGGTTCTGGCAGGCTGTTTTGGATCGTAGCCGGGTGCGAGTTTGGTTCCGGGTTGTTGGGCTCCGAGTTCTGGTGCCGATGGACGTTCCTAATGGTCAGGTTTTCGGCCTGGTCCATGGGGGTCTCCCTTCTCTCCACATCCTGCTCCTCCTCTTTTTCGCCTCCTACTGTCCTCTCTCTCACCCTCTCTCCTTCCTCGGTCACCTCCATCCGCTCCACCTGGTCGGTAACCGTTTGGGATCTCTGCTCCAGTGGATCCGTGACGATCGTCTTCATGTTGCTCGCCGGACCCTTCCTCTCCTCCTCCTCCTCCTTGGCCTCCGCTCCTCTTTGGTCATCTCTAACGTTCACCCTCATGTCCTTTCCCACGATGTCCTCCTCTCCACTCCCGCACCCCGCGCCTCCCCTCCCCTTCTCTCTTTGCTCCTCCCCCCCCTGCTTCTCCCCTTGACGGACCAAGAGGCCGTGAGTTTGTGGGGGAGCCGGGCCAAAGGAAGGACCTCCAGGGGATGAAGGACACAGGAGAGAGGGGGGTGAGGACAGAGGAGGAGAAGAAGAAGAAGAAGAAGTTGTTTTTGGCATTGAGGGGTTCAGAGGTTGATGAAGGAGAGGGGGCGTGTCTCCGCTGCCCAAAGTCCTCTGTAATTGGCCGCCGGGTTCGGGGGTTTCCACGGTTGTGGAGGGAGTGGATTGGACCGAGGCGTACGTGTGCACGCTGTTGCCCTGTTGTGATTGGCGGCCCGAGGAGAGGGCGATGATCTGCAGCTGCCTGGCCGCCGAAGGCGAGCGCTCGAACGGGGAGGCGGCCATGGACAGCGCGGCATGCTGGGATTGGTTGGCTTGAGATAACGGACAGGCCTTCAGGGTGACCAGGTGCCTGTTGATGGGAGGGGCTTGACTGGTGTGGGCGGGAGCGGAGGCGGTGATTGGTTGAAGAGCTGGACTCTGCCTTATGGGCGCCCCACTGTGGCCATTGGGAGAATGAAGCCTGGGTCTCAGTGGGACGGCCCTCACCGGAGAATAGAGAGCTAGAGAGAGAGAGAGAGAGAGAACAAATTAAGCAGAGCGTACAAAAGAGAGCGGTAATAGGAGACACAAGAGCAAAAGAAACAATGACAGTTGAGAGGAAGAAAGGGAGAGAAAAAGAGGAAAAAAGACAGTGATGTTCAGAACACATTATACAAACAAACACAACACAATTAATCAAACTAATTGAATTAATCGATCATAAAAAAATGCATTATTAAAAAGATTATTGGCGAAAATAAAATAATAAAAAAAGGAGGCTCTTTGAGTCTCTGACTCCGCCAGTCGTCAAATTATTGGCTCAGTCTGTGACAAAAACAAAAAATTCTCCATGAATTCAAGGCTTCATGGAGTGTGTAATTGATAGAAAATAAGTCATATTTTGGGTGATCTAGTGCTTAATTGATTATTTGATTAATCAAAAAAGTTATCAATTGAATAATCAATATAATCGATAGTTGCAGCCCGACACATCACAAACAAACACAACACAACAAAGTACACAAACAAATACAACACACCATGCAAATGCCACATGTTCTTTATCACCGTCCATGGCAACTTACTGGGAGGCGGGACTGACAGGTGTGGACGAATGGGCATGGCCAGGCTCTCCGTTGCCGTGGTGCCAGGCTGTGGGCGTGGCCTGAGGGGCGGGAACAGAGGGGTGCGACCGCGAGAGAGGGGAGGGGGCGCTGAGGAGGAGATGGGACGTTTGAGACGAAGAGAAGGAGGGATGGTGAGCATCCCTGGAGGAGGAGGCCTCAGGGTTAGACTCTGGAGCTGAGGAGGAGAGGAGAGGAGCGGAGAGGAGAGGAGAGGAGAGGAGAGGAGAGGAGAGGAGAATGGAGAAGAGGAGAGGAGTTAAAAGAGAGATACTTCCCTTTAAGACTGAAAAAACATTTGTGGTACCTGCACATGCAAACACACACAAAGACACAAACACACACACACGCATAGACACACGTGCGTGCGTACACTTGCAGAGCGGCTCACCTGAGCAGAAGCAGGATGGGAGGAAGGGGTAGAGGAAGAGGAAGGACGGGAGGAAGAGGAAGGGCTAGGTCGCATGGCAGACGTGAGAATCAGCTGCCAGACAGAGAGCAGGGCAGAAAGAAAGGAGAGGAGAATGAGGCAGGCAAACGCACAGCGAGCCTTCAAGCAAGTGCTTGAGAGTAAGAGTGCAACAGTTAATAGAAATAATCAATTTAATCAATTATAAAAGATAATCGATAATTGATTATTTGGTTAAATAATCGATCAGTATTTTGGTCATGTAATTGCAGGTGAAATGTTTTTATAAATGTCTTCTTCTTTTAGCTTGTAGATCGCCTATATGAGACATATAATATTCAGATATTATATTATATTACGTATATTCAGTGTTGCAAATGATTGAGTGTTTACACTGTGCATTATACCATGGTTGAATTGAACTCCCCATGCACAGCAAAATGCCTGAGAGGTTTGGGTTAGCAACCATAATGTTTCTGGTTGAATTGTGGCTGAAACTGGTTGCTAATTGCCAGAAACCATGTTATAAATGCAACAATACACTTAGTTGAGGGCAGGCTATGATATGTTGCGATTGTAGCACACAATTTTAGCTATACGGGTGTTTAAGCGTGGAATTATCACAATATTATATCATGTTTTACAGCTTAATTATATTGTCACAATCACTAAGTGAGTGCTTTTGTTTGAAATGATAAAATGTATAGTTTGTATGCGTTCAGTAGGGGATACTTTTTTCCAAAGATGGTTAAGTATTTTTCTTTACGTTATTTGCGTGTGTGTGTGTGTGTGTGTGTGTGTGTGTGTGTGTGTGTGTGTGTGTGTGTGTGTGTGTGTGTGTGTGTGTGTGTGTGTGTGTGTGTGTGTGTGTGTGTGTGTGTGTGTGTGCGCGTGCGTGTACACACACACTTGTGTATGTGCCTGCATGCATTATGTATGTATGTATGTATGTATGTGTGTGTGGGTGTGTCAGTGTTTACCATCTGAGCTCTGAGCAGCGCCTGGTCTTGGCCAGACCCTTTGAGGCCTTTCCCCAGGAGCAATGCCTGTTGGGATACCCTCTGTCTGACAGGTGTGGGGATCTGATTGGCTCTCACAAGACCAGGTGTGCCTAGAGCTTGTGTCACCTGGAACAAAAGGGGGGGCATGTGGGGTGGGGGGGTTTAGAGTGAGGATATCTGCACACTTACAGTAGGGGGCGTGTCCACCAAGATGTTTTTTTTTTCTGAGCGCAGCGTATGTTTTGAATTGTTTACAATGCGAGTGCCGAGTTTTTGGTAACACCAGCAGCGTAGCGTGGCGCTGAGCATTTACATTGCGCTGGCGCGTTCACGTGTGGAGTTTTTTATCAGCTTGAAGCTGCGTGAAGCTGGAGCTGAAATATTTTCAACTCTGTGCTTTGGCGTTTTCAGCCAGGAAAAAAAGCCTCAGTGGACACGGCCCCTTATGCTAACATTTCTTAGGCGTGATTTAAGACTTTGCTGCGCATCGTGTCGCACAACAAAAATAGCAGACATATAGCTCACCGCATATCACGTCGTGATTCGTTGTGAGCTTGTAGATTTGCTATTTTCGATGCACGTCACTGGCATGCAACTAAGTATACAGCATATCATTAGACAGACAAACTGTGTGCATGAACGTGCGTGCGCACAGGGGGACACCAAGAAAAACAAACAATGCAAATGTTGAGTTTTGAATGCTGTGCTTAGCATATGCAAACCCATGTGGCACAGAGACAGACATGGATGTGAATGAATGCACACGTCTGCCCACGTGTATAACAAGCTCTGAACGATCAATGCATGTTTGTGGGTGGGCTGGAAGCCAAAGACTTCAGATAAAAGAAAACAGAGGAAATGAAAATACCAAACTGAAACTGAAACAAGGCCTGACCCCGTGACCAAAGAGATTCACACTTTCAGAGTCGTCTCGAACAACAGTCCCTGTTACAACTGCCAACCACATCACCATGTGTGCAAAATGTGTTTTTTTTACTAATACACTTTCAACAAATAGTTCACATCCATCTTTCAAAATATACAAAATCTTGATTAGCAAATGTATTTTATGAAATAAATACTTAATGTAAAAGATAACATGATACATTAAACAAATATGCTACACTCAAAACAAGCATGATAATTATGAAAAATTATGAATTATGAAAATGATTATGTATCTTGGCAATACTGACATAAAGTCGTCCTGGACATGATGCTAGCATGTCACATGATGTACAAGTACACACTAACATGTGTAACATGATGCTAGCATGTCGCAGGGATTACCCCCGTAATCCAACTCTGACATGCAGGAAGGCATTGGGTACTATTTGGATAGACTTTGTTATGATGACTCGGCCGGGGGTTGAACCCCGACCTCACAATCGCAGGACGGACACTCTACCACTGAGCTGGTACTGTATGTGTACATAACCTATATCTTCTGTGAAGGTGTTTGTTTGCCTTGCACTTACAACATATTGCACCAGCATGCTTGTCCATGCATGCAGTTATGCGACTATGAATGCTAGTCTGTGGTTGAGTACTGTATGTGCATGTGTGTCAGTGTGTGTGTATGTGTAAGTGTGCGTGTGTGTCCTCACGTTTTTACGTGCGCATTGGATATCTACCTGTCTGCCGGTCGGACTGGCTGGAGTGTGGAACGGTGTGATGGCTGTGGAGGTATGCGTGGATATGGGCCGTGCGTTCCCATTGGTCAGGACGGCGGAACTCTTGGGCGGCGCCGTGGCATCGCCGTGGGTTACAGAAGGAGAGACGGAGGACGCAGTGGGAGAGAAGGGGAGAGGAGGAGTGCTGGCCACCGTGGGGGAGGAGGATGAGGAGGAGGAGGAGGACACGTTGGACACAAGGGGGGAGCGAGCGGAGAGTCGGAGGGAGGACGAGGAGCTCAGGGCGAGTATCGCCGCCGCCGGGGCGGAGGAGGGCATTTTGGGCGCGGCCATCGGGGAGGGCAGGATGGGGCGGGAGTACGTGCGCAGGATGGGGGTGCCGGTGGAGGTGAGCCTCGGGGGAGCAGGGGCCAGGATGTGGGGGGGCGGAGCCCCGGCGACGGCCGCCGCCGCCGCCACCGTTTTGGGGACGTGTGACGCGGAGAGCGAGGGAGCCGGGGTGAGAGGAGGGGGAGGGGGGGAGGAGGTGGGCGTCTGTGCGGCGGGGTGAGTGGAGTCCAGGAGGGTGGGGTTGGGGGTGAGTCGAGGGGGGGTGGGGGTGGGCGTGGTGCTGATGGTAGTGGTGGAGGTGGTGTTGTTGATGCGGCTTGCACCGTTGGTGGCATTCCCATGATCTGATTGGCTCTGCCGGACCGGCTCTCTCTCCATCCTTCAAATGTTTATCACACTGTGGAACACACAGATGAATTAATAAGCAACAAGGGAGATCTCTATTGTTTATTTCCAAACAAACAATGCACCTATTTATGAAATACATCCTCACCTGAAGTTCACCATTTGCTATTTTTGTAAATCACAAACATGAATTGCCTACTTTTATCGTTATTACTTTAATTACCTATACAGTCATTTTGATTTTGCTGTCATTTTTTATAGATAGCATACACCTTTCATACTGTACAACTCTGACATTTTCCTTTGCACAAAGGTTAAAAATACGGTACTGTGCTGTCTGACCTTTGACAGCCTATTGATTTTAGTGAATGGTTGAGAAAATATTTGCCTAATATTTGTGGCACAACAGTATGACAGTTAGATACCAGATTTTTTTGATACATTGAATTAGGGAATTCAATTATAGACCTGTAAGCTAATGAAGTGACTCCAGCAATTTGAACACTTATCGCCTTTAAGAGTGTAGACGTGCTTTATATCTGCGAAGCGAAGCAACATTTAGGGATTTAGGGGTTTAACCCTAACCCCCAAAATGCATGCCTGGGTATCATTGGTATACACATAAATATCAATCCATAGCGTTCAGTCGTGAATTATGCGCAAGGACCTGTACAGCCAACCGTCCAACACACCATTGGTTCTCAAAGTGGGGTCCAGGGACCCCCAGGGGTCCTTGGGGGGCGGGGGGGTTCCAGGGGGTCCCCTCAAAAGTAGTTAACATAGCATCGCAATCATTTTAACCACTTTATCCATGTATATGTTGGCTATTCAAATAAAGCAGATCTACGAGCTTGTACATCAGCTATTTTTGATACATTTTGAAAAATATCAAAAACGTTTGGACATGTTTGACAAATCTTCTCTTCTGGGGGTCCCTGGCACGAAACATTTTCAGGTGGGGGTCCACGGCCAAATATATATATATTTGGGGGTCCTTGACATGAAAAGATTTGAGAACCAATGCAACCCACCATGCAACAACTTATTGATTCTGAACCACCTCGCATGTAATTAAGGCCTCACCTGAGAAGAAGCAGCCATAGGTCAGGAAGGATGGTGTTGTTTAATAAAGCTACATCATCAATATAATATAATATACACCAGCACATGAATGTAGTATCCTAATGGAAGTTCTCAATTAGGGGATGATATGAAAATGACATGTCACATGATTGTGGCAAAAATAATAGCGATCAACGATATTATCGCATAATCAAAAATATGCTTAAAACTTAAAATGCCACTTTTGTTAACCATCTCCATCTGAACCCCCAGCATCCCTATTTTTTGGGGGGCGGGGGGGCGTTAGCCAAAAATAGCAGATCTACAAGCTCACAAAGCGTTGCATTGCAACGCGTTGTGAGCTTGTACATCTACTATTTGGATATCGATTTGTGTGTAGAGTGAAATAAGAGCGTACCAAATGCGCTCTTTGCAGCTCAACAAAAGCTAATTCATTCTATAGTGTATGACGGAGGACAATTTCACGATGAATGTCAATCTCCGCGGTACATTTATTGTGACAATTTCTGAGCGTTTTTCTTATCACAATAAACGATAATAACCATTATCGTCCCATTCCTATCATCTCGATCAGTCGGGAGGTGAGAAACAGTCAGCTAAATGCATGCACCATCATCGCGCATGCAAGCAGGTGCGACACGGGGCGCTCAGCAGATGCTGACACATCTGGCCAGCCGACACTGTATGTTAACATGCATGTAAAGGTGACCCGCTGAAGGTGATCATAACAGTGACACCGACCACAACTAACTAGCAATCGGGGCCTAGATAATCATAACGGCGATTAAAAAATAAAGATGGTAGACTCTAGACTGTCAGGCAGGCCTCCAGCTAATAACATTTCAACAACGCGCGTATTAAACAGAGACCCCCCCTCCTCCAAGACGCACAGGGGTCTTCTTTACCTGCTACCCCCGAAATCAGCGACGGTTGGCGAGCTGTTATCCCACATCCAGAGGCGTTTGCATGTTTATAGAAAGTCTGTTGACTGTATCTGATCAACGTTTTTTTTTCCCAACTGAAATGGGCGTGCGTTTAAAACCTCACTTCCTCGTCTGACAGGCAGCGCAGGACCGCGTCACACAAACCCCCAGACTGGGATTTCTTTAGCCCTGCCTGAACCATGACTATCATACCATGACAGTCATGGATGAACTTCAACCTGGTGTATGCACTTTCTCCATTTACGGCCCGTACATCTACATAAACGTTCAGATTTCAAATATAAAGTGCTTACCACATGGCCACGGATGTTACAATTATGTACGGGCCCTCAGAAGTACTCGTACCTGTATTGTTCAATAAAACGCATTTTAATCCGATCGGTGGCCATTTTTCGTATTTTCGCCATATGCTTTCAACTACGCTACCCTATCGGTTGAGAGGTGTACTGCACTCTGTTACATTATAACTCTATGAGAAAATGGCCACCGATCGGATTAAAATACTTTTCATTGAACAATATTGAATATACGTGTACTTATATGGGCCCGTACAGAATTGTAACATCCGTGGCCATGGAGTGAGTACATTATATTTGAAATCTGAACGTTTATGTAGATATATGGGCCAAAAAGGGAGAAAGTGCAAACACCAGGTTGAAGTTCCTCCATGACTGTCATGATATGACAGTCAGTCATGTTTCAGGGCTAGCCTTGAACCTAACATTGCAGCACGAAAGATGCAATTTTTACCCAGTCATGTGAGTGTGTGGTTAGGCTATGCATAGGCCATGTGTCGGTTTCTGTAGACTGTTAGGTCAGGATGTGCAGAACAGGCTTTTTAAGCCTACGTTTAACCACCTAAATATCCGCTACTTTCTTTGAAGCCACTAAGAGCCATACCTGGCTGCTCCGTGTTGCCAACCGCAGCAGCCCCGCTTTGGGGCCACCGTGCAACGGCTACGGGGAGGGCCTTGCAGTCGGTCGGTAGGGGTGTTGATCCCATAGCTCGGAGAGATCGTCTGACCGGATGCGCTGTGCTGCGATTGGCTGATTATTCGGTTGTTGGGCCACCCAACTGTCTTCTAGCAGTGGTTCTCAAACGTCATGTCAAACTCAAGGACCCCCCAACTGGATATTTAATTGGCCATGGACCCCCCCATCTGAAAATAGTCTGTGCCAGGGACCCCCTGAAGAGAAGATGTTAAAAGAAATTCTAAATTATTAAAAGTTCTCCAAACATTTTCAAAAATAGCAGATACGCAAGCTCTCAGCGTGGCAGGCTGTGAGCTTGTAGATCTGCTATTTTATGAATAGGACCAATTTGAGGACCAATGTTCTAATAAGCATGGACTTGACCACTGGTTCTCAAACTTTTTCATGTCAAGAACCACCCAAATCTTTTCAGATGGTGAAAAACATATTAATTAGGGCAATGAATATGTTTTTGACCATCTGAAAACATGTGTGCGCGTTGTTAACGTGTATATCGTCTATTTTAAAATAGCTGAAGTGTAAAGGGTTAAAGTGGTTAATTGATTTTTATGCTATATTATCACATTTTTCTGTGGACCCCCTGGAACCCCCTTAGGACCCCTGGAGGGCCCCGGCCCGGACCCCACTTTGAGAACCACTGGTAAATATAGGCCAATGTAGATAAATACGTAACAAAACATTTTAGGAACAAGCAGCTGCAATAAGAAGCTTTTTTGTGCCAGGGATGAGATTTGTGTTGTTAAAATGTTTTTAAAATATTCTACATTATTTGATTTTTTTCCCAAGATTTTTTTAAAATAGCTGATCCGCAACCTCATGACGTGTGGCAATGCGAAGTGTTGTGAGCTTGTAGATCAGCTATTTTCATATAAACCAATGTGTTAAAGTGGTTAAACTAATTTAGCTGGGGACCCCCTGGAACCCCCTCAAGGGCCTCTGGGGGTCCACGGGCCCAACATCGAGAACCACTGGACTAGGCATCTCAAAAAAACACAGTTGCGAGTTCCCCTGTCAACCAACCAGCCAATCACAGCGCGACAGTCTCTGCTGACTATGGGATTGTGTGTGTAGTGTACCTTGCGGGAGGAGCTGTAGAAAGCAGTTTGAGCCAGAGAGGAGAGACAGCTCCACTCACAGCATAGGAGGACCACACTGTAGTGAATAGGCAGTGGTGGAATTGCAGTATCGATTCGATACTGCAATGTAGAAATACTCTGTTACAAGTAAAAGTCCGGAATTAAAAATTGACTTGAGTAACGTGCAAAAGTATTGGTATCAAAATGTACTTAAAGTAGAGGTAGAAAGTGCTCATTCTGCAATAATTAATGTCCCATTTCACAAGTTTTCAGATGTATACAAATCTTTTGAAAATAGCAGATCTACAAGCTCACAATGCGTCGTTGTGAGCTTGTAGATCGCTATTTTCAAATAGCCAAATCTATATATGGGGCTGAAGTGGTTAATATATGTTTTGTATATATATATATATATATAATAATCAAAACCTACAAAGTAACTAGTAACTAAAGTTTTCAAATAATTGTAGTGGAGTAAAAGTACAATATTTGCCTCTGAGATGTAGTGGAGTAGAAATAAAAGTAGGCTACTGGAAATTGGAAATACTCTTGTAAAGTAAAAATACCTCAACATTTTACTTAAGTGCAGTACTTGAGTAAATGTACTTAGTTACTTAGTGTACTTTACACCACTGACTGTAGTGGTAATAAGAGCTAATAGACTCTTATTAATGTCATAATAATAACAACAACAACTGATTATGACAAACATGCAGGCCTATACTAAACACTTTAGACCAGTCAGTTAAGCCTAGAAGTAGCCTACAATGAGTCTCAAAGTGGGGTCAGGGCAGGGGACCACCAGGGGTCCTTGAGGGGGTTCCAGGGTGTCCCCAGCAAAATTATTTAGTATTGCATCAAAATAAGTTCAATCACTTTAACATCAGCTATTTGAAAATAGCTTATATAGATCTGCTATTTTCACAAAATCTTGATTCAAATTTAACATTTAGAATATTGTTTTAAAAACAATTACACAAATCTTGTCCATGGGGTCCCTTGGTACAAAATATTTTCAAATAGGGGTCTGTGGCCAAATACATTGGCTATTAATTTGGGGGCCCTTGACATGAACATGTTTGAGAACCCCTGGCCTATATGGATCACACCCAATGGTCCTTTGTCACAACCGTCATGGATGAACTTCAACCTGGTGTTTGCATTTTTTGGCCCGTACATCTACATAAACGTTCAACTTTCATATATAAAGTACTTACCCCTATGGCTACGGATGTTACAATTATGTACGGGCCCTTAGAAGTACCTGTATCTTCCGTATTGTTCAATAAAAAGCATTATAATCCAATTGGTGGCCATTTTCTTACAGTTATAATGTATCGGAGTGCAATACACCTCCCCACCGATAGGGTCGCGTAGTTGCAAGCATATGGAGAAAATTCAGAGAAAATGGCCACCGATCGGATTAAATGCTTTTTATTGAACAATACGGAAGATACAGGTACTTCTGAGGGCCCGTACATAATTGTAACACCCGTGGCCATGGGGTAAGCACTTTATATTTGAAATCTGAACGTTTATGTAGATGTACGGACCAAAAAGGGAGAAAGTGTAAACAGCAGGTTGAAGTTCATCCATGACTGTCATGATACCATGAATAACTGTCCAGGTGAGGTGTAGTAGTTAACTCATTAACTGGTTGGTGGGGGAAATGCAAGAACTTGAACAAACTAAACACAAAATATATATTAAAAAAAGATTTTGACCAAGAAATGGTCAGTTGGAGGTGTGTTCTTCTCTACTGGTGTCATCGTTTGCCATGACTATAAATGTATTTGAGCCTTGAGATTTAGTGCAGATTTAGGTGTCAAGGAAACCCCTGGCCAAGCTATCCTATTAATGCCAAATAATCGGCTCAGCTGCTGACATCGGATCTGCTTACGGTGTCGGTGAGCCACACTGCTTGCTATGGGATACCATTACCATGAACACCGTCAACAGTGCATCAGATAGCCAACTGGAGCAAAATTTGGAGCAGGAGCATGTTTTGGACGTTTCACAGAAGACTCGGATAACCAGCTGATAGGATGACACATACAGTATGATCTATCAAATTCTCATTTCAGTGATGGACGCGCACGAAAAAATAAATACACAGGCTAAATAAATGGCACAATTGTGGTATTACGTTTTTATTTTTTAAAGTATGCCGATCACAAAGGTTATCAAGCCGGTGGAGACGACGACGAGATTGGTCGTAAAGCCTATTAAACAGGTTAAAATGAAAACTGGGATCCAAGCAGAAAGTGTAGGTAAAGTCCAGACAACTCCGTGCAAACCACGGGCTTCAAGCTGCTCAAGAAGTGTCCACATCAGCAGGTGTGAAGGTAGGAAGACGTCCACGGCGAGGAGAGAAGAACGGAGATCTAGATCAACTTGTGTGACCGCTCCTAAACCCGCTGGAAGTCGGGTTAAAACAACAACAAATACCCAGAAGGTGACCACTTGCTCTGTAGGCCTAAAACACGCAGGCATCGTTACTGCAAAGTCCGACAAGACTAGAGCGGCAGAGCTGTCAACAACAAAAGACCAGAAGACCCAGCTGCAGCATAAGGATATTCAGTGGTGAGAACTTATAATATTGATAGGGCCTGTATATACCAATTATTTTCAAACCATGTAATTTCAAGGACCCCCATAACCATAACATACCTAGGGGCCCGTAGGGACTGTTCCTACCCCCGAGGTGAGTATTCCTTTTTCAGTTGAGGTGAGTTTGTCTTGAGGTGAGTCTTCTTGTATTCCCCTGCAGGGCCCCTGGATCCCACTTTGAGAACAACTGGCCTATAGGCAACGATGTAGTTACTAGGCCTACTAATATGGGATTTTGTACTTTTTAGGTGATCTTTTTGATCACTATGGTCACTATCTATGACAATTTGGTTCTAACATCTACCTTTTGGAAGTTGTTCGTTTCTTAGTTCTTCTTAGTAGCCTAGTTCTTAGTATCTGGAGGACAGGTAGAGCAGACCTAATGTGGCTTGCAGCTTGACACGTGCTCTGGCCATCTGTTGCCATGTCTTAATCTCACTACACTTTTGCCACCCTTGAGTCATGCTTGGCAGATAGGAAGGTCTTCTGCAAACCTCTCAAGCCAATGTAAACATCCAGGAATAGATAACGGATATGGAATCAATCAATCAATCAATCAAGTATGTATGTATGTATGTATGTGTGTGTGTGTGTGTGTGTGTGTGTGTGTGTGTGTGTATGTATGTATGTATGTATGTATGTATGTATGTGTGTGTGTGTGTGTGTGTGTGTGTGTGTGTGTGTGTGTGTGTGTGTGTGTGTGTGTGTGTGTGTGTGTGTGTGTGTGTGTGTGTGTGTGTGTGTGTGTGTGTGTATTTATTAAGATTCCCTTATGTAATCTTTTACACTAATATACATACATATATACATATATATATATATATATATAGATATATATATATAGAGAGAGAGAGAGAGAGAGAGAGAGAGAGAGAGAGAGAGAGAGAGAGAGAGAGAGAGAGAGAGAGAGAGAGAGAGAGAGAGAGAGAGAGAGAGAGAGAGAGAGAGAGAGAGAGAGAGAGAGAGAGAGAGAGAGAGAGAGTGTCACAAAACTGTGAATTAGTTTATCAACCATTTTGTTTTGTTTTCTATACATTTCAGCCACAAAGCTTTCACAGTCATCGCCCCAAACCCCATGAGAAGAAGAGAGATCCAGAAGAGTGAGTCATCACATTCACATCTACATCTGGGATTAATTACTTGTTTGTTTATGTTGTTGTTTATTGTATTTCTTTTTTTTTATTATTGTGAGCAACACGTGATTGGCTGCATGGTTTGTGTTTGTCAGAGGCGGAGGAAGAGCTCGCTGCTCTGGAGGAGCTCAGGCTGAGCAGAGCCATGGCCTATGTAAACATCAACCCCAGCAGTGTTGGTGAGACGCACGCACGCACGCACGCACGCACGCACGCTAGAGTTGTTCCGATACCGATACCAGTATCAGAAAAGCTGCCGATACTGCCTATATTAATGCTGGTATGGTACTGGTTGATGTTGCACAACTGCTTTCATACTCTTACTGTACTATTTACATTATAATTTTACTAACTTGTAGCTGCACATTAACAATTATTAATGTGGGTTTTCTTTTTATCCTCTGTGTGTTAATGTGTAGCATGTGCACCCAGTTGCATGGTGTGACCATAATGTAACTTTCTTCTGATAAGTGTATTCTTGTGCAGATCCAAATAAAATAATTAAAATGTTACAGGAGGCTGTATGAGTCTTCAGGAGGTGCGTTTGAAACAGCAGCAAGAGATGCAAGGCAGCAGAAGACAAAGAAAAGTAAGATGCGATGATCATCACTTGAGCATGACAAAATAGAGAGTTGTGATGAAATAAAATACTAACTGAAAATCATGAGGGCTTTGAAGAAAAGAAAAAAACGCAGCCTAAAAGAATGGGGTACAAATTCACAATGTACTGTAAAAAGTGTCCGGAATAGGGACAATATAGGAGAATGACATAGATTTTAGCTCTTCCACAAGCGCTGCTAAAATTGATGTAATTTTGCTAATAATGATAATGTCAGTCCATCTGTCCCAACATTTTGGTCCAAAACTACTACTGGATTACTACCATTTGCAGTGTTTGTTCATCCTACTGATTTTGATGACCCCATGGTGGGCTTTCCTTTAGCACCACCCATGGGCCAAAATGTCCAATTGCACACACGATATCTGAAAATGTAACTGGCAGCTTGCTGTGGAATATGAAAGATGTTCTGGGTCAGTGGTTCTCAAGGTGGAGTCCAGGGACCCTCAGGGTTCCTTGAGGGGGTTCCAAATGGACCCTTACAGGGCTATAACCCCCTGAGTTACAGGGGTCCTTGACATTAAAAAGTTTGACAACCACTGTTCTGGGTAATCAATAGGTGCTGCAAGATGGAAGCCCATTGCTGCTCTTATCTGCCTTCAAGGCAGGGCCTTTTATTTTAAGCTGACAGTGAGTGAAAGGGGGGTCTTTAACTGTTTCTGCATTAAAATGCCGGCTTTATTTTCTCCAGAAAAACTTTTTAAAGAATAATTATGATTTATGCCACAAGTCACTGCCAAACTGTAATGGTTTATGAAAGTCTTGCACCGTGTCTGAATATTCTAGCACATTTTGGCTCAGAAACGGTCGGAATTGGAACCATTATTTTTTTCCCTAGGCACAATTTTTCTGGTATTGAAAAACCTGGGCATTGGGAAAAAGAAACTATATAAATAAAGCACATGTATTGTAGCTATTCACTCTGTGTATGCACGGACCCACACAAGTGTGCGCGCATGCACACACACACACACACACACACACACACACACACACACACACACACACACACACACACACACACACACACACACACACACACACATTGTATATTGTGTATTATGTAATTATATGCTATATACTTCATGTGTCTGTTGTTTCAGATAAAGAAACTATTGGTGGAGCCAACATCTGTAGTGATGAGCTGAGTGTCACTTCTTCATTCTCCTCTCATGCGGCAGTAGCTTAGTATACGTGACGTGTCGAAGACATTAGCTCCTCCTGAGTGCTCATCATGACCATCTGAGCAACCAGGTGAAGCTGAAACCGAATTTCCGCCCTGGGATTAATAAAGTTCTACCTACCTAGTAACACAAAAAAACATGTAGCCTACTTTACTTGTAGGTTAATGGTTTTTCAAATACTTACCTCTTGCAAGCACGCACCCTCCCACACACACAGCCTGCTCCAGCAGAGCCAAGCCGTAATAATCACCTATAAAAGACTACCACACACAAACACATGGTTAAGATGATTTATGCTTTCACAAAAAGGCACATAATGCAGAGATAAAAACATGAAACTACAATGTTATTTAAGAAATATATTTGTATATATACAAATATATATATATATATATATATATATATATATATATATATATATATATATATATATATATATATATATATATATTTAATAAATTATCTTTACAAACTTTATAAATTATCTTTATAAACTTTATACATTTCCTTTACAAACTCTCTTTAACTCAGATGCTTGAACATATAAACCCCAATCTATATTTTGTTTAGTTTTTTTTTACCCCAAAAATGTTGTAAACCCTCACATCATTATAATCCTGGACCGACTCAAAGGTAGATATACACTGAGATATTTTGCACGATTTAACTTGTATTACATTTAATTGTAATGTATAATAAATATAAGGGATTTTGGTGAGATTCTGTTTCCCTGAAATACTCTCTTTTCTTGTCCTGTATACTGCTGTTTATGTTGTGATAATATCAGCAAAAGACAATTCACCTAGTTGGAATCTATTTCCACTTGTCTGGCAATATACTTGATTTGACGGTTATTAATAAATCATTGAAGGTTGGAGAAAGGAGGCTCTGTCATTCTCTGACCCACCAGTAGAGGTCGTGCTCTACCCATCAGAGACAGCCACAGCTGCAGGAGATGGGACCGGGGCTGCAACTATCCATGATCTTCTTATTGATTGATTGATTGAATACTTTATTTAGAAGTTTGCAGAAAAAATGTACATGAAAGTACAGTTCAAATACAAGGTCAACTAAATAGGATTTAAAAAGCCCAAGATGGCCTTGGCTTGTCTCCATAAGGTTTCACTTATAAACAATTCAAAGTTATAATGGCAGCGGTGGGGTTCGAACCCACGCCTCCAGAGAGACTGGAGCCTAAATCCAACGCCTTAGACCACTCGGCCACGCTACCGTACGTAATGCTATCAATCTGTTGATTATGTTGTCAATTAATCGAGAAGCACGTTTTTTATATTTTACTTATTTTATATATGAACAACTCAACTAACCACTTAAGGCTAGTTTATACTTAGTCGCACAATGGTGTCATGAAACAAAATAGTGAAAATAACAAATCTACAAGTTCACAAGGCACATCGATTATTAATTGATCATTACATTGCGATATTAAACAAGTCTATGGGAATTCTGAATGGGGGGGCGGGAACGTGACCCAGGTAGGATGCATACATTACGTCAGACTTCGGTGCTCTATTGGCAACGAAAGAGTTAAGCGCATGACGTCACAATATTGTGTAGTCCACGCAGCCATGTTTGTAGTCTTTCGGCGATCCGGTGGCTCGAGCGATCTTTGTGCGAACGAAGCTGAAGGGTTTCCCATCAGGCAGTCGCAGTTAGCAGCAGGCAGCCACAGCACACACAGACGAGACACGGCTAAACGGAGAAACAACACTGCTTTTGGTCACTAATATTCAAACATCCTACGGGTTATAAACGGGAACATCGGAACGGTCCTAAAATGGTAAGAACAGAACAAACACCGCATTTTCCCGAACATAGCCTTCGTTTAGCAAGCGTTTCCCTCCGACGGCATCTTGACAATATGAACACATTTAGCATTAGCCTGCTAGCTGACGGCTAGCTGGCTAATGCTAAATGTTTTCCTGACTCATTACTGAGTAGCCCGGGCTGCCATTTTGCACCACCACTACCAACACTGTGTCAGCTGCTTTGCTGCCACACAGGGGTTTAGATTTTTACTTTAGAATAATAATATTGTTGCGGTGTATTTAAAATGTGACCACTGGGTTTTATCACCATGGGACAGAGGGAGCTCGGTTGGCTTTGCGAGGTCTAATAGTCTGTGTCTGCTAGCTACGTAGCTAGTTCATCAAACGTCTCCCAAGGCTAAGCTAACATTACCCAGCAGATAGCTTCTGTTAACTGCAGTGTTGCCATGTCTGCTTGTTATAAGCGACTTTGGGCTTGCTTTTCCTGTAAAGTTGCTTGTAAATATTGGTGGTGGTTGCGGTTTTTTGGACTTGTTTCTAAAGTGGAGCTGCTTATTTGGTCGTGTTTCCTAAATGTTGTTTAAATCAGTGGTTCTCAAATACTTCAAGGACCCCCTGATTACCGTGGGATTTGTGGTGTTAAAAATATTATTCAAAAGATTTCACAGTCTTTACCAAGATTCTTTTGAAAGTGGCAGATCTACAAGCTCACGACGTCAGCTATTTTCAAATAGCCAATGTACATTGGTTGAAAGTGGTCATGTTGCTTTTTTTGGGCTTGTTTTCATAGACCTGGGTACTTATTTCTATCGCAAAATCTGGCAACACTGGTTAACTGGGCTAACCTAGGCTACAATGCTAATGCTAGGCAGCAGAAATGCGTCGCAATGTATCACCCCTGACTGTCATAGACTGACTGTATATACATGTGTACGAAACGCTTGTTATACTTGTATTATGTTAGGTTAGTGTGATGTCTGGTGTCTTAAGCATCTCCAAGACAACGTTGGCAAAACCAGGAACTTAATTTGTTTACACTAACAGTCCAAGGGTAAACAGATTGTGGGTTTTGGACTTAAGTAAAATATTTTAGGGTACCGTCATGTTGGCTATACCTGCCAGGCTCCCACGTCCTTACCCTTACTTTAAGCAAACCAAAACCATACCTAAAGCATTTATAAATCCTAAACATGCACTTTTAACCATACACTTAAATGTGTCCACTTCTAATGTTAAGCCCAAACACAACCCTTTTAAACTTAATGTCTTACTGTACCACGTGGTGTTTACATTTCTGACTAATAAAGTATTCATTCAATCAATACCTGAACTTGGGTAATTGGCTTTGTTAATATGATACTTTTGGTTCAGGAGCCACTACTAATATTTGATCCTTAAAAGGCACAACTTGCAAACTACTGTAGTGTGTGCACTAGTCACATGTTTACAAATGTGTTGTCTTTACCTGTTGGCTACACGTCACATCTGAATAACAGCTACATGTGTAACTGATACCTAGACGTTCATGGAAATCGATGTGGACTCGCCCCGATTAGTTCCTGGAATTCTCATAACACATCTATTGTGTGAGATCATGACAAAGTATGTGAGATACCTGTCCTCTGGTTATTAGGCCTTTTAAGGTTATCATTAATGTTAACTGTAGTTTCTTAAGTCTTTCTGAACTTATGCTTCTAATTAACATACTGCCTTTGCCTTATGTATGAGCTTTGATATCGGCAGCAGTGTAGTTCTTTCCAGGAATTATAGCCACCTGGCTGCATGTTTTCTTGAGCATTAGTAGGCAAGTCTGTGATGAGGTTTGATTTGACATGTAGGAACAGGCTACGTCTACCCTGGAAATGTCTTGTGAATGGCACTGTCTGTATGTACTATGTATGGGCCTTTTGGGGTGGGACAACATTGAGTCAGTGACTACACAAATATAGGAATGAACATGGGTATTGTAGTATTACAATTGATGCTACTGTAGGTTTGACCATGTAATAGCATTGAATGTGTTATCTTGTTATATGGCCATGCTTTAGCTTTTTCTCAGTTATGTAGAGAAACTGTATTGCAAGAGACTGTCACAATTTTGAAGCTCAACGCATCACGTTGTAATGTGTTGTGACTGTGAGCTTGTAGATGTATGTAGAGAAACTGTATTGCAAGAGACTGTCACAATTTTGAAGCTCAACGCATCACGTTGTAATGTGTTTTGACTGTGAGCTTGTAGATTGGCAGATTCCGGTGGTTTTCGCCTGTGTGTGTCTGTCTATCCATGTGTCTGTCTGTGTACAGCTAATATTGGACACCGTTGGCGACCGTTAGCGACTGGAGTGTCACTGAAGTGAACTTTGCATGCATAGTCCCAGCAGGCCATGGAAGAACCTCCACCCCAAGTGTTTCAAATCTGCCTCATGGTGGCATTATATTGTGTTTTGATTTATAACTCTTTCTTGACATGTAAGTTACAATCACGCGCCCCTCCCTGATTCCTTTGATCATTCATGACGCAACTCCCCGTATAGCCCACAGCTATTTCTGCCTAACCATATTTTACAAATATTGGCCAAAACTCACAAGTTGGTACAGATCATCTCTGGAGTCATTTGATGAACATCATTCACATTTGTCATATTCCATTCTGATTGTTTTCCAACATTTGCGAGAAGTTGAATCACACATTGGGGGCCTCTAAATAATGCAGAGACAAAAGCAATTTCACTTCCACCTATAGGGGGTGCGGGTGCCACACATGCTAGAAATGTCACTGCTTGTTGGAGAAACATGATTATTGTTTGAAACCTTTAAACAGTTGTGGGAGGGAGCCTATTTCATGCAAAAAACACATATATCATGAATGCAACATCCAATCGGCCACAAATTGGAATTGCAAGTTGAGTGGCCTTTATAGAGTGCACCACCAAAAGCACTTTCATTTCTGCCCATAGTTGGTGCCACAAATGCGTAAAGTTGCACCGTATTTTGTAGAAATGCTATACCCCCCCTCAGCTTCCCCATGTCCTGATAGCCACAACAGCCCTGTCTAGGCAACCCAGCCTGGCAGAGATTCTGCACACAAGAGGAGCTCACTTTTCTAGTTATTTGCAGCCCTAGAGTGTACACCTGGTCTCTGTAAAAGGCTGGTTGATTGGACTGAAATGTGGCACCAAGGAAATCATTATCAGGTGTTTGTAGAAAATGCATACCAGGAATGACTTAAAAATAATATAACCACATGCGTAAAAAAAATATTTGTGTCTCAACATGACTGACTCACATTTTCTCTAAACTTATTGAAATGCACAATTCAACCATCCACGGTGTGTATGTCTTTATTTGCAGAAGTCAGTATTCAAAACAAAAGCCAATGGTGGCGATAAAGTTAAGAACAACACGCAGACAAAGATCGACGTTTTGGTCACACAGAATCGAAATGTAATTTAAAATAAAGTCAAAGTCAATGCAAAGGTGATTCACTGTGTGGGACACCTCTTTAGCAATAGAGAAAATCTGATTCAGGTCACCAGTATCAGAGGTTTCTTGTTTTGGGGTGCAGCAAAGAGCAATGTTGTACAATGTCTGTACAACGAAGGGGTTACATGATACACTCACTTAAAAACTGAACGTTTGACCTGACAGTGGTACTACTACACTGACTAGAGGGTCATGCGGTCTGAAATTATTACATTTATTCCCCTTGGGAACAGGAATGTGTACACAAGACTTTATATTATTCTCACTACATGTATTATCTTGGAGAATAAGTTATGGTATGAATCTATGTTGGCTTTCTGTTTGGGCAACACTATAGTACCCCCCCCACCAGCAAGCTCTGGGACTCAGGCATAAGCCACTATTTTAAGGATATTTCTAAAGAGGTGTTTGTACACTCAAGCATGTACTGTGCCAGATATGCTCTGTCGCAATGGGGTGCACCTTCTGTAACAAAAACTCTAGAGCTATTTCCCCTCGCCACTGGCACTGAGCATCACACCTTTGAATCGACGCTGTCGGTGTGTTCCAAATGCTGTTATGTTTTACCTGATGTGACCTGATGTAGGGAGTGTGTGCATTATGTATGAGGTGTGGCGGAGCGAGCGAAGTCATGGAAGTTGTTGTGAGTAATTATGAAGTCTATCTTGGATGGAGAGCCTCTGGCGGCCTGGCGCTCTGTGTCTCTGTTGAATGCTGAGCGGAGGGAAATCACAAGGTGCTTGCCCTGCTGTAATGTCCTGCTGAAATGTATCACTGAAATGTTCTGATGACATGCTTTACTACTTTAAACATCCTACTGTAATACCTGATTATCCCACTGAAATGTACTGATAAAAAATCCCACTGAAATGTCATGGAAAAAAAACATCCTACTGATGAAACGGCCTTCTGAATGTCTTGATGAAATGTATCGCTGAAACGTCCCGGTGAACCATCCTACTGAAAAGTCCGGGAGAAACATCCCGCTGAAAAGTTATGCTCACATGCATGTAAACCCATACATAACACACTTGTTCATTACATACACTCATAAGCAAGTCTTAGGATTTGCAAGAAGTCCCCAACATGCCCCAGTTTTGGCCCAGAGAGTTCCTTCACCTTCTCTCGTTAAATGATTTCACTCTCAGACCAGACTTTCTGCTAGGCAATGTTTGCCACCGTGACCGGCAAGATTATTTTTATCGGCCAAAGAATACATTTATCGGACATAATTTAATAAACGTTGCTTGCGTGTTTGCAGATACAGTATTACCTTAATATGCAGTAACCTTTTGTTTTATTTGATACTGTTACGTTTAGTTCATGATGGCAAGGAATATGTAGAACTGCTGCAATGTGTCACCAAGTTATTCCACGCTCTCTCCACTGTGCTTGCTTGTAATATTATCGTCATTCGGATTCTATTAGGGTCTCTTGTTTATCATGTATAATGCCCGAGGGAACCAAGACCACCTGTACTCAGTGACAGCGGCGCTGATCAGGAGGAGAGAAACGCAGCTGTGAAGCCTGATCTATGCTTCGTCGCATGACGGTATTGCACATAAAAAAACAGCCCTACAAGCTCACAACGCGATGCGTTGTTAGCTTGTATGACTAATATTTTCGATGTGCGACACCGTCATGCAACGAATAGGCTGATCTCGGATCAGATAACTGCAGCACAACTAGGCAGCAAGCTATCGGGATCAATAAGCTCATAAAATACGTATTGTAATTTTAGTAAACTATGTATTGCAATGTTGTGTTACATTATCCAAATAATAATAGTCTAATCATATAATATAGCATTTCCCAGCCGGCTAGGTGGCTGTGATGTTTTTATTCAGCGGTCAATTAAACGTTTTTATCGGTCAATGGCCGATATATACCGGAATATATAACGGAAACCTTGCCATTGATGTTGTTGTTGTTAGCTTTTGTCATAATACAGTCTTCTCTTAATGTAAGGGAATTGATGTACGGTAGCGTTGAGTCTGTGAGCTCTGGAAATATTGCAATTAAGTAAGGTTGTATTTGTTGTGTGTGTGGCGGCTATTTTTCTTTTTCACTGATGTATTGTTTATGTGTGTGTGTGTGGTACATGTAGGCCAATAGGTTGGTGTGTCTCTAGTCAGGTCGCGCAACAACCACCATAATCAGATTGACCGGGCTCAGGCTTTTGTTTTGTCTTCCATGAGTAGTGCTCTCTCTGTCTGTCCTCTCTCTCACTCACTCCCTGCCTCTACCTCCCACCTATGCTTGATGAACTTTCTGTTGGGTTGAAGGCTCCCCCATTCAGGGGGTGACAATGCCAGGTTCCTGTGTTGTGGTGTGATAATGGAGATACAATCGGGGTGAGAACTTTAACAAAGGCCACCAGCAGCCAAATGCTGCATGGCTGCTAGGTTTGGCTACTCCAACATACACTTTGGAAGGGAAGTTTGTAAGGGCTGCCTGCCATTGTTCTGTTTGTTTTCTGGCTTGAAAAATCGATGTTTTGTTGTTCTTATATCGTCATTGGACGGAACACGTGTTACTTTCTGTGCTGGATGTAAAGCTGTTTAGCGACTTGCAAAACAGCGATGTTAGCTGGTAAATGTTTTGGATTCCCCAGCCACAGTAGGATGGTGCAAGTTATTTTCCCTGAGCTGGACAGAACAAACATTTTGTAAACATACATCAATACATACACACCCAGGGCAGCTGTTTGTTTACTGTCTGGCTGCCTAAATATATCCTTGCGCTTTTCCTAGAAAGTGGCATGTTTCAGGGTCATGATGACCTATGAACATTGCCCCCCCCCCCCCCCCCCCCCCCAGGCCTTGTGTGAGGGAGGAACTTGTTTGTGTTGATTACAGGCATACACTTCCACTTTAACAAATAAGTCATTGGGAAACGGGGCCATGCTGTGATTGTGTAGGCAGCCTGCTGCGCGGCCGCATACTGAAGGAAGTGGTAATGATGCCGGATGCTGTGTCTGTCTGTACGTCTTCAGTGCACTGGCTTTGGTGTGGGTAGAGGGAACCCGCAATCTGACCCCAGCGCCGTGGTGAAGGGCACCATTCTTAACTTTTCATAGGATGGAACTAAGTGTCGCTGCTGAAAAGCCATGTTTGTCTATGGTGTGTGTCTTGTGTAAGCAAGAGCGAGCTAGTTGCGATTGTGTGTAAAAGGCCTTACCTTTTGAGTCCAGTGGCTACAGAGAGGTATTGTCTGCCCCCCCCCAGTTGCCATGGTAACTGTGGGAACAGCACACTGTACAGGTGGGGTTTGTCTTTCAGTGTTATGTGAGGATTCTTTGACGTTTGTGTGTGCGTGTGTGTGTGTGTGTGTGTGTGTGTGTGTGTGTGTGTGTGTGTGTCGATCCAGACACAGATATACTGAAGGTCTTGGAGAAGTCTAGCCTATAATGAGGAGCTGTGTGATCTAGCCAGCCAGCTGTGTAAGTAGGCTATAGGCTAACATCTGCATCAGAAGGCAGAGGTAAACCCAACCAGCATGTTAACTCGTAGGAAATGAAACGCCAGCCAAACCCTGGCAGATGTTTTGATAGTGCTGATAAAATGACAATTTCCTCTGGCAGCCACTTCGCAAGAGTTGGAAAAAAAGAAAAGAAAATCTATTCATCTAATTGTTTTTCCCACACTGCAGGTCAGCAAGCAGTGGGCAAACGATGCCAAATTCAGGACACTTATGGACAAACGGCAACAGTGCCTGTGAAAATTGAATGCAAATCGATAACCACGTGCCATAAGGCTGAATGGCCACAGTGCTACACCATGTGCTTCTACATATCATGCTTGTTGTAGACTTCCTTACATGTAACGGATGTTTGTTTTTAACGGCATGGCTCTGTAAGAGACCAGACTTATAGAAGAGGTTCTGTCACTCTGTCGGATTGTGTGTCTGTCTGTCCGGAGGCAATCTTGCAAACAACTTGTGCACATTTCCATTAGGCTAACTAGAGTTGGGCCCAAAATATTCCTATCGGCCACCGTCAGCCCAAAAATTGGCGATTTCCTATATATTTGTGCATCTGGTTGCTATAGTAGTGACTGTGCACTGTCAATGAACAGAGATGAGGCGACAGACTCTTTCTGATGGCATGCACCCATGCGATGCACCTCTCCCACTCTCACTGGCCAAAATGTGTCTATTCAAAGAAGAATTGTTAAACATTACATATCACTTATAGGATATTCTTTTCAGGAGCAGGCTAAGATCCCAGCAATGAGAGGAGATGATGTGAAGTTGAAGCAGTGTTGACTAGCTTACCCCAGTTTTCACCGTTGACAGCAATGATGTGGCAAAACACACCCATCCAAATTTACTTTTTACATAGACACTGTATTTTTAATAAGACGGACAAAATAATCAATTCTGCCACTGGCGGATAATCACCCAGTCCCCTCCCTCTCTCCC
The DNA here is from genome assembly GCF_963454915.1 of Gymnoscopelus microlampas. Taxonomy (NCBI): domain Eukaryota; kingdom Metazoa; phylum Chordata; class Actinopteri; order Myctophiformes; family Myctophidae; genus Gymnoscopelus; species Gymnoscopelus microlampas. The sequence continues at coordinate 17,414,115 of NC_139959.1, read as the reverse complement.
TCGTAACTAAATGGACTCGCAAGGCATTTGGGGCTGCAAACTTTTTTTTTTTTTTTAACTCACTGAGTGCCATTAACGTGTTTCACGTGTTTTTAGCGCTATGGCTCAACGTGCCATTAACGTGTTTGACGTGTTTTTGAAAAATTAGCATAAAAATTATTATTATTATTTTTTTTTTAAAAACATGTTCAGAACCCAAGATATCATCATCTGAAGGTGTGCAGCTCCACCCACTCCTTGTTTAACTTAGAACTGAAAAAGGCTGTATCTCGCTTCCTAAGCACTTTTTGTTTTCTGTGAAAAAAACTCTGGCACTTTTCAGAATCAATTCTGAAATAATTCTGGCAATCCTGGCACTCAATGAGTTAATATCCAGACTTTGCGGAATACAGAGAAATTTGAATGACAGCAATCAGTTAAGAATTAAGTGCAGGATCTTGTAAGACCGGGGGACATGCGTTTCTGTGTGGTCAGCTTGTAATGCGCAGCGAGGCTTTGCATTCTATATAAACAGCTATTGTAGGTAGGTTTCACTTTAGTTTTTACAGCTCGTTCTTTAAAAAAATAAACAAGGCTTTGCTCTCAAACGTACAGTAGCTGATAAAGAGGAAGCTATTCCTGCTCTCCTCATTGTGTTTTGTTAGACTCTGGGTAGACACACTGACCTGGCGGGGATGTGCGCTCAGATCGGAGCACACTTTTCTAGTTTGAATGCTCTTTTCAGTTGAGTAAAGTGAACTGGTGAGGTTGTGAGCGCTGGTCTGTCACAACAGCAGAACATTTTGCTTCCCTGCCTGTTTGTAAATCCAGCATCAGTTGGCAGTTTGACCAGGTAGCAACAGAAAGTTTGACTGGAGGTCCGTACGTTATTTTCTCTGTATTTTTGTGTTGATATATTTGATATGATATTTTAAGTTTGGTTGATACTATATATGTCTATGATATGAATACCATGGATCTCAACGGAAACAAGTCCGCAAGGACTTTTTTTGGCCCCTTTTAGACAAAAGTATTATAAATGTAATTGGGATGTTTACATTTTCTTTGCCTAATAAAAATTTCAATCAATCAAAACCTAGGCTGTCTTTGCTAATCTGGAGAGAATGATCCCCTCAGGTTGTAGAGATAGAGAGACAAGGTGTGTGTGTGTGTGTGTGTGTGTGTGTGTGTGTGTGTGTGTGTGTGTGTGTGTGTGTGAGAGAGAGAGAGGATCCAATGCCTTCATAAAGGTGAGGACAGTATTGTGATCGTCAACTTTAAGGATGTGGTTAGAATCAGGGATAGGCTGTCTGGACATGTAGCTGTTTTAGTTTATGTTTCAGGGAACAAATGTAGTTGGTGGAGATTAACAGAATGTCCTCAGAAGTGTGTGTGTAGTAGTGGTGTTTGAGTGCATGTGTACTTCTGTGCAGAGATTTCAAGTGCCACAAAGCTTAATCCAAGTCCTCACTTGCCTTTCAGGCTGTAGTGAAGTTTCCCTTAGGCCAAGTCAGCGCCTCTCTGCACCTGTCACAGATGAGCTGTTTACGGTGCATTGATTCATACTTGGATATGGGAGGAGGAGTCCCATCTGTGGGAAAGACTTGTAAATTAGGCAATCACACTGTGACCGAATCCCTACCTGTCCATGCTGGCGGTGTGGATAAGAGATGACTGCTGCTTGAGTGTGTGCATGTTAGTTGGCGTGCACAGTGTGCTTACGTATGTGCGTGCTGCATGCACGTCTAAATATAGCCTCTGCTGACTATACCAATATGGGTCATAAGCAGAGAGCCACACATGCACTCTGGTACTGACCAATTTAAAGACACACTGACTTTACCTCACTTTTAGTACTGGACAGTAGACCATCACGAAGTGATCCTATTACGAAATCTTTACCGTGATTGTTTTCATTTCAGTGTTGTCAGACGATAACGGACACTGTGCTATCTATATCTATATCTGTTCCAGGAATCTCTGCCTGTCTCTCCTTTGCATATCTTTAGAACCGTTCATCCGATCGACTTGATCTAAGTAAGGACCCGAGGAAGTGCAGTGTCGAGTCAGTGTGAATTTGATCAGATGAGCGGTCCTGTACAACTGGCCCGATCTGAACGGCCACGCATTCCCACGTGGCCGTTCCCATTCGGGTACTGCAATAGTACAGTAAAATCCAGAGTGTTAATTTGACTCTGAGAGTGCAAAAACAGACCCGTAATGTATTCTACACACATGCTTTGTGTGTTCACTGATGTCTCCCTCATGTCTCCCTCTTTGTCTCTCTCTCTCATTCTCATTATACAAGTCTTTTAAAATTAAATTGTTTATAATGTATAAAGGACAATAGGCAGGCAAATCGTAAGTAAAGTTTTTAATGATGAAAACCTTAACAATATCTGGGGGTCCCTGTAACAAAATATTTTCAGATGGGGTCGGCGGCCAAAGACATGTAATTTTGGCTGGTCCTTGACGTGAAAACGTTTGAGCACCACTGATATCTATCAACGTAAGTTTTTCAGAAACCAAAGAAAGACATTTGTATTTTGTAGATGCGTCCCTGGATTGAATGGGTTAACAGGAGATGAATAGTTCAGGTACTGTACCTCTGCATCTACTTCTCTCTCTCTCTCTTCCTTCCTTCTCTTTCTGGTCACATCCAGAGCCATTGGTCTTAATAGCAGGGAATGCGTTACTAAATTTAGCTCCTCCACTGCCTGTGTGTCAACAACAATGAACACTCCCATCTCTCTTTGTGTTTGTCAGTCTTTCTGTCCGTCTCCCCCTCCCACTGTGTGCCACTGCCTGCCCATCATCTCTCTCCTTGTCCTCCTGCATCTTCCATGTCAGGTAGAAACCTCATATGTCCATATGTCCAAAACCTAACTTTTCAGGATTCAAATTCAAAAGCAGCAAAAAATAGCAGATCTACCAGCTCAAAATGCAACTCGTTTTGAGCTTGTAGATTGGCTATTTTTGATGCTTTTGTGTGACACTGTAGTTGTAGCATGACGGAGAAACGTTAAAAGTTACAAAAATACGGAGATGAGAGGTTTCTGCCCGACGGCAAGGATTTCTCTGCCAAGTGCCAATCACTCCGTCAGTTTCTGTCTGCCATTGTCCCGCTGTCGCTCTCTCCTATTGCCTTCAGAATCCCTCTTGTGCCTTGTCTTTACTCTCATGTTTATTTCTCTGTCCCATTGTTTGTCACTCGCTTACTCTCTTTATTTCTGCCGTGCTCTTGCTGCTAGTCTTTCTCCCCCTTGCCCTCCTCTTTCTCAAAAGATGTTGACGCTGCAAAAAACACCAGCATTCATTTATATTATACTTCCTCCTCCTCTTGTGTCTGAACTGCATAGATGAAATTACAGCTTTTTATTAATCACTTAAGACCTTATGTCCTGTTTTGGGGAGTGTCATTGGTGACAGTATGAAGACTGACACGCAGTTGCAGTTACTGATTTATTACATTATTTACAATGTGTTTATAGGCTGGGAGGATGAGAGTCACAGTGTGTGTGTGTGTGTGTGTGTGTGTGTGTGTGTGTGTGTGTGTGTGTTAGCGTTTGCGTGCGCTTGTGCAGGGTATATTGGGAGGTCATAGTTCACTGCTGAGCCCTCTAAAGGTGTTGGGGGCCTCGTTCAACCAAACCTCTGTGACAGGAGGTGTCCATAGCAGGGCTCAAGACTAACGCCCGGGGAACATCTCCCCTAGGACAAGGTCGAGACGAAGAGGATTCTTTTAGCCTACTGCATATCACTGTCACTGCATAAATGGTCCGGAAAGCCGCACCACGAGACCACTTCATTTGCATTGTGAGATTAAAGATAGTAATTAGGGATGTCCGATTTTATCGGCCTCCCGATATTATCGGCCGATATTAGCATAAAAATTGATATCGGGAAAATATCGGTATCGGTTTTTGAAAAAAAAAAAATTTTTTTTTTTTTTTTTTTTGCTTTATAAATAAGTTACAGGAGTTCTTACTGTATATGGTGTGTGTGATATGAAATTTGAGCTTACCCTAATCACAATAATCCCTGCATATATCGGTATCGGTTGATATCGGTATCGGTAATTAAGAGTTGGACAATATCGGTATATCGGTTATCGGTAAAAAAGCCAATATCGGACAACCCTAATAGTAATGTTAAATGAAACAAACGCAGCCTTTTAAAAAAGAGCAGTTGTATGAATACAGTCTAGTCAGTCTACATTGTTATTACATTGATCGTTTTCTTGTTTCACCTTTGGTATCTGGGTAAAATGATCACTTATTTCCACATTTTATTAAACTCTGAATAACAGATCTCAACTCATCTCAAATAAATCTCTAGGTTTTGGAAAGCCACAGGCTCCAACTGTTGGAGATGCATTGCCTTCCGCACTTCCCATAATTCCTCCAACTCTTGTGCAATGTGCATGGTAAATCTTTACTAGCAGTCAGATGATAAGATCTTGTAACAGCGTTTCTTTTTTTTGTGGCCACCACCAGTCACAATGTGGAAATGGAAAGGATGGCCCAAGCATATTTCACCAGAAAAATATATAATAAGTTTTGGGATGGTTAAGCTTTACATTCACTTTGGGACTGTGTACTTGGGGATGGTTCTGGGATGTTTTGAACATACTGTAGGTGGCGGTGCTCAAGTCAACTTGAAATCGGGACATGGATGGGATAGTTGAATCACATCCTGTGCTTTGGTAAACCCGTAATCTAAGACCAACTGTAATTGTTGCCAACATATCACACTCTTAAGATTTATGAAGAAACCGGGTCTTGATTTATGATTTAGATCAGTGGTCCCTACTCCTATTTTTGACATTTTGAGGGCTGTGGACGGGGCCTGGGGACAACAATCAGGATTACTCCATGTCATTGTTTATTTGTACTGTGATCTAGGAGTGAAGCTTATTTATTTCACAGTTGCACTTGCTGTAAGCTGCCTTGGATAAGAGCTCAATTAAATTTCTCATACCCTGAGACTGTGCTGGATGCATAGTGTTTTATATAAGTTGTTACTGTGAGTGATAGGGACTCGTTTTGGGAAGGGAGTGAAACGTAATGAGTGGGGAGAAACCGTAAGAGCTGGGTTAGGTTCTCATGTAAATGAGTGGTTCTCAAACTTTTTCATGTCAATGACCCCCAAATTAATGTGTATTCAGCCGAAGACCCCGTCTGTAAAAAATATTGTGCCAGGGACCCCCATATACAAGATTTGCTTTGTTAAAATGTTTCAGAAATATTGAAAATTCTGTCAAGATTTTTTATTTTAATGGATTTACAAGCTCACAACCCCTGGATAACCCCCAAGGACCCCTGGGTGTCCCGGAACCCCACTTTGAGAACCACTGTTGTAAATCATACAAATACCCCTGAGCACAGACAGTCCAGTCTCAGTACTTTAGGGTGAACTATTATGGTTAAAATATCTGAGCATTGGGGTGGTGGTGGGTGAGTCAGATTCTTCAGATGTTTTCAGTGGTTGTTATAATAACCAGAAGCTTATCAGAGAGACTCAGATTGGAGCATGGACCATTAAAATACCAAAGTACATTTTGAACTGCCTGCATTGGCCAAGCAGTAATGTTAACAATATGGGCTTGGAGCTTGTACCAGTGTAGTTTATTATAAATGTGATTATTCTGTGAGCCGCCCTGGGAAGGAAAGGAAAACGGGGAAGGAGGAAGTAGTACAGTGGACTAATCTGCAATTAGCCGCGTGACGTCAGTGTTTGGTCGGCATGGCTACGATCAGGGCAGGGAGCCAGGTGTCCCAAGGATAAACCCTTCCTCCCTGCTTTGTACTGACACACTGTGTCACAACAAATATAATAGACTGTCAACTGCTGCTCAAACAAACAAAACAATTACAAAACTAGGGCTGCAACTATCGATTATTTTCTTAGCGGTTATTCTGTCGAATAATCAAGATGCGCATTTGTTTGATAATTAGTTTGATTGTATATATCAACAAATTAACATAATTCTTATTGAAATTGAAAAAAAAATAATAATAATCTATATCCCGCCAAAGTGTATGTATTCAAATTGAGTGCTGATTATGTTTCATAATCAATTAACTGTTGCACCCCTGAAAAAAAGGGGTTGGACACAAAACTAAATAAAAAATAATTATCCAGATTTACTAACCCCTCTGCTTTTTGATCTGTTGTTTTCTCCCAGGTCATCTGATGAGGAGTACCACCAACTGAGGGTTGCTGTTTGGCAGAGGCTTGGCAGACAGCACCACCTAGGTGCGTGGAGGAGGGTACTACAGCCTTCTTCTTTTTCTCCACAAACCAAAGGGCCATCTCTCCTGAAAGTGCCGCCGCTGCCAGATGGACACCACACCCTGAGAGCAGAGCAGCACAAGGAAAGAACCACGACAGGCGAGGGGAGGGTGGAGAGAGAGAGAGAGAGAGAGAGGAGGCTAAAGGAGGGCATTGTAGGGAGACGGAGAAGGCTGACAGAATGTCGTCTAACCGGACCCAGAATCCCCATGGACTGAAACAGATCGGGCTGGACCAGATCTGGGATGACCTGCGGGCCGGGATCCAGCAGGTGTACACGCGGCAGAGCATGGCCAAGGCTCGCTACATGGAACTCTACACGTATCCCACACATGCTTAATAATGAGGAGTCAGTGCGGGAGGCACGGTTGTGTATTTTGGCTGTGATTTTGTTGTTACATGCTTTCTCCATGGATGTTTTTTACCAAGAAATCCCCACGCCTACATGCAACACCCAAGTTTCTGGAGGATACTGTTGAAATTTAATGATTTAGTTTTGTATTCGTATTGTATTTTGTATTTATTTGCAAGGAAATTTTCCTCAACTGACTTGCCAGAGGAGAGAAGCAATTAATGTCAAAAAGTGTGTTGAATAGAAGCACTCATACTGCTGCTGTGTTTTCTGCCTTCCCAGGTAGTTGAGTAGTTCTCACTATTATCTTAGAGACACTCATTTTGTGAATTAATGTAGTATTCTATCAGGAAGTTAACTATGTTCTCAGTGTGCCAGATCGAAATAACTCGCTAGTACTGAAAAACCAACAGTCTTCTCGGTCCCTGCCGAATGGCGCTGTTATAAAACACTTATACTGCAAGGGCATTGTTTGCAGAATGAAAGCTGTCTTTTGCAGTATATAGCTGTTTATCCACATAATGCATCAGAACAAACAGACGGCTATTAAGATGATCAGAGTCTTATCTGTGAGCAATCCCCCCCCCCCATGCCTGTTTATTATTCGCCTTGTAAATGTGAGTGAAGTGCTCGTAAACAACAACTCCATCAAGATCATCATATGAATATAATCATGACAAACCCTTTCTTTCCGCACTAGATATTACACTAATAATGTAATGTAATACATTGTGAGATGTCAGTAGACAGAGTTGCAGCCCTGTACAATTCAGGAATTGTTGGTAGTATATCTGGGTGTGCGGGTGGCACGGGGTAAAGCTGTAGGATGTCCCTGCTGTCTTCTAGTCCAGTTCTCAACCTTTTCTGGATCAGGGCCCACTTGAAAATATCAAAAGCGTTCGTGGCAAATTAGACGGCCAATTCAAGAAATTATGACACTAGTAAATTAATCGAGCATATAATGATTGAGCAGGTTTGAAAAGACGTTACATATCATAAAATCGCTGTGTTTTGCCAATTATTTGGGGGCCCACTTGCAATATCCTCACGGCCCACCAGTGGGCCCCGGCCCGCTGATTGAGAATCGCTGTTAGAATTAATTTCCAGTTGAAGAGCTGGAGGAATGAGCTGGAACCAGCCCGAAACCAGTACATTCCTCCTCTCCAGTGGACATGCTTCATCTCACAAGACATTTCCCAGATATCATTCTCCGTTCAATCCAGCAGAATTAAACTGCTCCAATTCAGGTTGCCTGACTGACATTTCTGCTTATTAGAGCCTTTTTTGGGGCCCTCACTCTTGCTGTTGCTCGCTGATAGCTCCAAGGTGTGTGTGTCTGTGAAGATTCTCTGACCTGAATCATGAATTTTATTTGCATTTCGGGCATTTTACAGACACTGGTAGTGACTTAGAATGAGTGTCGCAGTACAATAAGCATGAATTCTGACTTTCAGGCAATAATTCCAACAGTTAAAGACGCACTCCTCACTGCTTGTAATGATGTAGATCCAGGAGTTAACGCTTGAATTGAACGCCATCTAAACGTTTATAGAGGCTGCACAGAATGTTTGGAGGATCATTCTGCCATGTTGAAAGAGAGATGGCAGAAGCAGTTTGTAATTGTAGTGGCCTCTTCCTTCTTGGCTAAACGATGACAAAGCACTTAATTTCTGTGTAATGAGAGGTGATATTTAAAATATCAAACAGGTCAGGGAGGTAGAAATGATGATATCACAAACTTCCCTTTTGCTGTGTGCCGTCTAATTGTTGCCGTGTGCCGTCTAATTGTAGTTTAATCACCCTCCAAACATCCCCGGGGAGGCCTCTAGTAGCTTGGTCTGCATGACCCTAATTATTATGGAGACCTGAAATAAAATTATATGATGCCACAATCTCATCACAGCAATCTCTCCGTTTTGGTGCCACTTCATCCAACATGGAGGCACGTGCCTCGTAACCATTCTGTGACAGGGCCCTGATTAAACCAGATTAGTTGTGACATACAAACGCTTTGCAAGGGCAGCATTTTTAAACTCGCCATGCCATGTTTAGTCTGTAATGAGGAAAATCTGTTTATATGCGTCCTGTGTGTCTATGCGCTAGCTTTCCCAGATCCACAACTAAGCGCTAGGTTAATTTGATCCACCATGTTTATTCTCAATTTAGCATATCGTTGCCGTCAGACAGACACCTTGTATCTCCATATTTCAACTTGATTTTATTTTTGTCTAAATTAATGCCCTACTTCATACATGAGTGTCGCACAAAAGTAGTGCAGATATACAAGCTCAAAACGTGCAACATATTGTGAAATTGTAGATCGGATATTTTCACTATTTTAAAATGGTTTTAAATTTATAATAAAGGAGTGGTTTTGGACTTACAAGGTTTCCACCTGACACCGATGGTATCGGTGATGTGCATATTGTGTATAATATATACACAACACGTTGACATTTTTTGTTTGCCCTCTGTTGTGTACTCACCTTAACCCTGTGCCTCAGACATGTATATAACTACTGTACCAGTGTGCACCAGTCCAGTCAGGGCAGGGGCTCTGTACCCGCGGCCAAGCCCTCCAAGAAGACCACCACTCCAGGCGGAGCCCAGTTTGTAGGCCTAGAACTCTACAAGAGACTCAAAGAGTTCCTCAAGAACTATTTAACCAGCCTGCTTAAGGTCAGTCCTTAATACACCATACACACACTAACATAACCTAGCAAACAAGCCTGCTTATGGTCGGTCCATTATACATACATCAGTACATAGTCACATTAGGGGTGCAATGTTTCTGGGATTAATATTGAATGGTACAGTTCCATATCCACTGTTCAGTACGCACTGGTGAATTGCAGACTTTTGCACATAATTCACACATTTACATTTCTTATGCCAAAATGGCTCTGTCATTGGAGAAAACCCTGTACCCTTGTCGTCTGGACTCGCTGTAACTTGAGCTTGTTGCCTCGTTCAAAAATCTCCAGCTCAAACAAAGTGCTCTATGACAGACAACACTAACCCAACAGAGGGGTAAGCATTGTAGGCACAACATTTTTTAATCCTTCCACAGAGATCAAAACGACTAAAAACAGTTTTATTGCCATATTCTTTCTTTGTGAGGGTCTCTCCCCCTTCAACAGTGAAGTCAGCAACGTAACGTTTTTTTCCCTTGGAAATAATTAAAGGCTGACAATGTTGTCATACTGGAATGTGTCAATTATGTTTCTTTTTTTAATAGGCAAAATAAGGATAGAATTTGAGATTTTCTCTTCTTAAAAAGAATTTGAACGAAAACGTGTCTCAAAATCATAGGTACCGTGGGTTAACTCAACCGTTGCACCCCTACATCACATAGTTATAGTCACCTATTATATAGGTTTATATACAGTTCATTAACACCACAAATATGCACATATATCTGTCTGAACACATACCAGATTTGATTTATGCGTGTGTACATGAACTTGTTCATTGGAAGATGGAAAGTCAGCCTGAAGGAGGACAAGAAAAAAAATTGATTGGGAAGAGATTAGGAAATGACATCTGTGTCAACTTACATTAACACAATGGTTTCTCCTTTCTCTTTTATTCTCCGTCTTTCCCCCTCCTTTCTTCCTCTATCTTTTTCCTCTTTTCTACTTTCTTTCTACTATTGTTCTTTTCGTATCTATTTTCTTCGCTCTTCCCCTTGCCTTTCCTCCCTCCCTCCTCGTCTCCCTCCCTCCCTCACTCCCTGTCTTCCTTCCTCTATCTTTCCTTTCTTCCTTCCACTCGGCCTCTCTTCCCTGGCTCCCTTCCTCCTCTCTTTCTCCCTTCCTTCGTCTATCCCTGCCTTCCAGGATGGAGAGGACTTGATGGATGAGTGTGTGTTGAAGTTCTACACACAACAGTGGGAGGACTACCGTTTCTCCAGTAAAGTGCTCAATGGTATCTGTGCCTACCTCAACCGCCATTGGGTCCGGCGGGAGTGTGACGAGGGACGCAAGGGCATTTACGAGATCTACTCGGTAAGCACACACACGGGACGGCCTGTGTAGAGCTTGAGATGGTGAGCTTGCAATTAGAAGGTCACCGGTTACAATCCCCCACCTGGCGAAGTTGAGATAAACTTGATTTGGAAAGAAAATTTAATACACAGGGAAAGTCGGTTGATTTCATACAGGAAACGCATGTACAAGTGCAAAAGTGCAGCTTCAGCAGATGAAGAAAATAGACAATGCATAACTTGCAAGCAAAATGTCTTGGGTAACAGGCTTTGGGTTGTGGGGCTAGCTGGAGGAAGTGACGAGATACCCTCTCACTGCCCCATCTACCAGTAATGTGCCCTTGAGCAAGGCACACAACGGCTAACCCTCATCCCCAGAGTGCTTAATGATAAACTGCTGGTAGTACTGACTATTGAGTATAAGGAATTTTGTTGTTGACAGAGAGCTTGCATGCTTGGTATATTTTTACATGTCTCCTAATGTCCTCCATTCACCTCGTCAGTTGAACAGATGCTTGTTGTGGGCAGCACTGGCTAACTGTGCCAACTGCTGCTGCTTAGATAAGATGATGCTTTTATCCAGCCATAAAGAGGAAATAGGGACACTGGAGCAGCCTGTAGCAGTATAACGGATATAGACAGACCACTACTTAAAATGAAAACAGCACAGGAGGACAAATGTTCATTTTCGATCATTAATTTGTGGTTGTATGCGGTACGTTCGTTGATCTTCTATTAATCCTCTCATTCTCTTCTTCTGCTCTCCTGTCATCCCAAACCACATCTCTCCTCTCCATAACCCTCCTCCTTTCTTCCCTCTCCTCCATTACTCGTTCCTCTCCTCCTCTCACCTCCTCTTCATCTTTCACCCCACGCCCTCCTCCACCTCCTCCCAGCTGGCGTTGGTGACATGGAGGGAGTGTTTATTCAGACCCCTGAACAAGCAGGTGGGTGGAACTCGATCTTGCAGACACACGCTGATGCCATCTAGCTAGCTGATCTGAGAGAAGACAATTAACCACTGAAACCCTATATAGACTTTGTTGTACAATGAATAGCGTAAATAGCAGATCTACAAGCCCACGATGCTTCTCATTTGTGGGGTTGTAGTTCGGCTGTTGACATGGATTTTACCAATGTTTGCCTAATATGACATGCCTAAAATAGGGATGCTAGGGTTCATCTTGTTTAATAAACATAAAGTGATGATCAAAGCAATGATATCGCTCTCTCTCTGTGTGTCTATGTCTCTCTTTCTCTCTCCCTCAGGTAACAAATGCAGTGCTGAAGCTTATAGAGAGAGAGAGGAACGGAGAGACCATTAACACCAGACTCATCAGTGGCGTGGTTCAGTCTTACGGTACGTTACCTCTCGATGACCCCTGTACGTTTCCATTGACTTGCTCTAAGCTGTTGTGTTAATTCATCATGATCATGTCATGTTACTGTATTTATGGACCGGTTTTCTAGATACGTCAGATGTTATTTAAAACATGCTTTTTGACAAATGGGTCATAATGTGCTTTTCAGAGAATATAAATAGAGACGACAAGAAAAGAGAACACAAAGTATTACTTGATGAACTTACCTTTTTAATATTTGAGTGGTGTATGCTCTCATCAAAGAGTTGCTTACAATGAAACTCAAAGTAAATTATATTTGTACAGCACATTGCATGCAGGTGCAATCCCGATATGCTTCACTTTAAAATACAACAATAGTAGTGAAATACGCCAAGTCAAGTACCAAAAATATACAGTGATCACCCTAATCATTCACATTCACATTGTAATGACGCCCCCCTCACACAAACAACAACTTACATATGCCCAAATAGGGTTTGGCAACACCGCACACACACAAACAAACAGCAACTAAAACAAAGTATGCCCACGTGGTGGCTGGCAACGCCACACATAAATATTAGCACACACATTCTAACCATTAAAGGCCTAGCAGAACAGAAAGCTCTTCATTTTTTAGAACACAATTTCTACACACATCAGGTCATAAGGTGATTTGTCCCAAAGCATAGGCCCCCCACCCACTCACAGACACAGATACTCCCCTTTACATTTCAGACATGCTTATCCATAGCGACTTACCAGGTCAGAAACAAACACAATCAGGATGAGTGTTACCGTAGAGCAAAGGTATACAGTAATAACTCAGGATATCAACGGCATTTCCAGCATTTAAGCTATGAAGTCGATGAAAAGCAAGTGCAGACGCAAAGACGTTTTTTCTCTTGTTGATGCTGGTGTTGCTCAGTTCTTTTCCTGGAGCAATTAGCTCAGTGGAAAGCGGGTGTGATTCATGATGCGACTGATCTCTCTCTCTCCAGTTGAGCTGGGTCTGAATGAAGAAGACGCCTTCGCCAAAGGCCCCACGCTGTCTGTGTACAAGGAGTATTTCGAGTGTCAGTTCCTCACCGACACAGAGCGCTTCTACACACGAGAGAGCACAGAGTTCCTACTACAGAACCCTGTCACAGAGTACATGAAGAAGGTACGGCGTACGCACGCCTAATATGAATATTAGTATTACTACTACCACTAGCATTACTACCACGATTAGAACTGTTAGTATTACTACTACCACTAGTATTACTACCACGATTAGAACTGTTATTACTACTTCCGCTGTTACTGTTAGTACTGTCCCTAATGCTATTTGTGTATGGGTGTGTGTTTGCATGCTTGCTTCTCTGTCTGTGTCTATTTTTCTGTTTGTGCGTCTGTCTCTGTCTGTGTTTCGTTATGTGGCTCTGTATTGCACGTGTGTGTGTCTGTGTGTGTGTGTATTTAGGCTGAGGCTCGTCTGCTAGAGGAACAGCGTCGTGTTCAGGTTTACCTCCATGAGTCCACTCAGGATGAACTGGCCAGGAAGTGTGAACAGGTGCTCATAGAGAAACATCTGGAGATCTTCCACACCGAGTTCCAGAACCTTCTGGATGCTGACAAGAATGAAGGTAAGGTCCTGCATTCATTCATGCATCAATTTCAATCACTTTTATTTATAAATGACAATTCTCAAGACACAACATATAGATCAGTCAAGACCATGCTGTTACAGAGACCTACCAGTTCCCCCTATAACTGGAAGAAACCTCAAAATGAACACATGGTTTTGCAAGGCAGATTTATTGTACTTAGAACAGTTGCATCCAGTATCATTGGGCATACAGTACGATATGGCAGCGCTCATGGTGTTAGTAATATATCATGTATAGTATATATGATCAAGTTAGTTGAGAGTAAATCAGTACAGTGTATCAAAATGATGCAGGTCAGGTCTCCAATGGGAAACTGTTGATCAAGATGATGTTCAGACGCAATAATGGCAGCTTTTTTTTTTTTTTTGTGAGAGCTTGTAAATCTTTTTGGCACCAAGTTAAGCATGTGTGTGTTTGTCCCCTCTCTGTCAGACCTGGGCAGGATGTACAACCTGGTGTCGCGCATTACAGACGGTCTGGGGGAGCTGAAGAAACTTCTGGAGACTCACATCCACAACCAGGGCCTGGCCGCCATTGAGAAGTGTGGAGAAGCTGCTCTCAACGTATGGACGCCACTGAGAAAAAATCTTATGTTAAAACTAATTCACAACGATGACACAACTTAGCTTAAAAGAGTCACTTCGACATATTTTTCAGTTGAAATTGCTTTTTTACGTTGTTGTTGGGCATCACGGTTGTGCGATGAAGTATGAATTAAAACTTAAGGGCGCATATTTTCACTGCCAATTGTTCTGCACACTACTAATTATTGAACAATTTAACCATAACCACAGCTATCCAATGTAGCGAAGATAACAAACTGTATTTGTATAAGGATGAGGATTTTCAGACTTAAACAACAAAAATGGAAAAGTAACTCAGTATATGATGTTATCCGATCAAACCAAAGCGTACTGTTTTGACGGTCTATCCCAGGACCCGAAGGTTTATGTCCAGACCACGTTGGACGTTCATAAGAAGTACAACGCTCTGGTCATGTCTGCCTTCAACAACGACGCTGGCTTTGTGGCTGCCCTCGACAAGGTCAGTGGCACACTCCTCAGTTTTGAGCTTTGTACGCAGTCTAATATGGAGTATTTTTTTGCAGTATTCTGTTGCACTAATGCGAGTCCTTTTTGTGCATTTACTTTGTAAGTAAGTTGTCAGCTGGTATATGTGTAATGCTGGGTTTTAGGAATGAAATGATTAGCTCTATAATTGATCAATTGAAAATAAAGTACAATTTTTGTAATCAATGATTGGTCATTTACAAATATGTGCTATTTACTACTTAACCAAAATGTGAATGCTTGGCTTTGTTCTGTTATAAAATGATTTGTTTTTGAGTGCTGGCTAAACATGTAAAGCTATTTCAAGATGTCTGTTGATGTCTGGATAATGTGTGATGAGTATTTACCATACTTTTTTACTTCATTACCATGTTTTATCAACATTATATTATTGAGATTTTTAACAGCGTAATCGGTTATGAACGTGCTAGCTAATTCCTTGTATGAACCTCACATTGACTGATGTGGTGTTTCTGATTGTGTCTCTTCAGGCTTGTGGTCGTTTCATTAACAACAATGCAGTCACCAAAATGGCTCAGTCCTCCAGCAAGTCTCCTGAACTACTGGCCAGATACTGTGACTCGCTGCTTAAAAAGAGGTGAGTGTTATAGATTTACCAAAAGACAAAACAAAGGCCCAGATACTTCTTAGGGTTTAGGTTTGAGGTTAGGGTTGGTTAAAGGAGTTGTTCACCCAAAAAATGACTTATTTTCTATCATTTACACACCCCATGAAGCATTGAATTCATGGAGATTTTTTTGTTTTTGTCGCATTCCTAAGCCAATTATTTGATTACCGGCGCTCTCTCCGGTAGGAGACTCAAAGGAGACTTTTTGAGTGTCCTACCGGATACATTAGCATCTTTCCGCCGGTCATCAAATTATTGGCTTAGGGACAAACTTGCGACAAACTTAAAAATCTCCATGAATTCAAGGCTTCATGGGGTGTGTAATTGATAGGAGATTTTTCATTTTTTTGGTGACTCCTTTACGGTCAGGGTGTCAGTACATGTCATTCACAGCATAAGTCTCCTGTTAATGGCTTAATTTTCAGATTGCATGTTTGTTTTCATTTTCTCCATAGTCATTAAAACGTTACCCGAATGATCGAGTCAGTGTTGGCTAAACATCATTTGCTCGTTTGAATTACGTTCCTTAACATTTTCTCAGGGACTATTTTTAGCTATACGTTTCAAATCAATCAATCCATTTAAAATGGATTATTTAAAACACAACAATAAAATAATTCTGATATAAAATAACCATGCAATAATATTGAATGTGTTTCATGTCTCAAGTATCAAGTCTCCAATTGATTTTCATACCAATGATGAAAAAAAGCCCTTAGGCGAACTCCAAGCACGCACGCTCAGTACAAGCAAGGACAAAAGTCAAAACGCCTTTAATGTGTCAGGACATACAGATTAAAAAAACAAATTAAAACGCCAAGGATTTTCATACCACCTCCAACCACTGGAGTACCAATTATATTAATACTTTACCATTCAGATTGGCTGAAATAACAGTTGTATTGATTAAAATATGATCAGGATTGCAGCTTTAAAGTCCATACTTCATTGCAAATGTGATAATGGAACACAGAGAAAGAAGTTGAATGGGATGAAACCTTAAATGACTGAAAGCCATGTTTTCCAAATGCATTTATTGCATTTGTTAAGGTTCTTTATATAAGCAGAAACTAATGGATGTACATTGTGTGTGTGTCCATTCTAGTTCCAAGAACCCAGAGGAGGCAGAACTGGAGGACACACTCAACCAAGTGGTGAGACACTCTGACCTCTATTAATAAAAAACAGTACTTCGTCTAGGAAAATAAATATATAAGGATGCTTTGATCTCGCCATAGCTGTACTCTGTCCTTATGTTATGTTATTACAAATATTTTTGTACTTGTTTAGATAAGAGCTTCTTGCATGTGCTTATTGTAATTGGATACTTTTTTAACTAGGTAGATATTTGTATAGAAAGGCCTAACCAGGGACAGGGGTCACAAATTAGCCTTGGCTAGAAACCCCACATACAATGCAATGGTTTCATGTTTTTATAACTTGATACATTGTTTAATGTATTGTCCCTGTCACATAAACATAAATAAATACATCTTTTTTGTGGCTTTTATTTTGTTTAAACTTGTGTGTGTGTATGTGTTACCAGATGGTGGTTTTCAAGTACATCGAGGACAAGGATGTGTTCCAGAAGTTCTATGCTAAGATGCTAGCTAAGCGCCTGGTCCACCAGAACAGTGCTAGCGATGACGCTGAGGCTAGCATGATCTCCAAACTAAAGGTCAGGAGACACACACACACACACACACACACAATTCATCCAGGTGGCGTAGAGCTGTAGTCTCCAACCACTGGGTCACGGACCGTTAGTGGTCCATGACCCATTTACGTAACGACTGGTACGTGCGGACCAGTTCTGGAAGGTGTGCTGTCTGGTTTCTGATTTCACTACCAGACTAAACGGGTGAACACGAATGTGAGATTATGCACTGTGTGTCATCCAAAGAGAGATGCTGTCTAGCGGAAAATAACAGCGTGTATTGAATGGCGTTATTAAAATTATCAACCACATCAAAGCCCATGCACTTAGCTTGCATCTGAGTAGATATGTGAGGAAATGAATGCAGAGCACAAACGCCTTCTCTTACACGCTGATGTCAGATGGCGACCCACGGGGAGATCCCTGGCCAGGGGGTTTGAGTTACGTGATTTCTTTGAGAAATAAAACCTGCGGTGGCCGCACATTTCAATGAGGGGGAATGGGTCTCAAAACTCACCGGTGTGACACATGCAACCTGCTCAAAGAACTCAATCCGTCAATCCGAGAGAGTGGCGACTCTTTTTAAGTTGACAGATAAAGTGGCTGCAGCTCCGCTGGATGAGCAGGGCTTGTAGATGAGACTGAGACTGTGCCTTCCTTCTCCCAGCTTTTGCGTGATCGCCTAGCCTCGCTGTCAGTGGAGATCGAGCGTTACTTCCCAGCCACCCCCGCCAAGTGCAAAGGAATGGATCCGCTATCCATTTGTGGTGTGCCAGGTGAATCGCCCTTGTCCATGGAGGAAGAAGATCAACCGGCGTTAACGTTCACCATGGCCGAGCCATTCAAAAACAATACAGACACACTGGACAGTACGTTTCAGGTGTGGGCAGGTTTAGCATACTGAAAGTGCAATTATCATATGCATGGAATAATTGCTTCATCATGGCTGAACCATTCAAAAACAATGGTACAAAGCATATGGCCAGTAGTAGCCTACCAGCGCTTATGCATCCTACAGATGAATGGGGGAAGTGGATTACTAGTGGTTAAGTTTAGCATGGAGCCTACACAAAAAACAATGCATCATATGCATGGCCTGATTCATCATGGAGGCACTTTTAAATAAAAAAGGAACAAACCAGTGAAATAATTTCTTAACAATTTGCAGCTACAAAGAAGAAGCATAGATAAGAAACAAAGGGAAAAAGTCAGATAACAGGACAACAATATCAAATATCCCATTTCATATCATTGTGCAAGTATAAAGAGAGTAAAATTCTATATTGTTGGTTGATAATTAATACAATATACAAGACTGTCTGGCCCCCACCCCCGTCGCAACCGCTCTACAATCGAACACATGTCAGTGTTCACTGGTGGGATGATGGTGAAGGGATCATGTCCTTGTCGCTGCACTAGCGGCCCCTGCTGGCTGGTGGGGGCACCTGTTCAGCGGGGGAGGGGATCGGGGGAGATAGTGTGAAACCTCATGATGAATCTCCACGTGCGTTAAGGTGCATTCACACCGGACGCGACTTAATTCAGCAACACGATTCAATATTAAGTCAATATAAATACGTAATATCAAGCAATATTTCACGTCTACCCCTGAATCGACGCGAATAGAACGATACGTGGCAAACAGATTTTCATCTCAATCGATTTTTGCAGAACAGAGCGACATTCAATAAGATGTGTGTGGATTTACTGAGCTATGTGATACAACACTGGTCAATAGACTACTGAGAGAGCAATCTGGGAACCCATTCAGTTCAAAATATATGTATATATGTTTTACCCCTGGGGGCAAGCTCATTTCAATGTCTGAATGACAGGATATCAGGCTTGGCCGTGCCCTTTTTAGGCTAATTTGCTTGCTTCCTGCGAAAGGGCTCGCCCCCTCGGAGAGCTTCTATTCCACAGAACCGCGATCCTGACGACAGATTTTCATTGAAATCCTATGAAAATCTGTCTTGATAGAATTCACCATCTCTGGTAAGCATGTGTGCGTGTTTTACCTTGCTTGACAAACACACTGATCAAAACACGCATTGCTGATGCTGCCGCGACCAAATTCACAAAATGTCAGTTGAATAGAGCGACAGCTCCCACGAGCTCCCACAAGCAACACAATTATTTTATCGCGTCTGGTGTGAATGCACCTTTATGCTCTCCTGGTGAAACTCCTCATGAAAAAAAGTGTCTGGTAACTCTGTGTATCAGAAGACTCATATGGTTGTCTACAACCTCCACAGGCCAACTGTGGAGGTTGGGAGCCACAGGGACCACAGTGCACATGGAGGGAATTGTCAAAGTCACCCATAAGGGATGTTTTGGCTAATTATCCAAACGTTTCTGTATGTGTTGGTCCTTTTACAGCAAGCGTGTGGGTTTGAGTACACGTCCAAACTGCAGAGGATGTTCCAAGATATAGGAGTCAGCAAAGACCTCAACGAACAGTTCAAGAAACACCTGTCCAACTCGGAGCCACTGGACTGTATGTACTGAGACACACACACTCACACAAACGAACGTTGGTTTTGCTAACTTTCATCACATTGGCTTACATTAATAACAGATACATGCCTAACCTTTACCCTTGCCTTAACCCTAATGGATACATAACTAACCTTATGTAAATGGGGACATTTACATGGGGACACAAATTGTGCGCACACACGCACGCACGCACGCACACACACACACACACACACACACACACACACACACACACACACACACACACACACACACACACACACACACACACTCACACTCACACTCACACTCTTCCTCCAAAAGCCAGCTGTAGACAACTAGTTAGATAATACATAAATTATAGGACCTCTGAACAATGGTTGATGAGCTGCTGATGTATTTTGTTGTTTGTGTGCAGTGGACTTCAGTATCCAGGTTCTGAGCTCTGGATCCTGGCCCTTCCAGCAGTCCTGTACCTTCGCCCTACCCTCTGAGGTGAGACACACACGCACACACACACGCTTGCGCGCACACACACACACACAAATAATCGATAGCTCTGCTGTCACGCATGTATGAGCCTACATATAGACTGTTTAGTGTTGTTCTTATGACCATCTGACCCTTAAAACATAGTTATTATTGACAGAACTAGTCTTTTTATTATTCTGAGGAGAATAAAGTAGAGATATGAGTTCATCCTCTGATAGTAGTCTGTCTGCCTTCTTGTAATCTTCATCTCTCTTTCTCTGTCGCCTTGTGTGCGTGGATAAAGTTCAGTCGCCACGACTGATTTCAGTATTTTTACAAGATTAAAGAGTATTGGAATGTGTCAAACTAGAAATAAAAAAAAATAAAAATAAAAAAGAAATAATTCATGTTCAGAATCATCTAACATAAAACACTTAACGGTCTCGGATTTTTCATAAACGCAAAGATTAAAGCCTCAACCTGTAATTCCTTCAACTGTTTGGCTGACGGCTGTATGTTGCTTTCAAGAACATACTGTAGGTTTAGAATGATAAAACCTAACGAATGATAATACCTAACATAACATATTGTGCCAATTGTTAGGAATTGTTCCTTCCATGCTGTTTCACAAATCGCAGATTGGAACGGCCTATCACAACTTTTCAGTCGTGAGATTTGTTTTTGCTTTAATCCGTGCGCGTGTGTGTGTGTGTGTGTGTGTGTGTGTGTGTGCGTGCGTGCAGTTGGAGCGGAGCTACCAGCGGTTCACAGCGTTCTACGCCAGCAGACACAGTGGGCGTAAACTCACCTGGCTCTACCACCTGTCTAAAGGAGAGTTGGTTACCAACTGCTTTAAAAACAGGTACGTACTGTTAGGGTTGGCATCCTTTAGGATTTTAACCATTCCGGTTCCTTAACGGTTCCCTTTAACGATTCCTACATTTAAAAAAAAATCTATATAATTTTGGCCTTCATTATTATTTTTTCTAAACACACATTCAATCATACATTCAGTATTGCATACATATTATTGTACTAGTTCTCAAAGTGGGGTCCAGGTACCCTCTGGGTTACTTCAGGGGGTTCCAAATGGACCCTTACAGGTCTGTAACTCTGAGAGTGTACAAATTTGGACCCTTACAGGGTCCAAATGTCCATTTGCGCATACTCAGAGTTATGGTTGTCATTGAAATGAAAAGGTTTGAGAACCACCGGTATTGTAATTGTATAGCAGACCACCGGTATTGTAATTGTATTGCAGACATTCTAGCTCTGACAGCGTGAAACCGTTTCCGGAAACGGTTCCAAATGTGATGGAACCGATTCCGGTTCCTCAATGTTGGCGATCCAAACTCAGGACTCCTGGTTCGCTGCCCTCCACTTCCTCCTGTCCAGCATCAGGGGCTAGAGCTTTACAGTGTTGCTTGCTCCGCTGTTTTCTGAAAAATCACATTTTTATTGAAAGAAAATCAAAAATAATGTTGCCATATAGTATAGCAACATCTAACATCACACAGATGCTGCAGCAGAGTGTCTATGTAGGTGGTGCACCTCTTTCCCCACCCAGCTGTGCCTTGGGTTGGCTCCCACAGTCTTAGTTTGCTCGCTAGTCGCTACCAATTCAAAACACCGGCATAAAAACCTCTCCTGGCAAACACAGACTGAAATCAACCTCAACAGTATGTTTTGGTGTGTTTGTAGGTAGTGGTACACTCTGCAGGCCGTCAGGTGTATTATGTCTTAACTCATTGAGTGCCATTAACGTGTTTTACGTGTTTTACCGCTATGGTGCAACGTGCCATTAACGTGTTTAATGTGTTTTTGAAAAAAATAGAAAAAACCCCCCCAAGATTTCATTATCTGAAGATTTGCAGCTCCATCCACTCCTTGTTTAACTTATAACTTAAAAAGGCTGTATCTCGCTTCCTAAGCACTGTTTTTTTACTTTGAAAAAATAAAAAAATAAAATCATAATGGCCAGAAATAGATAATAATAATTTGGGCACTCAATGAGTTAAATGTATTGTTGTGCTTCTGTAGTGACTATATTGCTGATTTGTTTTCTTGTTAGTTGTACTGGGCAATATATTCATTATCATCATATGATGTACCTTAAATGTGGTATTTTTCTGGTCTTAAATGGTATGTGTTGTATGTTATACATGTTGCTTTATAGAGGTGACAGAAAAATAATGAACCTTCTGTAACAGCGGTGATGTAAGAGTGCGACATCTAGTGGCTGAATGTTTTCTAGTCCAGTGTTTCCCCCTTTAAATGCTGCATTACAGTAAATGCAACATTTAAGGTAAAACATATTGTGGCATTTTGTAACTATCACTCAGCCCTAATTGAATTAAAGTCTGCATATAATGGTTATTTTCATAATCTCTCAATTATTGTTTTTGATTATTCCATTAATCTGTGATACATTTTAAAATAAGGCAATACTGTACACAATGTTGGTAAATGTTAACCCACATGATGCAACACAGAACCAGTTATTTGATTACTAAAATGTAATTTGATTAATTTTATTGATCAAATATTTGATCATGCAGGCATTGTGTATTCATTGCTGCTGTTAAATGGGGCTGCAACTATTGATTCTTTTCTTAGTGATTATTCTATCGGATACTTTTTCAACTAATCGAATAACCAACAAATTGAAAATGGAAGATCTACAAAATCACTAGGTTGTGAGTTTGTGGATTGGCTATTTTCGCTATATCTGAATTGTTTTGAATTAATGTTTAAACTTATCGATATTGATCTATTAATAAATTATTTTATAAAATTATCATTTTTATTTTAAAATAATAGATTTTTTCCATTAACTCTTGTACCCTTATTGATTTGTAACCCATTCAGACCTGTTTAACCTACACGTTTTTATGCCTTTTAATCCGGGACAGCGTCTGTGTCATTTTAGAAGTAAATTATTTTCAATAGAATTGCGACGTTTTTCTTAAAGGGTCTACACCATGAATTTTAACTTTTTCTTCATTTTTGTGTGTTTTTGGTCTCCCCCACCTGTCTTCTGTTCCAACAAATACCCGACTTCGAGCATGCAGGCTTTCATAGGCTATCTGTGGTTTTCATGTAAATTGGTCTGAAAACAGTCCGTCAGATTTGTTCCCCCAGCCTACGTCACGTCTGGGAACAATTCCTCCCGTTTTTCAGTTCTAACCAAAAAAAAAAAAAAAAAAACATTTTTTTTTCATTTTTATTTTTTTAAAAATTATTTCTTATTTTTTTTTTTTACTTTTTCCACACAGAACCAGGACATGACATGCATACAAACTGGCTCAATAGCGCCCCGTGTCAAACAGGACGATGTGGTATTGCAGGTGAAAGTGCTTTATAAGCCAGAGAGAAGTTAGTTGGAATGAGTATATCTGAGGCTTGATTTAGGCTCAAACCTTTTGAAAAACGTTTGAGGGACATAAACAATATGATATCAAATATTATTATTATTTTTTAAATTCATGGTGTAGCTCCTTTAAAACTGTTAGAATGTAGGAGGTGTTTTTAGAATGGGTCTCAATGTGTGTGTGTGTGTGTGTGTGTGTGTGTGTGTGTGTGTGTGTGTGTGTGTGTGTGTGTGTGTGTGTGTGTGTGTGTGTGTGTGTGATTGCAGGTACACTCTTCAGGCCTCTACATTCCAGATGGCCATCCTGCTTCAGTACAACACAGAGGACATGTACACTGTCCAGCAACTCACTGACAGCACACAGATCAAAACGGTAAGACTCAACTGTCTGTCTGTCTGTCTATCTATCTAATCTCATCTTTCTAATCTTCTCCATCAGATCAAAAAAGTAAGACTCAACTATCTATCCATCCATCTATATAATCTTACCTTTCTAATCTTATCTATTGGATCAAAACACATTTGAGATCTGTTTCAGGAAGAAAAGCATTATTTATTTTTGGTAAAAACATATGATCTGCATTAACACATTGCAAGTGCTATTTTATCATCTATGGAAAATAATTGTAAATGTGCCACTAATAATGGAGGTCAAGTTTGAATTAAAGTCTTAACTAAAAAATGTTGCCTGTCGATTTCTCTCACATTATACCGTACATATAGCCTAAATCCATTGCCCGTCAACTTTACATTGTTTAGTGTTCTAACTGCTTTTTGTTTGTATTTCAGGACATTCTTGCACAGGTGTTGCAGATCTTGTTAAAATCCAAGCTGCTGGTGAGTGTGATTATAGTTCAGTTTTTGTATAAATATTTGCCCTGTCTTTTAGCGCGGCATAGAATGTTACTGAACCCTGCAGACTTCTTTATATAAACACACTACTTGGTCTCATTCAGTGCTATATAAACACACTAGTTGGTGTCATTCAGTTCTAATCTACAGACCATTTTTGTGGTCTGAAGGATTTTCAACCCAGAAATTGAAATCTCATCCAAATGTTAAAGCTACAATCTGGGACTTATTTTAGTGAATAAAACGTTTAGCCATTCTCTATGGTAGAGTATTAATATCCTGTAACTAACACGTCTACAATGTCTGGAGGTGGTCTCCCTGCTCTTCTGTTAAGACATTTCCACCATCTTTGCCAGACCCAAGGGGTCTGGCCTACATGAGGCTTTGTACCTGTTTTCTCCATACATGGGCATGCCCCCTTTGCCCTTAGGCCCCAGCCATAAAAGTTTGTACCCGTTTTCTCCATACATGGGCATACACAGGCTGACACGTCATGTGAAGGGGACGGACTTATAAAAGTCTGTCCCCCTTTCGTCCATACATGGGCATAGACACAGGCTGACTCGTCATGTGAAGTCCGGCTTAGCCGTGACGTAGTCTTATAAAGTACTTATTCTGGGTCTGGCAGAACCAGGTCTCCTGGTCTTGTTATTGTAGTTTAAACATTGTTGCAGTTGCCTCTAGGGTCTGAAGTACTTACCACTAGAGTCTGATGTACTTGCCCTGCAGGGCAAGGACATCTCACACCATTACACATCAGACCAAATATGGAGATTATTAAAAAAAAATCACACCCAGTGTGAAGTGAGCGGTGTTATTTAGCAACAACAGTGGTCATCACAGTGATGGAAGCACTAATGT
The DNA here is from genome assembly GCF_963454915.1 of Gymnoscopelus microlampas. Classification (NCBI taxonomy): domain Eukaryota; kingdom Metazoa; phylum Chordata; class Actinopteri; order Myctophiformes; family Myctophidae; genus Gymnoscopelus; species Gymnoscopelus microlampas. The sequence continues at coordinate 17,389,123 of NC_139959.1, read as the reverse complement.
TGATAACGTGCAGTACACCCTCAGAGTTCCATTGCACACACCATAGACATATATATATATATATATAGCCTCCTCCGGCTCTGAGGCGCCAGTATCTCGTGTGCCATTTTGGAGAAGGCAAGCTTCCTGACTACTGGCCAATCACAGCGTGTCCTTTTTTTCCGGGACTTGGCCAAGTTTAGTTGTATAAAAATATAACGTGGTATTTTTATACAACTAGGTTCTGACGAGTTCCGGAAAATACGCGGCGTGATTGGCCAGTAGTCGGGAAGCTTGCCTTCTCCAAAATGGCGGCCGCGATACAGGTCGCTCCAATGAACTGCAGAGGCCAATGAGGTATCTAGGTTTCTATATCTATGGCACACACTACCACATATTGGTGCCTAAGGCACAAACGTTATGCAAAGCTCGGCCAATCCGTGAAGCTGGTGGGGTTGGCCAATCAGGGAAGCCGATGCCTACACCCCCCACAGTCTGATTCGGTGCGTCCTGCACCAAATCAGACCCACAGACACACACAGACATCCCATCTGCCATTGCACACCTCCGGGTCGTCTGAGACACCCATACCAAGTTTGAACGGTTGGACGGTGCCCAAGTACAGACATGAATAAACACACAAAGGTTGCGTGCATTTATAGATGGGTATGTATTCTTATACAGCATATGATCTCCTTTCTCCCACCAGGTCCTGGAGGATGAGAACGCTAACGTAGATGAAGTGGACTTTAAACCAGATACACTCATCAAACTCTTCCTCGGATACAAGAAGTGAGATCTACTTATCTTCACTTTCTGTTCTACATGCCTTTACCCTTTTCTTAACTTGTCTTTACTCTCTTTTCTCTCACTTACTTTTCACAGCTATATGTTGTTAGTTAATGGGCATGTTTTTCAATCCCCCCAAAACAACGTTTCTGTGCCATTTGACACCAAACTTGTCACCTTGCCACTTTAGAATGACCTTCATGTGAAATGTTTTAGCTGCACTAGCACTCTAAGGATGGCAATGGCCCCACCCTTAAAGGAGGAGTTCACCCAAAAAATGACTTATTTTCTATCAATTGCACACCCCATGAAGCCTTGAATTCATGGATTTGTTTTTGTGGCATTCCTAAACCAATAATTTGATGACCGGGTGTGTATCCGGTAGGAGACACAAATAATCTACTTTGTGTCTCCTACCGGATACATTAGCCAGTAGGAGACGGGAATCAAATTATTGGCTTAGGAATGCCACAAAAACAAAAATAAATCCATGGATTCAAGGCTTCATGGGGTGTGCAATTGATAGAAAATAAGTAATGTTTTGGGTGAACTACTCCTTTAAGCCAAAATGGGGCCTCGAAGGATGCCAATGTCAGTTCAAAACACGTTGGTCCAGTTGGTTGTAGAACAGCAGCAACAACACTGCCACTAGCTAGGCTTAGAATCTTAGTCGTGTTTATTACATATTTGATGTCCTGGCCTCGAAGACCTTGTGAGATGCTGATTAATAAAATCTTGTTAATTATATTTTAAAGTGAAAATATAGTGTACATAAAACTGAACTGATACACACCGAACAGGAGTGTTTTCAGTATTTATAGTAACGAGTGTTTTTGTCTAAATGCAGTAAGAAATTGCGGGTGAACATCAACGTACCCATGAAGACGGAACAGAAACAGGAACAGGAGACGACACACAAGAACATAGAGGAGGACCGCAAGCTGCTCATACAGGTCTGTGTGTTTATGTACTATTCAAATGTATCTTGTAACTCACAAAGTCGGGTTCAGAGGTCTCACTGTTGTCTTATGTTGTGTGTGTGTGTGTGTGTGTGTGTGTTCAGGCTGCTATTGTAAGGATCATGAAGATGAGGAAGATGCTGAAACATCAGCAGCTTCTGGCTGAAGTCCTGAACCAGCTGTCCTCCCGTTTCAAACCCAGAGTCCCTGTTATCAAGGTAAACACGCACACACATCTTCCTGCATTTAACCCAGAGTAATCATTCAAAACATAGACACATGCCATTCACTCACCTACTTTTCAAAGAAAAACGGTCCTTGATTTTGAACCTGTGCTACTGAATGAACATAATATAACATAAATTAATGTTAATGTTAACATTATGGTAACATTACCACACCATCCAGGCCTTCCTGGTATTAATTACACATCATTCTCGCTCTGCTGTTCATCATCTCTTATATCTTGTCTCTCGTTTCCCTCCATTGATCAGAAATGCATCGACATCCTGATTGAGAAGGAATACCTGGAGCGAGTGGATGGAGAGAAAGACACATACAGCTACCTGGCCTAAACATCAGCCCTTCCCCTACTCTTTTTATTTTATTTTTATTAGGTTTTTTTTTTTGTTCTTTCTTTTGTTTTCTTTTTAATGTCTGAGTAATAAAGTGTGAATCCCTCTGACGTGATGACGGACATGTTGCTTGCAGCTTATTGGGGGGTGGTTGTGTGTGCGAGGATGTAAACGAATCAGAATGACAGCCACGGAAGTGACAGGGGCGCAGGGATGAACTATGATCCCCCATGGAGACCTCCCCTGTCCGACCAGGAAGTCAGGAGAACGACATACTCACCCGTCCTTTTGAGACAAAACTTAAGTGGATCTATAGGACTCAAACAGACACCAACCAACACCTCCTGCTGTGTTTTCATAATGTAAATATGAACCAGACACTTGTAAGAAAACGAAAGAGAAAAACTTAACTTCCTCCCATCCTTTGTTGCATAGCGCAAACCTTAATGAATTTAGCCTACAGCCAATGAGGAGGTACTGCATCTTATAAAAAAAAAAAAGGGGGGGTGGGTGTTACTGCATGCTACAGCCTACCTGCATCATGGCAACGGCGTGGATAACCAGGAAAGAAGGAAAACAAAAGGTGACAGCGTGGAGCTCCCGACGGCCAGCAGAGAGATGCAGTCCTACAATATTAGACGACCCACTGGAATGAGATGAAAGACATAAGACTGTACTCTGTTTCAACTGTAATTTATGTATGTGACTGAACCCATGCAGGACTCGTGGTGAGTGCTGGTTTGGGTGTTTAAGGGGAGGGTTATGACCCTTCTACCCCTCCATAGACTTGCTGCTGCCTGATCCCAAACTGCCCCGTAACCCCCCTCCCCAATCCCCCAAGCCCACCCCCATTTCCCAACCCTGGGCACTTGAACAGACCTGACCAGAAATCTGATAACGGAGCGAGTCAAGAGACCTTGCCCATACTAGCTTTAACTCCATTATCAGTTGAAGTTGAGAAATTGATCGTCTCGTTTTCAGTAGCGGGTCTGTAAGGGCTTGAGGTCAGTTGGGATCATGCGCGTACAGTATGTCACCTGTATTATTGCTGCAAGGTGGACAACATTTGTACAGTGTGGTTCATTTTCTAAATGTGTGATAATTAAAAAGTAAAGGTTTCTCTATGCTTGCCTCTCCTCAGACTCAGTTTTATTTGGATCAGGCCGTTTTAAAGCCATTTCTGCTCCAGTAATTGAAAAGCACTGGGGTTTTGACCACATATTATTTAGATTTTCAGTGTAATGTGTACAACTGATGATTGAATCTTAAGGATATTCCAGACTGCATACATTACAAATTTAATTGGAGTCTCCACCCCCCTCGGACAAGAATAAACGTCTTCCACGATAAATACGTATTTTTGATGACTGTTTGGGTGACAGTCATAGTAGCCTATATGTGGTATTTTGGGTGACCATTTTTGTGACATTTACAGAGAGGGATCTTATCTTGGTACCTGGAGAACGTTTTGGAATCAAGCCCTCTTAAAGCTTACATTTCTAAATTGAGCAACAAGGAAACCGTGGGAAACTCCCAGGAAAACAACTTCATCTGGATTGTGCGGTTCTCTGCAGGCCTAATAAGGTTCTTAGTTCAACCCTTATTTCTGTTCTACTTTTGCAATTGTTATGAAAGCCAGGGGCTGGTAAAAAGTCAAGAATTCAACATTCAAAATCCCTTTCAAGAATGGATAAGTACCTGTAGAGTAGGCCAGTGGTGCTGACAAAACACTCAACCATGGACCAACCTATGTGGTTCTTGTCCATAAGGTTGAGTTTATTTTAAGAGGGACAAAATCAGAAAACCATTCACTTTGCAAGTCAAGTTTCTAGAATATTTGGAGGAATGATGGCAAAAATGTCAATGGTGTAATCAAAAACCAAATAATTCAACAAAAAACTAGTTGATCTTAACTTACAAACTATTTAATAGTCATTGAAAACAATGGATCACCACAGCTCTGAATATAATTCATTTGGGGAATGATGTCAGTTACACTTATACCAAGTTCATGAACACAGTTCCTGTGTCTCAGTTCCCAGGGTGCACCCTTCAAGGTGTGATGCCTAGGTAGTAGCGGTGGTCTCTTCATGTTGTAGTTTAGTAATGAATGGCTCAAGCTTCTCTCAGAGCCCCTTTTATGCCAGGTGAGTAGGCCTACAGGTGATGGCCCAGACCCCCACCCCTGGCACTCCTGGTACCCCATGAAGACAAAGGCCACATTTGCATCACTATATAGGTGAGGGTCGCACGCTCTGCTGAATGGACGCGGTGGTGATTATTAGCTGCCTGCCCACGTGAATGGACGAGGAGGCGGGCTAATGGTCTGACGGCTACTATTCTGTTTGGATTTCTTTTCACTGCCTGTCTTTTTTGTTGTTTTTGAGACATTTAACTTTAAGCGTCTAATGCATTGTCAATGGCAATGGATATAGAGCACCGAAGTGTGACGTCACTGCCAGTAGAGGGCCAGTAGAGGGCCCAAGACTCAAGACCCAAAAGAGTCTTGAGTCGAACGCATTAGATCCAAGTAGACATCAAATTTCTATTTTGGGCCTTAAGTCCCAAGACTCCATGCCCAAAAGAGAAATTTGATGTCTACTTGGATCTATTGCGTTCGACTCAAGACTCTTTTGGGTCTTGAGTCTTGGGACTCAAGGCCCAAAAGAGAAATTTGATGTTCATACTTTCTGTGGTCTCTTGCACGCTCTTCAGTGAAAGATAGAGAGATAAAGGTGCAACAGGTTGGATTTTAACCGGGAACCTTCTAGTTGCAAGTCCTGTATATAAACCACTGCACCACAGAAGTCCTTACATGTTCTGTTGACTTGCGTGGAATTTTCGGAAAGATTAGATAAAGGTAAAAGCCCCAAGTAAAAATTAGAAAGATGTCCTTGTGGGATTTGAACTCAGGACCTTCAGAATGCAAGGCCTGAATCTTAACCACTGCTCCACCATGGTACATACTTTCTATGGTCTCTTGCACGCTCTTCACTGAAAGATCAGATAAAGGTGCAAGAGTCGGGTAATAGTTGGAAACCTATCCTAGATGGATTTGAACCGGTAACCATCTGGTTGCAAGTCCTGTATCTATTGCACCACAGAGGTTCTAACTTGTTCTGCTAACTTAGCCTATCACATTTTGTACCCTTTTCCCTTTAAATATCCATTGCCATTGACAATGCATGGGGTGCTTAAAGTAAAATATTTCAAACACTACAAATCATTTCAAAGTAAAACATCTCAAGGATGCATGTCCACAGTAAGGTGGAATTTTTGAACTGTGAATGGAGTTTCTAGGTGAAAGTGTTTTTTTGAGGTCCCAAAACCTTCCATCCGCCTCCATTATAAATCTCTGAACTTTTAAAGGAGTACAATTCTAAAACTATGCAACATTTCAAAGATTCCTTTTCAGGCAAACATGTCCACAGTAAGATGAACATTTTAAAGTATGAATGAGGTTACTAGGCGTAAGTATGTAGTTGTAAGCCTGCCTTTAAATGTCCATTGCCGCATTAACAATGCATGGGGCGCTTAAAGTTAAATATCTCCAAAACTACAAATGATTTCAAAGAAAAAATCTCAAGCATGCATGTCGGTCAGGGGATCTTAGTATAATCTTACATTTCAGTCCAATTCACTTTAAAAAAAAATATTTTACTGATTTTCCTTTCAGACCCCAAATTAGATATTGCTCAATTTTTCAAATATTCACTTCCAATTTGAAGCTCAGATTATACTAAAATCCCATAAGCCTGTGAAGGAATCTTAGTATAATCTGAGATTCAATTCGAATTCACTTCTCAAGTCTATTTTACTGATTTTCGTTTCAGAACCTAGATAAAACATTGCTTCATTTTTTCAATTTTCTATCCCACCAAAAAATCAGGAAAATGCTACATTTTTCTGATATTCTGCTTAGTATTTTGTCTTGTTTTGATTTGGGACTGACACTGAGAAAAGCTCAAAATAGTTTTTTTTTCAAATCTTTCATCCCAGAATAAAAATCAAAGAATGTCTTCATTTTTCCAATTTTCTAGCCTACCCAAAAATCAGGAAAATGCTCCATTTTTCTGATATTCTGCTTAGTATTTTGGCTTCTTTTGATTTGGGACTGACACTGAAAAAATCTCTTAAAAACGGCTTTTGCCATTTTTTCATCCCAGAACAAAAATCAAAGAATGGCTTCAATTTTCCAAATTTCTAGCCTACCCAAAAATCAGGAAAATGCTCCATTTTTCTGATATTCTGATTAGTCTTTTGGCATCTTTTGATTTGGGACTGACACTGAAAAAAGCTCTTAAAAACGGGTTTTGACATTTTTTTTATCCCAGAACAAAAATCAAAGAATGGCTTCATTTTTCCAAATTTGTCGCCTACCCAAAAATCAGGAAAATGCTCCATTTTTCTAATATTCTGATTAGTATTTTGGCGTATTTTGATTTGGGACTGCCAAAGGAAAACATGTTTTTTTTGTCTTTGTTTTTCAAAATGTCAGTCATCTTTAAATCTACATTTTTCATCAAAACAAAGAAGTCACGTGACTATGTGTTAAATCACATGGTCTTTGTCCTTCAAAGTAAAAGTTGTAGTCTAACATGTAAGCAATAGGATCTACAGACAGTCATTAACACCACATGTAATGACTGTCAACCTGTCTTCATCTTACTTATACTATATAATTGACAAAAGCTCAGAAAGTTCGTGCGGGGTAAGCAAGCACAGGATCACTCCATTTGCCCCGAGATTTGCCACAGACTGTTGATCAGAGCTATGGCTATGTTTTAGGCAACTTACCCTACCTCGATCTATGATTGGACTCTCGGTTTGATTGATTATCTGATTTGCCTATCAGACCCTCAGCCTGATCTGGCAGGTTGCCATAGCAACCAGATACAGGAAGTCTGACCTCTTTATAACATGACCGAGGTTGGGAGGTTGGGAGGATGTGACTAGAGGCTATGGCCGCAAAGCAAATCGGGGAGGGAGGAGAGGGGAGGAGAGGAGCCGGGAGGAGAGGGGAGGCCAGAGAAGCCGGACTTCGCATGACGTGTGTGCAGACCTGGCCTATATTAGGCCTATGATGATTGTATCAGACTGTTAGCCACACCATTGAAGGATGAGGAGGAAATTGACTATTTAGAAGGGATGACAGAGGAAATGTTTGGAGAGTTTGAAGCGGCCCTGACATCTGATGAGTTTTGGACCTCGGATCTAGGGGGTCATAGGCCATATAGGCCAGGTCTGACGTGTGTGCAGACATGGCTAGAGGTTAGGGCCGCAAAGCAAAGCAAAGCGGGGAGCCGAGGGGAGACGGACTTCACATGACGTGTGTGCAGAGCTATAATTAGCCGTCATGGTTCATAAATATCTCTTACAGAGCATCTTACAGAGCCACGTCACATGTCATTATTGTCTCCGCCAGGAGACATTGTTTTCAATTTCCACATGTCAAGCTAACATTGGTCAAGCCTCACGTGACACGTGACAATACGGTGAAATAGTGTGATCTGATTGGCTAGTGACGTATAGCGGCCTATAAATACATGTGTCACTTTGAAAGAGTCTTAGCCTCTTTCAAAGTGAGGTAAGACAGGAATAATCACGAAATGGCGGATACTGTAACAATTGGATAGGACACTTACACAGACAGGACAGATAGGACACTTATACAGACAGGACAGATAAGACACTTATACAGACAGGACACTTACACAGACAGGACGGATAGAACACTTACATAGACAGGACGGATAGGACACTTATACAGACAGGACGGATAGGACACTTATACAGACAGGACACTTATACAGACAGGACGGATAGGACAGTTATACAGACGGATAGGACACTTGTGTCATGTTACTTTGACACAGTAACATGTTCTATTTTTTTGAAAGAATTAGAACATAAGAATTAGAACATTCCCAACATTCCCAACACAAGTCTGCTGGCGGAGACTTGTGCTCCGAGGAGCACTTTTTCTAGTTATTATTACTCTCCGCAGGAGAGTTTTGTTTTCACTTTCTAAATATGACACACCGATTGGTCAAGCCTCACGTGACACGTGACAATACGGTGAAATATTGTATAAATACATGGCGTCACTTTGGCAGTGTCTTGCCACTGCCAAAGTGACGTAAGACAGGAACCATCACGAAATGGCTGCATGGCTGATACATAATTGGCAAATAGGACAGATAGGACACTTATATAGACAGGAGGGATATGACACTTACACAGACGGATAGGACACTTATAGTACACAGACAGGACGGATAGGACACTTATACAGACAGGACGGATAGGACACTTATACAGACAGGACGGATAGGACACTTATACAGACAGGACGGATAGAACACTTACACAGACAGGACGGATAGGACACTTACACAGACAGGACGGATAGGACACTTACAGTATACAGACAGGACGGATAGGACACTTACAGTATACAGACAGGACGGATAGGACACTTATACAGACAGGAGGGATAGGACACTTACACAGACAGGAGGGATAGGACACTTACATAGACAGGACGGATAGGACACTTATACAGACAAGACGGATAGGACACTTATACAGAGGGATAGGACACTTATACAGACAGGACGGATCGGACACTTATACAGACAGGATGGATAGGACAGTTAGAACATAAGAATTAGAACATTCCCAACATTCCCAACACAAGTCTGGTAAGAGTGAGGTAAGACAGGAACAATCACGAAATGGTTGAGAAATGGCGGATACTGTAACAATTGGATAGGACACTTACACAGACAGGACGGATAGGACACTTACACAGACAGGACGGATAGGACACTTACATAAACAGGACGGATAGGACACTTATACAGACAGGAGGAATAGGACACTTATACAGACAGGACGGATAGGACACTTATACAGACAGGAGGGATAGGACACTTATACAGACAGGACGGATAGGACACTTATACAGACAGGAGGGATAGGACACTTATACAGACAGGACGGATAGGACACTTATACAGATAGAACATTCCCAACATTCCCAACAGCGGAGAGTTGTGCTCCGAGGAGCACTTTTTCTAGTTATTATTATTTTGTTTCGTAATGATGTGTTTTTGGGGCGGTGTAACCGCCCCCTATAAGTGAGGTTTGGACACTGACCAATCCTGCACCGTGATTGGCCAATAGTCTACAACGCAGTCTACAACCCTAACCCTTCCACAGTCAATGCAAATCAATACTTTTGCAAAGTTAGCCAATCACATTACATCTTGTGTCATCACCACTAGCTGTAATGTGTTTGGCTGACTTTGCAAATTCAGGACTGTGATTGGATAGCGAAACACATGACGCATGTGCAGCCCTATGAATAGCAGTATGGACTTAAAAAAAACACTTTTATGTTTTTTTTTAAGTGAATCACTTCCATCACTGTGATGACCACTGTGACCACACCGCCCACTTCACACTGGGTGTGATTTTTTATTTGTTAAACTAGATGTGAGGCTGACATCTAAGTTATTTAAACAACAGACAAATTGTGCAATGAAATAATTTGTCGTGTGTCGGTGAAATTAAGAGCAGACAAGACAAGACAAGTTCAAATTAAATGTATTTATTAATCAAGCATTAAGTTAAAAGTTAGAGAAATGTACTTAACAGAGATCTCTGGGCTCACACTAGCTTTCCTTATCATCAACAAATTGCATCGAGGTCACCTCACAAAGTCTGAGCCCTCCTATCTGTCACTAGAGCCCCTATATACTGAAATGTGTGATGGTCTTCAGGTTGGTAGAGACACCTCCTTCGTCTGCCCTTCGCCACCTGACTCAGCATTTCTCTTCAAACAATGTGGGGGGGGGGGGGGGGGGGGGGGCATTTCTCTCCAACCTGCATCTTTCTAAGATTAGGGAAGGACATAATGAACAGAAACCACAAATGCAAACACATTTACAGACAGATGACCTCTCATCACTCCAACTGCCGGCCCATCTGACAGTTTTGATTTTTTCATTAGGACAGCAATTAAACAATAGTAATTCAAGCAATCGCATATTCTTATTATAATACAAACTAGTAATAACTAAAGCTTTAAAAGGATATCGTTTGCCATCAGATGTCAGACTTTTTGTTGTCTCCATCTATGGGTATCTCCATTTGGGAAGGCTGTGATCGAATAGGTCACTAAAGTCGGGACTGATGTCAGGATGTCATTTGTATATGTGAGGGAACTTAATTTAACAGACTAAACATATTTTTTATTTTAAAAGAAAAACCTCTCTGTCACACTTATGCCAGTGTGCCAGCGGTGATCACCCTGGCCTCCCCTGTGCCAATGTTGGCACCCGTGCCTAAGGTTGCCTAACCCTGTGTTCAGCTAACCTCACAAAAATGTGCGTTTCATCAGAGAAAAATAAATTCTCCACAGCAGGATTCGAATCCGGAGGGCTAAATAGAAAGTGCTAGGTGTTTGAAATGTTGAATAAACATTCGATTTCCAACCATAACTGACACTCTGTTGTATCTTCTTAAATGTTCTGAGCTGTAGAAAATGTGACCTGAAGAGACTTAATGTGAAGTTTGCCCTGTTCACTTAGGGCAAAGTATGGTCTGGTCTAGTCAAGTCTGTAATCATCCAGGGGGAGTGGAGGGAACGGTGGAGCATCTTTGTGATGCAGTACTGTATGTGCAGTGCTTTCACTGGGGGCTTTTGGTAGGACAGAACACTTCCAGCCTGGACAGGTCCAAAGCGGGAGTCAACCAAGGGTTTATGCAGACATTCCCATGGTGCAGACTAATGGCCTGGACAGGGGGGTCAAAGTTCTTGTATGCCTCTTCAACCTTGAGCACCGAAAGGTCATGGAGAGGTCCAGCATAAGAGCCTTGTACTGTAGAGTGTCATTCTGTAACACAGATGAGTGACACTAGTTGGTATACTCCACATGTTTTATACTTAATAACTCAACATGTAATAACATTGGGACATTATAATTTCAATATCACAATAATAATATTTGTTAGTGTTTATCATTTTAGAGTACAGTAGTACTAAAACAGTAGTACATATTTACATACCTAATTCATCCTTCTAAAGTTCTTGTCTTCGATGACTTGGTGATGGTCATTTGCCCGACTGGACCAGGTTTCAGCCCCTATGACTCTCAGGTCATGGACCTGGTGAGATGAAGGAGGAGCCCGGCCAGGAGGCCACCCACAGAGCCTAGTCCCTCCACGTGCCAGAGCCTCCCCGTGTTCAGGCAGAGTAGTTCCGGAGAAGCGGACTGAGTGGCCCTGTCTTTACCTATAGGACTGACCGTGGGTAGCTACCTGGGATGTAAGTTGGGGCTTGATCAACCCCGGCTGGGTCACCTGGGCGAGGGTGTATGTTGCGAGACCCGAAACACCCTATGACCCCAGGCTACAACACTGATGATACATCCCAGGTGCATCCATGTGATGTATTCTTAATTGTATGCACTTAATTTAGGAGAGAATATCTCAACTGTTCTTGGCTAATATGACCCCTGGGAACAACTTAGGAACTGTGACTAATTCTCTATCCGGGATGAAATACCCGAAAATGACCTCGCCCTCTTTTTAAATGACCATAACCGGTGCACTATACGTTTGAACCACATTTTGAGCTATGAATGCAAACTTGGTGTCTAAATCCTGTTTTTTGACAATTAGAAACATGTTTGAATGCTTATTTTTATGATTTAATCTATCTAGAGGACACTAATTTGATTATCACAAATATGGCTACTATGTTATGAAACAACCAATGTATCTTACGATGTAATTTTATTGAAACAAGAATGATTTAACAGTAGAACTAATTCCTATGATGATAGGCATACAGCTACAGCTAATACAGTATGTTCAACAATGCTCAGCATAAAGTGTAATACTATATAGTATACTATTCTATACACCATTGACTAGTATGATATCATACAGTACTAGTCACTAGCCACTGTCAGGATTCATCTACTCTGCTGTGGAAACCACGGCTCTTGCCGGCGTACAATATATGATGATGATAACCATATACAGTACTCCAATCTTTGGAAAATCCATCTTTTCAGGCTCCAAAGTAAGGGTGACCAGAGTTTCTTTGAGATACCTGCACTCCTTTTCCCATAGTCAGGGAAGGCTGATGTTGGTCAAATAGTACCAGGTCCCTTGAGAACCTTCCTCCCACCCAAGCTGCACTGATTGAGCATATCAGAACCTGGGAACCTTACTGGACCCATCTTGCAGACGCCAGTAAATCTTGCGCCATCCTCCTCCACTGTGGCTGCAAAAGTCATGTAGTGGACACAGCAAATGCTGCAAAACTGGAGTCTGCTGCATCTCTATATGTAGATGTTGTGTGATTAGGACATTAAAAACAGTCATCACCCGAGGATTCAAAAGGATCAAACACATGCAACTGTGTGTGCGTGCGTGCGTGCGTGCGTGCGTGCGTGCGTGCGTGCGTGCGTGCGTGCGTGCGTGCGTGCGTGTGTGATAAAGTATGTACAGTATCAGTTATCGCAGAACGGTTCTGTTGTTGTAGTAACACCAAGACACATTCCTAGCAACGATTTGTTGTTTAGCAATTCACTTTTCTGATTATAATTTGAACATATTGTTCAAGTTTCATACACCTTCTTTGACTATTATGATAGTATTCACTTTATGCTGAGCATTGATGTGCATACTGTACTGGTTGTTTCTGTACCCTTTGGATTCTATAGTCATATTATGTTGTTTTGATAAAATTACATTGTTTTCTCCGGTTTGATCTTAACTCATTCCTTCAACGACTGTATACACTCAGTCTGGATGAAACTTTATGTTACAAAACATGTTTGGTCATATTTGGCCATATTTGTAATAAGCAAGTTAGTGTGCTCTACATGGATTCAATCATAAATATGAGCATTCCGATGTGTTTCTAAAGCTCAAAAAGTATAAAGTGGACACGAAGTTTGCCAAAAATGTCACTAAGGTAAGTGAAACACATTTGCAAAACTAATATTTCTTTGAAATATGCAAAATAGAGGTCCATCCACACCCAGTCATAAAGATAAGCATTCCAACATGTTTCTAATTGTCAAAAGAAACATGATTTAGACACCAAGTTTTCTCATTTATAGCTCATCTGGTTACAAAGCTTTAGCCAAAACCTTTTTCAGGTGGTGGCCATTTTCGATTTGGCCACAATGACGACCCAGAGCATTGCTGGCTCAGGTACCCTTGCTCAATCATTGGAGCATGCCCTGGGTAACATCAATTTAGGTGCTTCTAGACTGATTCACACAAAATTATTCCTATAGCCCTGGACTGTAATATGTTGGCAGTTTCTTTTGCATTTTTTAGCTGTTCTGTCATAAAATATCAACTTAGAAATATTACACTTTACTATGTTTCCCTAAACATAAGTATTGTGAACATTTTGAGCTTCTCAGTAAATCTGTAGCTCCAACAGTTTAGCGGATAGAGCCATGTTGGAAGTAGTGCACCGGTTATGGTCATTTTAAAAAGGGCATGGTCATTTTCGGGTATTTCATCCCGGATAAAGAATTAGTCACAGTTCATAAGTTGTTCCCTGGGGTCATATTAGCCAAGAACAGTTGAGATATTCTCTCCTAAATTAAGTGCATACATATCTAAGCCAGGTCCTAGAAAGTGAATGACCCCTGCTGGTGGAGCTTCCACACCACAAGTATATAGTTGTAAGGAGTTTACTGTTTTATGTCCCAGAAAGGTTTTAGTAGTCTTGCAACATACTTTTGTGAGACGTAGCTTTGATCTAAAAAAAAAGACAGAAAATGCATTAAAAAACACATCATACATTCATTACATGTGGTGTTAATGACTGTAATGACTGTAGATCCTATTGCTTGCATGTTAGACTACAACTTTTACTTTGAAGGACAAAGACCATGTGCTTTGACACATGGTCACATGGCTTCGTTGTTTTGATGAAAAAAGATGATTGACATTTTGAATAATAACCTTTTCAGGCTTTTAGAGTCCAGATGAATTAAGAAAAACAAAGACAAATAAAGAGCGTTTTCCTTTGTCAGTCCCAAATCAAAAAAATGCCAAAATACTAATCAGAATATCAGAAAAATGGAGCATTTTCCTGATTTTTTGGTGGGCTAGAAAATTGGAAAAATGAAGCCATTATTTGATTTTTTTCTGGGATGAAAAAATTGAAAAAAAAACATTTTCAGCTTTTCTCAGTGTCAGTCCCAAATCAAAATACGCCAAAATACTAAGCCGAATATCAGAAAAATGGAGCATTTTCCTGATTTGTTGGTAGGCTAGAAAATTTGAAAAATTAAGCCATTATTAGATTTTTGGTCTGCGATGAAAAAAATGGCAAAAAACTTTTTTAAGAGTTTTTTTCAGTGTCAGTCCCAAATCAAATCATGCCAAAATACTAATCAGAATATCAAAAATTAGAGCATTTTCCTGATTTTTTGGTGGGCTAGAAAATTGAAAAAATAAAGCCATTATTTGATTTTTGGTCTGGGATGAAAAAATACAAAAAAACTTTTTTAAGAGCTTTTTTACAGTGTCAGTTCCAAATCAAAAAAAGCAAAAATAGTAATACTAATGAGAATATCAGAAAAATGGGCCATTTTCAAGATTTTAGGGTGGACAAGAAATTTAAAAAAATTAAGCAATGTTTTATTTAGGTTCTGAAACGAATATTAGTAAAATATACTTTTCAGACGCTTATTCCAATCGAAGAACAAATAATACATAAGATGCCCTGACTCCAAAAAGCCCGGGGGATCTTAGTATAATCTGAGCTTCAAATTGGAAGTGAATATTAGAAAAATTGAGCAATATCTAATTAGGGGTCTGAAAGGAAAATCAGTAAAATATTTTTTTTTAAAGTGAATTGGACTGAAATGTGAGATTATACTAAGATCCATGTCCACAGTAAGGTGGATTTTTTGAACTGTGAATGGAGTTTCTAGGTGAAAGTGTTTTTTTGAGGTCCCAAAACCTTCCATCCGCCTCCATTATAAATCTCTGAACTTTTAAAGGAGTACAATTCTAAAACTATGCAACATTTCAAAGATTCCTTTTCAGGCAAACATGTCCACAGTAAGATGAACATTTTAAAGAATGAATGAGGTTACTAGGCGTAAGTATGTAGTTGTAAGCCTGCCTTTAAATGTCCATTGCCGCCTTAACAATGCATGGGGCGCTTAAAGTTAGATATCTCCAAAACTACAAATGATTTCAAAGACAAAATCTCAAGCATGCATGTCGGTCGGGGGATCTTAGTATAATCTCACCTTCAATTCCAATTCACTTCTGAAACAATTATTTGACTGATTTTACTTTCAGAATCCAAATAAAACATTGCTTCAGTTTTTCAAATAGTCACTTCCAAATTGAAACTCAGATTATACTAAGATCCCATAGGCACTTTGATGTGTGGGGGTATTTTAGTATAATCTGAGATTCAATTCGAATTCACTTCTGAAAAGTCTATTTCACTGATTTTCGTTTCAGAACCTAAATAAAACAATGCTTCATTTTTCCAATTTTCTAGCCCACAAAAAAATCAGGAAAATGCTAAATTTTTCTGATATTCTGCTTAGTATTTTGGCGTCTTTTGATTTGGGACTGACACTGAAAAAAGCTCAAAATAGGGTTTTCCCCCCATTTTTTCATCCCAGAATAAAAATCAAAGAATGTCTTCATTTTTCCAATTTTCTAAGCCCACCAAAAAATCAGGAAAATGCTCATTTTTTCTAATATTCTGATTAGTATTTTGGCATCTTTTGATTTGGGACTGACACTAAAAAAAGCTCTTAAAAACTACTTTTGCCATTTTTTCATCCGAGAACAAAAATCTAAAAATGGCTTCCATTTTCCAAATTTTTACCCTACCCAAAAATCAGGAAAATGCTCAATTGTTCTGATATTCTGATTAGTATTTTGGCATCTTTTGATTTGGGACTGACAAAGGAAAATATCTTTATTGTCTCCGCCAGAGGTGGAGAGTATGTTTTCTTCTCCGTCCTTCCGTGTGTCCGCCAAGCTAACATTGGTCAAGCTTCACGTGACACGTGACAATATGTTGAAAGGGTGTGCTTTGATTGGCTAGCGAGACGCATGACGAAATAGAAACCTATAAATAGGTATATCACTTCAAAAAATCATTTATATTTTTTGAAGTGAGCTTCCATCAGCCAAGCTAACATTGGTCAAGTGACACGTGACAATATGTAATATAAATAGGTAAGACAGGATTAATCAGGAACAGTACTGGCGGAGACCTGTGCTCCGAGGAGCACATTTTCTAGTTTGTCTTTGTTTTTCAAAATGTCAGTCATCTTTTAATCTACCTTTTTCACCAAAACAAATAAGTCACGTGACCATGTGTTAAATCACAAATTCAAAGTAAAAGTTGTAGTCTAACATGTAAGCAATAGGATCTACAGACAGTCATTACACCACATGTAATGACTGTATGATGTTGTTTTTAATGCCGTTTCTATCTTTTCTTTTTTAGACCAAAGCAACGGCTCACAAAAGTATGTTGCAAGACTACCAAATCTTTCTGGGACATAAAACCGTAAACCCCTTACAACTATATACGTGTGGTGTGGAAGCTCCACCAGCAGGGGTCATTCACTTTCCCCTTCTACCTCCCAACTTCACAGCACCTTAGTAGTTTTACTGAGGCGCTGTCAACCTATCAACCTTTTTCTTCTATACAAATATTTTCTTTCACATCAGGATTTAAAGGACGACTTCACCCATTTTCAATGGGCTCGGGCTCACTGATGATTGATGAACTCCCTTAGCCATGATGTCAGTCCTGATGAACTCCATTAGGACTATGATGTTGGTCCTGGACGTTTCGGTTATCTCCATATATGGAGTTCCAGGAGGGGTTCTCTGATGTCAGAGCTAGGTATCTCCATGTATAGCCGTCTAGGAGAGATTCTATGATGTGTTGGATATTTCAGCTATTTAAACAACAGACAAATTGTACAATGAAATAATTTGTTGTGCGTCCGTTCGTTGTATTGGTGAAATTAAGTGCAGACAAGACTGTTAAACCCAGTGGTGTGTTGTAGTGCTGTTGTATTAAGAACCTTTCACTCCCATAGAGGTATAATTATAATATAAAATGCTCACAGCTCCGAGATGAGGCCCCATGCCGAGGTCTCCCAGAATCGGTTGAACGGCCGCAAAGGGTCCGCTGTTTTCCCTTTTCGCCACATCGTATCTAACCTCGGTCCCAGCCTCACTCATCTACGAAAAAAAACAAATGGTAGATTTCATTTATTTTATTGTACAGTAAGTTATATGAAAAATAAAAATCTTGCTACAACCACTTTAATACAAGGGTTGAAAGGCTGGACTTTTTACTGTCTCTCTCTGTGTGTATGTATGCGTGCGTGTGCATGCGTGTGCGTGCGTGCGTGTGTGTGTGTGTGTGTGTGTGTGTGTGTGTGTGTGTGTGTGTGTGTGTGTGTGTGTGTGTGCGCGCGTGCGTGTGTGTATGCGTGTGCAAGTGCGTGAGTGTGTATGTTGATGCTAAATTGTCTAAATCATGGTTCTCAGAAAGTGGTGTCCGGGGACCCCCAGGGGTCCTTGAGGGGGTTCCAGGGGGTCCCCATCTAAATCGGTTATTTCAGCATCAAGATCAACTTGACTACTTTTATCCTAAATATGTTATGGCCGGGATTTGAACCTCGGTCTCCCACGTGGGAGGCCAATATCTTAACCGCTAGACCAAAGAGTATTTTTTATACTCTGGGGGAAATAGGCTGTATGGATAGCAGCCATATTGTGAATACATTCACAGGTGTTACCAAAGATACTAAGGCTCTGTTCCATTTAGTGTAGCACAGTGGTTCTCAGATGTTTCAATTTCCACGACCCCCATAACTCTGAGTTACACACTCGTAAGGGGCCATTTGGAAACCCCTTAAGGAACCATGAGGGTCCCTGGACCAACATTTTAGAGCCACTTGGTGCAGCAGGCCATATATGTTAGTGCACGGCGGATTTGTAGTATAGCAGTGTTTCCAGTGAGCCAACATGACACCCTGACCTCTGTTTGAGCAGAATGGAACAGAGTCTTCATTAATGTCATTGGTAACACCTGTGAATGTCTTCACAATATGGCTGCTGTGCATAGAGCCTATATCAGAGTTTTATAGAAACAATAAAACTGGCACATCCACTGGACGGCAGGTGCAGGACCAACAGTGGATATATATAAGAAATAATAAAGTCTGCACACTGAAAAATGTAAAAGAAGCTCCCAGTCAAGGCTTTAAAAAGCCTTGACTGGGAGCTTCGTTTTCTTTAATGTGCAGACTTTAGTATTTCTTATAGATATCAGACTTTTATCTCATCAGGCTGTGAGCCACTCTGCTACATATACATGATGCAACATGTTGTGAGCTTGTAGATCTGCTATTTACAAAAAGAATCTCGGAAGAAATTGGAAAGAAATTGCAATATATATATATTCTTTAACATTTACAACACAAATCCTTGTATCCCTGGTCCCTGGCATTAAAACATTTCAGATGGGGGTCTGTGGCCAAATACATTTTATTGTGGGGGTCCTTGACATGAATTTATTTTGAGAGCCACTGGTCTAAATGTCCAAGATATCATCATCATCATCATCATCATCATCATCGGCATAGTCAGATAATAGTTTGGGCAGTGGTGTAAAGTAACTAAGTACATTTACTCAAGTACTGTACTTAAGTACACTTTTGAGGATTTTTTACTTTGCTGGAGTATTTCCCATTTTCAGTACTTTTACTTCTACTCCACTACATCTCAGAGGCAAATATTGTACTTTTACTCCACTACAATTATTTGAAAACTTTAGTTACTAGTTACTTTGCAGATATAAATATATTCCATTATCAAACACATTAACCACATCAGCCCTATTTTATACCTAGGCTATTTTCAAACATTGTAGTACTTTTACTTTTGGTACTTTATGTACATTTTGATGCCAACACTTTTGTACTTTTACTCAAGTAACATTTTGAACACAGGCCTTTTACTTGTAACAGAGTATTTTTATATTGCGGTATTGCTACTTTTAAGTAAAATATCTGAGTACTTCTTCCACCACTGTCAGAGGATAGTTTGGGTAATATTTCATACATGTGAATCTAAATGTACTTTTTCTTCCTGCCTTGACCATCTTAATGGAGATAAGATGCTGGTTTCCTTTTCCAGCAGCACTTGGCAAAACTGCTGTTCAGACGCTATCTAGTGTCCATCATCAGACACTACATGTGTCTGACTATGGCTGCTATAAACCAGTGGTTCTCACACTTGTGTCAAGGACCCCCAAATTAATGTATGCATTTGGCCACGGACCCCCATCTGAAATGATGTTGTGCCAGGGACCCCCAGACAAGAAGATGTATGTTAAGAAGTTAAACATTATTAAACGTTTCCCAGTCCCACACATTTTCGAGATTTTTCAAAACATTTCTAAAATATCAGTGGTGCTGTGAGCTTGTATATCTGATATTTAATATGGATAAAGTGGTTAAAATGATTGTGATGCTGATGCTGTATTAAATAATTTTGCTGGGGACCCCCTGAGACCTCCCCAAGGACCCCTGGGGGTCCTCGGACCCCACTTTGAGAAACAAGTTCATATTGATGTGTGGTTTTAAATAGACAATTTATTCAAACACGTAAACTGTCTCATTAAATATGCACAATTTAAACTACAAGAAGAATCACATATCAGCTGAATGTCCAACATGTTTTATTATATTTTTACTCATGCAAATTGAGAATAGATGGACTTTACTTGTAACAGAGTAGCTATGTTTATATTATCACTACTTTTACTATAACAAGTTTAGCATTTGTTCATAATAATTTAAGTTAATATAAAAGTTTGAATATAAGCTACTTCTTCCACCACTCGCCTACTTTCCACTATCACAGGAAGAGTGTGTGTGTGTGTGTGTGTGTGTGTGTGTGTGTGTGTGTGTGTGTGTGTGTGTGTGTGTGTGTGTGTGTGTGTGTGTGTGTGTGTGTGTTTGTTTGTTTGTTTGTTTGTTTGTGTGTGTGTGTGTGTGTGTGTGTGTGTGTGTGTGTGCGCGCGCGCGTGTGTGCGTGCGTGCGTGCGTGCGTGCGTGCGTGCGTGCGTGCGTGTGTGTGGCAAGCGCGCACGTACGTGCGTGCATGCGTGTGTGCACGTTTGTTTTTTTTACTCCATACCAGCAGTGGTGGAAAAAGTACTCACATTTTTTACTTATTAAGTATCAATACTGCAATGTTGGCCTATAACTCTTGAACCGTAGGTCGTAAATTAAAAATATTTTTTCCCTAGATTCCTTGGGTCATGACGCATTTGTGTCAGGATAGATTTTCCGCCATTTTTAATTTTCATCAAAACACACTTTTAGCTCCTCCTCCCACATATTTTGTCCAAATTTTCTATGTCAAAAATCGGTACACATGATCTCTGGGCCCATGCGATAAACATATCCAAACGGCATTTTGATAGTCCTTACCGTTCGTCCGTAAATGGCTTCCAAAGTTAGTGGGAGGGGCCTGTTTTACCAAAAATGCCAGAAATCACGAACGAAAAGTCCGGTGAATCCCAAATTTGAATCACATGTTGAGGATGGTTTACTCAACAAATCCCCAAAAGCATTTCCATTTTGACCCATAGGGGGCGCCACAAATGCACAAAATGTAACCGAGGCAAAAACATGATTTTTTGGGGGGATCAGTCCTCTCAAAATGAAATAAAAGCGATATCAGGAGTGACGTGACAATACGATTGGTCTGTTACATTTGTGGGAGGGGCCTATTTATTTAGTGGGAGGGGCCTATTTCCTAAAATCAAAACGGCACGTATCACGAAGGCAGGATCCGATCGGCACCCGATTCGAATGGCACGTCGCACGGCCTCCGACGGTATTCCTCCCGGCGTATCCCTCGAGTCGTGATATGGTCGGCGCAACCACACTTTGCAATTTCCCAGAATTGCGACGCGTCTAGTTATGGATGCTATAAATCAGTAGAGACCCCCACATTAACGTATGCTTTATGGCCACGGACCCCTAGGGACCCCCTGGCCCAGGGGCCCCCATCTGAAAAATATTTAGTGCCAGGGACCCCCAGAAGAGAAAAGTTATGTTAAGAAATTCAACATCATTCAAAATGTTCCAAACATTTTCAAGATGTTTCAAACATTTTTAAAAATATCAGATGTACAAGCTCGCTGCGCCACCTCGAAGTGACGCGCTGTGAGCTTGTAGATCTGATATTTTTGAATGGCCAAAGTATAAAATATGGATAAAGTGGTTAAAATGATTGTGATGCTGTATTTTAAATTGAATTGATTTTTTTTTGTTTTAAAACATACTGGTTTTAAATAAACAATTTATTCAAATATGTAAATATACACGATTCACATATGCAAAGTACAAAAGTATTCACATTAAAATATACTTAAGTGCTGAAAGTAAAAGTACTCATTTTGCAGAATATCCCATTTCACAAGTTTCCAAATGTGTAAAAATGCTTTGAAAACAGCAACTACAAGCTCACAACGCATTGTGAGCGGTTGATTTCAAATAGCCTAAGTATGCATAGGACTGTAGTGGTTAATGCATGTTTTGTAATCATATTAAACATCTATAAAGTAACTAGTAACTAAAGCTTTCAAGTAATTGTGGTGAAGTAAAAGTACAATATTTGCCTCTGAGATGTAGTGGAGTAGAAGTAAAAGTATTGAAAATACTCAAATAAAGTACAAATACCTCAAAATTGTACGTAAGTACAGGAGTACATGTACTTAGTTACTTTACACCGCTGCTCTGCACAGGTGAAGATGATTTAGTGTTGATGAGTAAAAAGCAGTCTGTGGGGATCTATTCACTCTGCAGGATGAAGATCCTGTCACGTTCGTTTGAACGTGTTCAACGCACCGGACAGTAGGCGGGGCTTTAAACCGGATGTGAATACAGACTTAAAAAAGTCGCATGCGCACTACGCCTGCTTTCAAACATTTTAGCTTGCACCACGTCGCGCCGCTCTGCTGAAGGTAATGTTTGATTTTTATCTAAAGTTTAAACACTCACTGTGTGGGGGTTTGTAGATCTAACCCTGCCATATGTTCATGTGTGTTTATAAATCTACTTTAGTCTTGGATCAAGACGGCCCGTCAGGGATTGTATTATTTATGGTGATCGAGTCTGATGTTTGTTGGTAGTTTTAAACGGATCATAAATCCTCATAAATTAACCCAATCCAACATATAAAGTGTTTAAACACAAAGACACGGATGTTACCCGTCCATACGGGTCTGTTGTGTTCCGTAATATTACGTAGAGTTTAATAAAGACGCGTCTTAGTCCCGTGTGCGTCTGAACGCCGTTTAGTTCCACATTTACATGGACATTTACCTGCTGCAACAGCCACTTTACCAAATAGTTTGTGGTTCTGTGTTTAAGGCTCGTGCGTCTATACTTATGTATGCATTGTAAATATAAAGTGATTATCTTAAAGCCACAGATGTTATCCGTACATACGGGGTGTTGGTGTTCAGTTAATGTTCAGTATAGATTAATAAAGAAGTGTTTTAATCCCCTCTGTGGATAAACGTCATTGTATTTCCTGGATTACATGGGGTGTAATACCGGTGTTCACCTGCAACAGCGCCACTTACACCCATTGAATGATATATACAGTGATGTTCAGACAGACCAGATTGAAACATTTATTTATCGAATAATGCGGAATATTACCGAACATAAAGGGTCTGTATGGTGGGAAAACATCTGTGGCTTTGGGATAAACACGTTATATTTAGAGTAACATATATTTATCAAGATGTTTGAGACTTTAACATGGAACCAACTAACAAACACTATTTTTGGAGAGTGTTAAGAATGTCAAAGATAGGATAATGATAATAATGTCATTTTATCTGTACAGCACTTTTCACATTTCATACTTTTCATCAAATATCTAGAACAAAACAAATGTAAAAGCCTAAGGATAGAGATTAAACTGAGCTAAATTGTAACATAAGATAAATAACACTCAGGCAGGATAATAAGTAATCTAAACTAAATATCGATATCAAAATCGATAAGAAATCTGAGTCTTGATCTAAGGCTAAGATGAAACTATAATATCGTCTCTATCGGGAGGAAACCATAGAATGTCCCAAACTGTTACTTTTCAGGATTAAAAAAATGGCAAAAGTAGCAGATCTACAAGCTCAAAACGTGTTGCTTTGTGCCACGTTTCAAGCTTGTAGATCTGCTACTGTTGATGGTACTACTTGAAAATGTGTCCACATTTTTCAATATGTTTTTTTAAAGCGAACATTTTTAACACTAATATTTGCTTCTGGGGGGATTCTACAAATGTCTTCTAAATCAGTGGTTCTCAAACTTTTTCGTGCCAAGGACCCCCAAATAGACATTTATTAGCCCGCGGACCCCCATTTGAAAAGATAAGCCAGGGACCCCCATAATAGAAGATTTTTCTCTCTAGCAGTGATTTTCAACCATTTTAAATTTCAAAGACCCCCAGTTTGACATGCATTAGGGCTACAGACCCCCATTTAATGGCATGTATGTCTCTGGGACCCCAATTCATATTGTAAAATCAATGTTAATTTAACTCAGAGTGTACAAATGGAACCAAATGGACCCGTTAGGGTCCATTTGGTTCCATTTGTACACTCTCAGAGATACAGACCCATAAGGGTCCATTTGGTCCCTGTCCATCATTTAGCTGGGGACCCCCTGGAACCCCCTCAAGTACCCCTGGGGGTCCCCGGACCCCACTTTGAGAACCAATGTTCTAAATCATACGTTTTTTGAAAAAAACGTATGTTGCTATAATCAAACTTTTTCATGTCAAGGACAAGGACCACCCAAAATGATATGTATATTTGTTCCAGGGACCCCCCAGAAGCAAACATTTGAGTAAAAGAAATTCAGAAATTTTCACAATTTTTCAAAAAATAGCAGATATGCAGGCTCATAGCGCCGCACTCGGTGAGCTTGTAGATCTGCTATTTTTGAATAGCCAAAGTGTAAGATAATGGTTAAAGTGTTTACACTGACGCGTTCCCGGTCTTAAAGGGTTAACACTATAGCATACATGGGCAACTGGCGGCCCGGGGGCCACACGCGGCCCTCACCTTAACTTAATGCGGCCCGCAGGTTAATAGTGATATATGTTATTGATTTCAGCTGTTCCAATTCCAAACATGCAATCATGACCCGCTTTAATTACTCCAGTCTATATTATTAGTTCAATGACTTTATATCCAATGTATTTGTATTTAAGTTCATAAAGTTAACTTAATTATAAGCAAATCCGTTTGAAATTAAATTTAAAAAAAAACTGTCAGGATTCCAATTCCAAAATAGCTGATCTACAAGCTCAAAACGCGTCGCGATGCGACGCGCTTTGAGCTTGTAGATCAGCTATTTTTTGCTACTTTTGTGTGACATACTAGAATGACGAATTTAATTTACAAAAAAAGTAAAAATATGGAGATAAGAGGCGTCTGCCCGACAGTAACAATAATATGCAATGTGTCCCTCTGGAGTGAGTGTGGAAATATAGTGGCCCTATACACCATCAAAGTTGTATCACCCCTGCACTAATAGCCTACTTAAAAACTGTATTTTCTATTATTATTGTTATTATTATACAATATATTAAATTTAATGTTGGTATATATCTGTGTCTTGCAGGTTAATCATGTGACCTTCTGCAGAGTGGACTAAATGTACTTCATACAGTGAGTTAAAAACGCTGAGTCATGGCTCCTAGCTATGACTCAGCGTTTGACTCACTGTATGAATGCTTCAGGGAAGGTTCAAAGGATGGATGGAGTCATCAGGAGATAGCTGGTAATAGAGTGTCTGTAACTCAGGACAAGGGGCTTGAAGATGGAACCTCGATGGCGTCGACGCAACAACGAGGCTCTGAGAGCTGAAACGTATAACGGTGCCAACGAACGTTCTCCGTTTGAGATACAAGGCGTACGGTGCTCGGGACGTGGTGCCATACAACCTACGCGGCTCTATTAATACCAGCTATCTTCAACCACGCGGCGGGAGGCCCCGCACGGTACGTACCTGGATCACACCTGGCCAGCAGTGGTGGAAAGTAACTAGGTGCATTTACTTGAGTACTGTATTAAGTGCAATTTCAAGGGATTTGTACTTTCCTTGAGTATTTCCAAATTTCAATACTTTTACTTTTACTCCACTACATCTCGGATCCAAATATTGTACTTATTACTTCACTACATTTATTTGAAAACTTTATTTTAGTTACTTTGTAGATTTTTACTATAATTAAGAAAAACAATTATTAACCACTTCAGCCCTATATACATTTTGGCCATTTGAAATTAGCCGATCTACAAGCTCACAATGCGATGCGACGCATTGTGAGCTTGTAGATCGGCTATTTTTAAAAGATTTTAATATATTTTGAAAACTTTTGAAACGGGATATTCTACATAATGAGTACTTTTTATTTTTGGTACTTCAAGTACATTTTGATACCTGTACCTTTGTACTTTTACTCAAGTGAATTTTGAATTCTGGACTTTAACTTGTAACAGAGTATTTCTACATTGCAGTAGTGATACTTTTACTTAAGTAAAAACAAATCAGTATTTTCTTCCACCACTGCTGGCCATTATAAACTAGGGCTGTGTCACCATTACAAAATGGAAGTTGACGATTCATTGTCACATGATTGATGAAATCAAAGATTTAATTGTGTTTGACGTTGAGCATGGGAACATTATGAATACAAATGTAATTTATTTTTGGCTTTTAGGGCTTCGTAAACAAAATTGCACAAGGTAGATATGACACATAATATACATCATTTAATTACAACAAATACATTCATAGTGGGATTAGCAGAGTGGAAATAGCCAATCTACAAGCTCAGAACGTGTCGCATCGCAACACGTTTTGAGCTGGTAGACCTGCTATTTCCACAAAATGTTTGAAAATATATGAACATTATTAACATGGTAATGATTATGACGATTATGCAAAACATAATTGCAAATTCAAATAATTGCAATTAGGCTATTGCGTAATAATTGTGACCGGTCTAGTATAAACCCTAGGGTTTATACTCATGGTAACTGATGACTGGTATCAGACATCACTTTGAGAGCCACTGGTCTAGCGGCTGAGAGCTGAACCAATACGTCTGTGGTTTTATTTTCAAGCCGAATCCCAACCCTCAACATTCTGCCTCCTCCAGTGTTATGGAGAAATTGGTGACCTGGCAAAAGATGTGTCCATCGTGTCCATCACATGTCAAACATCCAAAGTAAATCACTGCTGTTAGTTCATGAACAGAGTTGCTCTGTTCATAAACAAACGGTTGTTATTTACATTTGGACGTGGTGATGTTTTTGTGAAGTCCACGAGATGGTCGCATGTTTTCTGAAGGTCACCAATTTCACTGTAACACACAACCATGCTGGAGGTAGGAGGCACAAACTGGAGTTTTGGAATCAGCGGCCATATTGGAAATAAATCGGGCCTCTTCCTCATTTCCCTTCACAGGTGTTACCAATGATGCTAATGAAGGCTCTGTTCCAAATGGACCCTTACGGGTGTGTAACTCTTGAGTGTACAGATGGAAACAAATTACAGTCCATTTGGTTCCATTTGTACACAGAGTTATGGGTGTCCTTTGAGAACCACTGTGCTACACTAAATAGAACAGAGCCTTCATTTGTATCATTGGTAACGTGGTAATGTGAAGGAAGTAAGGAAGAGGCCCAATCCTTGGCCAAATGAATATTCATGTGGGGGTCCTTGATATGAAAACATTTGAGAGCCACTGTCTTTAGTTGTTTCTGAAACTTGATGAAATGATAAGCATTGTAGACTTTACTTGAACATGGTGTTTGATACAGGAATAGACGGCACCTCTTTGCTAAATTGGCAATGTTTCTCCCAAAATGTAAAGCAAATGAAGAATTTGCAAAATGTTCTTAAAGCAGGGGTCTTCAACAGGGGGTCCGGGACCCAGAGTTACTACAGGGGGTCCGCCAAATCTTTTTTTACATTAACCACTTGAACCCTAGCATCCCTTTGCTGAGGAGAACTTAAGCCAAAAATAGCAGATCTACAAGCTCACAACGCCTCGCGCTGCAAGGCGTAGTGAGCTTGTAGATCGGCTATTTTTTAGCAAAGAGTTATAGGTGTAGAGGGAAAAAAGAGCAGCAAAAGTTTATCCCAAACACAATTTTATACAATATAGAGGGGGTCCCTGCTTCATCTCTCTCTCAGCTAGGGGGACCTTGGCCTGAAAACGTTGAAGACCCCTGTCTTAAAGGGATAGTTTAAAACAGTGGTTCTCAAACTTTTTCATGTCAAGGACCCCCTAATTGACACTTATTACCCCGCGGACCCCCATTTGAAAAGATAAGCCAGGGACCCCAATAAGAGAAGGTTTTTACGGCTCTAGCAGTGATTCTCAACCATTTTCATTTCAAGGACCCCCCAGTTTGACATGCATTAGGCTACGGACCCCCATCTAGTGGCATTTATACCTCTGGGACCCCAATTCACATTGTAAAACCAATGTCAATTTAACTCTGAGAGTGTACAAATGGAACCAAACATTTGGTTCCATTTGTACACTCTCTGAGTTACAGACCCATAAGGGTCCATTTGGTTCCTGTCCATCATTTAGCTGGGGACCCCCTGGAACCCCCTCAAGTACCCCTGGGGGTCCCCGGACCCCACTTTGAGAACCAACGGTTTAAAACACTTTTTCCTATGGATTAGTCACCCCATGGAGACATGAATTCATGAATATGTTTTTGTTTTTGTCTCATTCCTAAACCAATAATTTGATGACCGGCAGCGGTTCCGGTAGGAGACACAAAGAGTCTCCTTTGTGCCTACCGGTCCATAATTCAAGGCTCCGTGGGGTGACTAATCGAAAAAAAGTATGTTTTTGGGTGAACTATCCCTTTTTAAGTAATGTAAAGTACTACGCGGCCCGAACGTCTAGCGTGACGCGTCGTTCACTTTGCAGTGCCACCTTACAGGCACCTCACAGTGTGAGAGAGAGTTTTGTGCTCTCCTAAATCCACGGCAGGCTTTATAGGTAGGATGTGATGTCATATTTATAGGTAGGATGTGATGTCATGCTGTCGTGAGATTACGTCACACTGGCGTTGTGTCCATATTCGGGACGACCGTCTCATCGTGATGTCAGATTACGTCACACTGGCGTGATGTCAGATTACGTCACACTGGCCACATACAACGTTCGTACATACTGACAACCGACATGGCGCAGGATTCAAATTGTATATATAGATACATGATGTGAACATGTACGGGTGGGTACATCATTATCAGACCTAAAACGTATTGTTTTATGCCCACAGTGGCTGTAGGCCAGTCAAGCATCTTCAAAGCATGTACTTAAAGGAGTAGTTCACCCAAAAAAACACTTATTTTCTATAAATTGCACACCCCATGAAGCCTTGAATTCATGATTTAGTTTTTGTCTCATTACTAAGCCAATCATTTGATGACCGGGTGTATTTCCGGTAGGAGACACAAATAATTTACTTTGTGTCTCCTACCGGATACATTAGCCGGTAGGAGACGGGAATCTAATTATTGGCATAGGAATGCGACAAAAACAAATCCATGAATTAAGGCTTCATGGCGTGTGCAATTGATAGAAAATAAGTCATTTTGTGGGTGAACTACTCCTTTAAGTTACTTAATTACTTACTTTGAGGAATAGAAATGGCCAATTACACATTGAAGTGCCCACTTTTCCCGGGTGCCCACTCTTCTAGTTACAAAAATGTTGATTTATTTTCAAACATGTTCAATGTTCATGTACAATACAATTAAATCCTTAATCACAATTATTTTTGACAATTACTCAAGTAAAATGCCATAATGGTGACACTGCCCTGTCAGTGACCAGCTTATGGCTCTACAGACCATCTTGGCTTCCAAAATGTCACCCTGTAAGGCCTGCTCAACTCAACGTTTTTGTTTTCTTTTTTGTGTCTTTACAGAACACGAAGATGACAAGAAGTAGACGTCCGTAAGTGAAGATGGCAGGAAGGTAGGAACCTTTTGATTGCAGCTGCTGCTTGTTAAGGGGGCTACATGCTACATGCTACCATACCATGTATGTGGTAATTTGCGTCGTCTATCGTTTCACGTCATTTGCATCGCGTCATTTGTGGGTAAAGCTTCATCACGTCGGTCCACATCACATAGGACCATGTGCCTTTCTGTGATGTGGATTAATGTGATTTTATTTATTGTTTCACGTCATTTGCGCCCAAAAATTTGATCACATCGGTCCACATCACATATGACCATATGTGGTCGTAACTTCTCCTCTTTTTCTCTATTCTTTGCTTTAATAAAGCAATAACAAGATTATTTGTTTTTATTTACTTTTGTGTCTGAGTTATTTGATCGATTTTTTATTTTTGTCTATCTTTCTTTTCACAAACACATTTCTTTCTTCTTGCCTGTCTATTGCACTAGTTCTTCACTAGTGGTTTGTGTGTACAAATGTATGTGATGTGGAGCTATGTGATTTATGTCTGGTATCATTATGGTAGCATGTAGCCCCATTAACACTGTGTTAACAGTCATCTATGCTGTAGGTCTGTGCAAACTAAAAGAGAAAGCAAATGATGTGCGTGGTGTCATTTGCTTCTTAGTGTTTTTTTAATTTCTTCTGCTGTTTGAGTCGTGGCTGCTGTTCAAGGTAAGTGATAGTAGTGACACGGTCTATCATTGGTTGTCGGGCAGAAACCATATATATATATATATATATAATTTTTTTTTTGTCGTAAAGACATTTCTTTACTTGGTCATACCGTGTGACAGTGTCACATACTAAAGCAGTACAAACAGCCGATCTACAAGCTCACAACGCAAAGATCATGACAATTATATTGGATCCATTGGAACACAGGTTATTTTGTGTCCATTTTAAAAAGTAACAATTTTGGACATACAAGGTTTCTGCCTGACCTCCATACTTTAACTTCCCCTCTTTTCTCTTCATTATTTGCTTGAATAAAGTTATAACTTTTTTTCCTTCTAGTGTGTCTTTGAGTTTTTTACAAATGGAACCAAATGGACCCGTGGTCCATTTGGTTCTATTCGTAGTACTGACAGTATACGTATCCAGGCTGTTTATGTAATGACAGGGTACAGTATATGTAGGCCTACGCTAAGCTGTATAATATAGTGACAGGGTACAGTAGATGTATACTAGGTTGTATAATATAGTGACAGGGTATAGTATATGTATACTAGGTTGTATAATATAGTGACAGGGTACAGTATATGTATACTAGGTTGTATAATATAGTGACAGGGTATAGTATATGTGGCTCTTGGTCACATAGCAAACTCACATAGTTAAACCTATTTGTGCTTTATCTATTTTTGATAAAGTTAAAAATATAGCTTTTTTTTTGCCCTGTCATAGTATCAACTAAACATTTTTTTAGCTTTAACTGTAAAATTTGCACTATCAGCGCCGCTTGCGTTGCGTCATTTAACGGGTGGCGGGCCAGCGGTTTGCGTCGTTTGCGTTCAATGCCCGTCATTCGTGAAGAATATGTAAGGGACTGGACCAGTTTTCTTTATTATTGGGTCACGGCCAGCGTTTGTGTGATTTATGTCTCGTAGCATTTCGCGCCATTTGCGTTAAGTAATTTGATTTGCGTCGCGTCTCAGGATTTCACGTCATATCCGTGCAGGTAAGTCTTCATCACGTCAGCCCACATCACATAAGTCCAGGGTGTAGTGTAGTGTAGTATGTGATGTGGATTGATGTGATGTATGTGTTGTCATTTCACAACACATGCGGGTAAAAATTACATTTGATTTCACGTCGCTTCCGTCATATGCAGGTAAGTCTTCATCACGTCAGCCCACATCACATATGACCGTACACGGGGGCCGTATGTGATGTGCATTGATGTGATGTATGTCTTGTGTTGTGTCATTTCACAACATATGCGGGTAAAACATCATCACGTTAGTCCACGTCACATATGAACATATGTGGAGGTATGTGATGCATGTCGTCCTTTACGTCGTGTGTCGTTTCGCGTAATTGTATTGCCGTTGTACCGTTTCAGGCTATTTGCGAGTAAAGCTTCATCACGTCAATCCACATCACATAATAATAATAATAATAACATCACATTACTGGTCGTAGGGTTAGGGTTATATGTGATGTGGATTTATGTGATTTTGTGATTATTTCACGACATTTGCGGATAGCTCGTCATTCACATCGGTCGGAAATGTTTTCTTTTAGGCGAGGTACACGCCGTTGTTTACAGTAGGTCAGAACAGGGAGAGATGTAGGGCCATCATTCATATCATATGCATTTAATGACTTTGGTTATTCCTGTTGCTTGTGTTGTATGTTGTGTATTAATGTCATTCATAGTGTTGTATATTGTGTACTAATGTCATTCATAGTGTTGTGTACTATTGTCATTCATGCTGTTGCTGTATTGCTGACAAATATTGGCACAATTGATTTTGCGTTGCGTCATTTGCGGTAAAGCTTAATCACGGCAATCCACATCGCATATGACCAGTATGTGATGTGAAGGTGTTTGACGGATGTCGGCATGTGCATCACGTATAGTTACTCGTTATTTGTGCCGTCATTTGCGAGTAAAGCTTCATCACGTCAATCCACATCACATAATAATAATAATAATATAATATAAACGATACATACAACCATATGACCAGTATGTGATGTGGACTTCGTTTCACGTTGTTTGCGTACAATGCTCGTCATTTGGCCGGAGAATAATGAAGAAAATGGACTGATGCTGGACTGAGACTGATGCAGAGAACATGAAACAAAGAATGCTGCTGCCATTGCGTCATATGCGCCTCGTATGATTTATGTTAATCGTTCACAAATGATGTAAATTATACGAGTCTCTCTATCTATCCCTCTCTCTGTGTCTTCATCCCTCATCTCTCTATCTCTCCCCCTGCTAAGTATGTTGGTGAATGTAATGCACATTACAAAGTGCTTTGGTTAAAGGTACTATAGATAAATGCACCATTTAAATTGAAACTTTGAATTGAACTCATAGGCATCAGCTAGCAGCCACTGTGACACTGTGTAAGAGGCAGTTCAGTCACTGTAGACTGTATTACTTCTGGAAAATACAATAAACATTAGTCATAACTGTGTGATTGCATTCTAAACATTACAGTCATAACTGATGTCATTCAAAATGTGTAAGCTCTATATTTAACAGCTACCAGGCATTGTGCCACTGCAGAGGTTCCCAAACCTTTTAGCTCAGGACCCAAACTAGTGAAGATAATAGATTTGCAAGCTCACAACGAGCATGTAAATCTATTTTCACAACCTCTTTTTTTTGTTTTGTTTCTAATTTATTGCTTAGACTTGTTGTTTTCACGAAATAGCACATGCTCTATTTTGCTTGCTTCTTATATGTGCTTTTAATTCATTTTCATTTTACTATTTGACCCCAGAAAAAATAGTCACTGTTTGAATCTGGATCTGAAATTATCAATAAACAAGCAATGGCAAAAACACACTGGAATGTAAACATTTCAGTGTAAAGATTTTCATAACGTTTTAGCTCGAGACCCAAAAGAGAAATGTGATGTCTCCCTGGGACCTAGTGAGAATAGCAGATCTACAAGCTCGGCTTGTAGATCTGCTATTTTCATTACTCTTATTTTAATATTTTAAATTGAATTTCTTTGATTTTTGTTTTTAAATGTATCGGGTTCTTTTGAAACATAAGAACGTTTTACTACTCTAAATATTGTATTTTATTCATGTAAAACAAATGTAGGATGCTAAAAGGAAAGAGGAATATTCACTGACTGATCTCAAAAACAAATTAAAACTGGCAGAAATAAAGACTCACTCCATAAAAACCTTAAGGAAAACTCCTCAGACAGAGACTAAGAACATATATTTTTATTTTATTTTTTCTATGTTCATAAAGTGCTCCAAGTGCTCCAAGTGAAAAGTGCAGCGACACACATTTAGGTCGTAGGACCATCGTCAGTGCAATTAAAGCTTCATCACGTCAGTCCACATCACATAATGACCGTAATGTAGTGTAGTGTAGTATGTGATGTGGATTTCTGTGTTGTCATTTGTGGGTAAGGCTTCATTATTCATGCCGGTCAATAGGCGAGGCACTGACGATGGTCCTTTGACCCAAACGTTTGCTGCTGCACTTTTCACTTTTAGCACTTGGAGCTCTTTATGAGCATGAACAAATAAAACACTAATATATTTTTTTAGTCTCTGTCTAAGGTGTTTTTCTTAAGGTTTTTGTGGAGTGAGTCTTTTCTTCAACCGGTTTTCCTTTTGTATAAAGATGTTAACATGGCTTCACATTTATGGTCTGTAATGATTAAATTATTACACATTTCTAAATGTTTTTGTTTGGAAGAGTCAAGATTGTATTTCACACTTGTAAGTTCTGTGGATATTTTTGCTTTGTTTTTTTGATAAAAATATGATGTATTGTTTACCCGATGATTAAATGCATTATCAGGTTGTCATTAAAAAAAAAAAGTAAAACAAAAAATCCACAGAGCTTTAAAAAGTGTTGAATAAAATAGTTTTTCCTTTAAAAACAATCTTAATTGTGAACTACATTTTGCTCATGTACAGAGCGTTAATCGATAGGGTTATGTTTTGATGTTGTAGATCTTTGATTTGATTGAATACTTTATTAACAGGTTTGGGGGGGGGGGGGGTATTTACTCATGACCCAAGAAAATGTGTCCACGACCCACCATTGAGTCCCGACCCATAACTTGGGAAACAGCGGACCAGGGTCCATTTGTTGCCTTAAATGTATGAGGTTCTTTTGAAATATGAGAACTTTTTATTTCTGTAAGTGTTTTATTTTTAAAAAATGTAGGAAACTTAAAGGAAAAAGAGAAAGATTGATAGACAGATTAAGAAAATCTATTTTTGTTTTATTTGTTTCATGATCATAAAGTGATCCAAGTGCTCAAAGTGAAAAGTGCAGCAACACACATTTAGGTCATAAGACCATCGTCAGTGCTATATCATCAGATCTGATCTAATTTGCGGTTAAAGCTTCATTACGTCAATCCACATCACATAATGACCATAGTGTGTGTCTGGTGTAGTGTAGTGTAGTGTAGTGTAGTATGTGATGTGGATTTATGTCTCGTATCATTTTGCGTAATTTGATTTGCGTCTCGTCTTATCATTTCACGTCACTTATAAGTCATTTGCAGGTAAGTCTTCATCACGTCAGTCCACATCACATATGACCATAGGCGCTGTATGTGATGTGGATTTATGTGTTGTCATTTGCGGGTAAAGCTTCATTATTCACAGCGGTCAGTAGGCGATGCACTGATAATGGTCCTTTGACCCAAACGTTTGCTGTTGCACTTTTCACTTTTAGCACTTGGAGCTCTTTATGAGCATAAAAAATTAAAACACTAATATATTTACTTAGTCTCTGTCTAAGGAGTTTTCCATAAGGTTTTTGTGGAGTGAGTCTTTTCTTCAATCGTTTTTTTTTTTTTTTAAAGATGTTAACATAGCTACCCATTTATGGTCTGTAAATGATTACATTATTACAAATTTTAAAAATATAAAATTGGTTGGAGGAGTCAAGATTTTATTTCACACTTGTAAGTTTTGTGGACATTTTTGTTTTTTGATAACAAATATGATCTATATGTCATTTACCCGATTAAAAGCATTATCAGGTTTTTATTAAAACAAAGTAAAACAATGTCCACAGAGCTTTAAAAAGTGTTAAATAAAATAAAGTTCCTCTAAAAATGTCAATCTTAATTGTGAAACTTAATTACATGTTGCTCATGTACTTAATCCATAGGGTTAGGTTTTCATCTGCCGTAGTTGTAGATCTTTAATTAAATGTTCATTTACAGAGTGTTAATCCATAGGGTTATGTTTTCATCTGCTGTAGTTGTAGATCTTTGAAATGTGTAAATCAGTGGTTCTCAACCTTATTCTGGATCTGACCACTTAACATGGCAGCCGTGTTAAGTGGACAGATGGGTGGGCCTTTTCAGAGCATGCTTTAAAGACCAATCAATCCATTGGTACTAACTTAGTATAAATTATTTATTTAGTATAACCTTTTTATATTAAATCTTAATGTTTTTGCCAAATATTTAGGAGGAGAACCGCTGGTTTGAATTTCAACTAAATGTAAGTTGTATGTTAAACAAATTATTCCCCTACTTTATGGAATTGCTTTTCTTTTTTTAATTTACTTTATGAAATTAGTTTGAGCTTGTAAGATCTACAAGCTCAAACTAATTTCATAAAGTAAATAAAAAAAAACGTGTAGATTTTCATTATTTTATTTTATTTATGGAATTTCTTATTTAGCATTTTCTTAAATTACATTATTTTGAATGTTTTTCTTTATTTTGTGACATTGATCTTGTAGATCGGCTATTTTCACTTTTTATAATGTTTTTTGGACATCAACAATATTCCAATATGTCATATCTGCTCCATTCAGAACAAACCAATGTCATTTTCAAATGTATTTAATACATTACAATGTTCAATGAACCGTAATCCACAGGCCAATCACCTGCTGGAAGCTTTGATTGAATACTTAATTAACAGGTTGGGGGGGGGGGTTTATTTACTCATGACCCAAGAAAATGTGTCCACGACCCATTATTGAGTCCCGACCCATAATTTGGGAAACAGTGGACAAGGGTCCATTTGGTTCCATGTGTTTCCTTAAATATATGAGGTTCCTTTGAAAAATAACGTTTTATTTCTGTACATTTCTTTCTTTCTTTTTTATTGTAGGAAACTAAAAGGAAAAAGAGGAATATTTACTGACTGTAGCTGGTCTCAAAAACAAAGCAAAACTGGCAGAAAAAAAGACTCCCTCCACAAACTCCTTAGACGGAGACAAAGAAAAGCTATTTTTATTTTATTCGTTTCATGATCATAAAGTGCTCCAAGGGATCAAAGTGAAAAGTGCAGCAGCAAACATTTAGGTCATAGGACCATCGTCAGTGCTATATCATCAGATCTAATCATTTGCGGTTAAAGCTTCATTACGTCAGTCCACATCACATATGACCATAGTGTATGTCTGGTGTAGTGTAGTGTAGTGTAGTATGTGATGTGGATTTATGTCGTTTCATTTTGCGTAATTTGATTTGCGTCTCGTCTTATCATTTCACGTCACTTCAGTCATGTGCAGGTAAGTCTTCATCACGTCAGTCCACATCACATATGACCATAGGCGCTGTATGTGATGTGGATTTATGTGTTGTCATTTGCGGGTAAAGCTTCATTATTCACGGTGGTCAGTAGGCGAGGCACTGACGATGGTCCTTTGACCCAAAAGTTTGCTGCTGCACTTTTCACTTAGCTCTTGGAGCACTTTATGAGCATGAACAAATAAAATGCAAATATATTTTCTTAGTCTCTGTCTAAGGAGTTTTCCTTAAAGTTGGTGTGGAGTGAAAACATGGCTACCTATTTATGGCCTGTTCATGATTTTTCCATGGCCAGTCATTTGGGATCAATAAAAGTAGGAAAAAAGGCTGTTATTCTAGTCCGGACTTGTCCTTTAACATGGCAGCCTTGTTAAGTGGATAAACTAAATTGGTAAATGGATGAACAGTGACGGGATAGATGAGGGAGGTCAGAAAGAGTTTTTTTTTGTGCAAATATTAATTTGAATATCTGTTAGTTTATTGTATCTTATCTGTATTTTGTTTTAGTTTTTCTCCTTTTTTTATTGTTGTAATGTTAATTATTGACATGTATTTTGGGTTATTGTTTTCCTGTTTTCTTCTTGGTCGTCATGACTTCATAGGCTTGTCAAAATTACATAATGGCATTAGTCTTTGATGGATAATATCATTGGAAATTATGTAATATTTGCACAAAAAATATTTCAGTTGTAATTTATGTTTTGTTTTAACTTCCATTTACTGTATTTGAATGTGATGTTTTTTTTTTGTATTTATTTGTTTATTTATTGCTTTCTTCTTTTTTTTTATAAAGGCGCTATATCACTAAACATTACCGTATCTGATCTCAATAGGCTCATTATCTGTAACTGTACAGCTGTGCTGCTTCAGGAATTCTGTGACCAACAGCGTAGCTCATCATTGTTGTAATGTGAAGAGACTCATCTTCAGACTCCACCTCATCCTGTAGCACTTAGATGCATTTTGAGCTTGTAGATCTGCTATTTTCAAATGGCCAACGTTTAAATAGGGTTAATGTTTGTATGTTTTGTAGTAATAATCAAAATCTACAAAGTAACTAAAGGTTTCAAATAATTGTAGTGGAGTAAAAGTACAATATTTGCCTCTGAGGTGTGGTGGAGTATAAGTAAAAGTACTGAACATTGGAAATACTCCAGTAAAGTAAAAAATACCTCAGATGCTGGGTTCATTTGTTGACCCGGCATCCTATAGTTTCTATGTACAGATTATTCATTTATTATACCGTTTTGACTGATGCTAGGTTCTTGGTTTACCTGTGATCCTAGTTTACTGAGACACTACACTGTCTCTGTTTTCTATGTATGTGTTTACATTGTTTATTGAGTCACTCTGGACAAAGAGTATAGATGAATTGAAAAAAGTGACTTTACTGTTGAAATGTAAATGAGTGAATGTTACCATGTGATTTGTAAATAACAACATAAAAACAAAGGCTCTGGTGTGGTTCTCCTGGTTTACCGGGATGGGGTTCAATTCCCTGCAGTGCCCTACTCATAGTGTTGTATTTACCATTTTATATGGTCTGTTTTATTTATGTTCATAGTGTTGTATTTACCCTTTATGGTTTTATGTTTTATTCTTTATGTTCATTGTGTTGTATTTACCCTTACATGGTTTGTTTAATTCTTTGTTCATAGTGTTGTATTTCCCCTTATATGGTTTATTTTATCTTTATGTTCATAATGTTGTATTTACGCTTACATGGTTTGTTTTATTCTTTATGTTCATTGTGTAGGGTTGGGATCCTTCATTATCATTATAATTGTTGATGACCAAATGGACCATTACATGTCTAACTCTTTAGTGTACAAATGGAACCAAATGGACCCGTTATGGTGGTCCTTGAAATGTAAAAGTTTCAGGACCACTGGTATTGTAATGGTTTATCAGACGTGAAGTCCACACACCAGCTCTGACAGTGTGATGGATACGGTTCCAAACGCAGCTACAAGCTCTTAGCCTGTCTCAAAGTGGGGTCCGGGGACCCCCAGGGGTCCTTGGGGGGATTTCAGGGGGTTTCCAGCTAAAGTAGTTAAGGTAGCATCATAAACATTTTAACCACTCTATCCATTTATGTTTATCGTGCCACGCTGTGAGCTTGGACATCTGCTATTTTTTGAACATTTTCGAAGGCCCTCCCCAGACAGCCAGGACGCGCTCGCCTCTTTCGCCGTTACCACGCTATGATCCCTGCCGAGACAAAGGGAAGATCTCCCACCACCCAGCTGGGTGGAGGGTTTTCTGCGAAAAAGTCCGGAATTCTGTGTACGATCGCTGTGCTGATGTCCAGAAGTGCTTGTCTGTCATAACTCCTTAGACACCCGACGGTGTAGGAAAAAAAGAAAAGGCTTAAAAATACTAAAAAGGAAAGACGCTGCCACGCTGAGGAGTGTGTACGGAAGCAGCCTTCCCCCTCCATTGGCGCTCCCATATCTATGCCTTTTACCCTGCCAGCATACCATGCTATATATAGGCCACGCCTACAAACATTTGCAGAACTAGTATATACAAGAGACATGATGAATGCTGTGTGCTGCCAACTGCCAGTCTTAAATAAATGAACTTGAATGAATCTATGTTTCATCATTGATAGATAAAAACATTACATGGTACCAGGAGTGGTCACGAGTCGTCAAGATGGAAAGTGTGAAGCCGCCAGACGCTGTGAATTGGACTGGTAATGTTGACTACGAGTGGCGCACCTTTAAACAGCGTTTCATGCTGTACCTGATGGCTGTAGGACTGGATACAAAGGCGGATACACGGAGGATTGCACTGCTTCTGACCGTCGCGGGACAACAAGCCGTGGAAGTATACAACACATTTGTGTTCGCCGACGCGGAAGACATAGACAAGTTTGACGAGATTGTCAAGAAGTTTGATGAACACTGTTCACCAAAGAAGAATGAAACCTTTGAACGGAATGTTTCGCTCGAGAATGCAACAGCCAGCTGAAAGTTTTGATGTGTTTCTAACGGACTTAAAGCTAAAAGCTAGAACGTGCAACTTTGGAGTTGTGCAGGATTCTATGATCCGTGATCAGCTTGTGTTTGGCATACAAGATTCAAAACTGAGAGAGAGGTTGCTAAGAGAGACAGAGCTAACCCTTGTATCGGCTGTGAAAATAAGCCACGCCAGTGAAATAGCCATGCAGCATGCGAAAACATTCGATG
Source organism: Gymnoscopelus microlampas (assembly GCF_963454915.1). Classification (NCBI taxonomy): domain Eukaryota; kingdom Metazoa; phylum Chordata; class Actinopteri; order Myctophiformes; family Myctophidae; genus Gymnoscopelus; species Gymnoscopelus microlampas. The sequence goes on along the minus strand of NC_139959.1, from coordinate 17,349,260 downwards.
GAGACGCTAAAGATGGCGCAGAAATCGCCATGGTGTCACAGAAGACGTACAAAGTTCCGAGGCAGTTCAATCAGCGAATTCAATCAGAGACTTTTAATTGCAAAAGATGTGGTGGGCGTCATGCACCAAAACAATGCCCAGCATATGGAAAAATGTGTCACAAATGTCAAGGACAGAATCACTTTTCCAAACAGTGCTTTTCCAAGGGAAAACCAGGCAGAGGGGAACGTGTACACACAGTGGAGGAAAATGACCTGTGTGATTCCTTCTTTGTGGGCATGGTGACACAGGATGTGGACAACATGTCTGAAGAGACCAAACAGACAAGTGTGAATCGAGTGGAGCAGGACAAGTGGACCGAGCCATTGCACATAAATGGAGCTGTTATTGCTTTCAAACTGGATACAGGAGCAAAGGCTAACATGATAAATGAACTTCACATCAGGGACATGAAAGTGAAGCCACATATTCGTCCTAATCCAATTCCACTCAAGGCCTACAATGGACAACCCATCTCCACAAGAGTAATGTGCAGACTGAAGGTGAGAGTTAAAGGCAAAGAGCATCACCTCATGTTTGTAATATACTGCTAAAAAAAATAAAGGGAACACTTTGATCCCTTAATTCTTTTGAGTTTTTTCGTTAGCAGTATGTACACAGTTCATGAAAAAACTCAAAAGAATTAAGGGATCAAAGTGTTCCCTTTATTTTTTTGAGCAGTGTAGTTCCAGATGGACATGACTCACTGTAGGGAGATGAAGCATGTGAACTATTGGGTCTAGTGAAGAGGATGTATAGCATCAAAACAAATGCACAGAAAAGCATAGAGACAATAGTGGATCAATATACAGATCTATTCCGAGGGTTTGGTGTCTTACCATACACCTACAAGATCCAACTAAAAGATGATGCACAGCCAGTCATTCATGCTCCCAGGCGGGTTCCAGCACCGCTCAGAGAAAAGCTGAAGCAAGAGCTTGACCGAATGACGTCACTGGGAGTTATAAAGAGAGTGGAGGAGCCCACAGAGTGGGTGAATTCAAGGGTGTGTGTCAAGAAACCAAATGGAGATCTACGTGTGTGCATGGATCCAAAAGACCTCAATGGAAACATTAAAAGAGAACATTATCAGATTCCAACAAGAGAAGAAATAACAAGTGAAATGGCCAGTGCAAAGTACTTCAGTAAATTGGATGCTTCACAGGGCTTTTGGCAGATCAAACTGCATGAGGACAGCACAAAGTACTGTACATTCAATACACCGTTTGGTCGCTACTCATTCCAGAGAATGCCTTTTGGAATATGCTCTGCACCTGAAGTGTTCCACAGAACAATGGAGCACATATTGGAAGGTGTAGAAGGAGCACAGGTGTACGTGGATGATGTAGTGGTGTGGGGATCCACACTGGAACAGCACAATGAGAGACTCATCAAAGTGTTGCAAAACATCAAAAGGCATGGACTAAAACTGAACAGAGCAAAATGTCAGTTTGGTGTGGGAGAAATCACCTTTCTGGGAGACAAGCTTTCGAGTGCAGGTATCGAGCCTGACATCCGCAAGGTGAAAGCTATACTGGAGATGCCGAGGCCTGAAGATAAGCAAGGTGTGTTGAGAGTGCTGGGAATGATCAATTTCATTGGAAAATTCATACCAACTTTATCAACAAAAACAGTGCACCTCAGACAACTGTTACAACACAAGTGTGACTTTAAGTGGACTGACAGTCATGAAGAGGAGTGGAAAACACTGAAAACCATTCTCACAACAGAACCAGTGCTGACGTTTTTCGACCCATCCAAGAGGATAAAGATTTCCACTGACTCGTCCAAAAATGGAATAGGAGCAGTGCTACTACAAGCTGATGGAGATGATTGGAGACCTGTTGCCTACGCGTCAAGAACAATGACAATAACTGAATGTCGCTATGCACAAATCGAAAAAGAGCGCTTAGGACTAGTGTATGGATTTGAAAAGTTCCACAGTTATGTTTATGGCCTACCAAAGTTTGTGGCAGAGACAGACCACAAGCCATTAATATCCATCATAAAGAAAAACCTCAGTGAGATGTCACCACGCATTCAAAGACTAATGATGAAGCTGCAACGTTATGATTTCGAGCTGATATACACACCAGGTAAACACATAGTTATGGCTGATGCTCTGTCCAGGGCAACGACACTGAGTGACACACCAGTGAGCTCTACAGAGATTGATGTCCAAATACATGTGAACATGATTGCAAAAGCATTACCGGTGTCAGACAGAAAATCTAAGAAGATTGCAGCAGAAACTGAAAAGGACCCAGTACTACAGAGGGTCATGAAAAATCTGGAAGAGAACTGGCCAAAAGGTGAATGTCAACAATACTACAACATCAGAGCAGAGCTGAGTGTGATAAATGGACTTTTACTCAGAAAGAACAGAATTGTCATTCCTCAGACACTGAGACAAGAAATGTTGAAGAGACTTCATGAGGGGCACCTCGGAATGGAAAAATGCAAAAGAAGAGCCAGAACAGCAGTTTATTGGCCAGGAATCAACACAGACATTGACAAGATGGTCTCGAGCTGTGAAATGTGTCTGAAACACCAGAAAAAGCAGCAAAAAGAGCCCATGATAACCACAGACCTACCTAATGTGCCTTGGCAGAAAGTGGGAACTGACTTGTTCCACTTGGATGGAAAAAATTATCTACTAGTCATAGATTATTTTTCAAATTATCCAGAGATTGCACTGCTTTCCAGCATGACAGCTACTTGTGTGATTACACATATGAAATCTATCTTCGCGAGACATGGAATTTGTCAGACTTTGCAAAGTGACGGGCCATGTTACAACTGTAAGGAGTTCCAGAACTTTGCAGAAGAATACGATTTCCAGCATGTAACCTCAAGTCCCCTGTATGCCCAGTCCAATGGTAAAGCAGAAAAAGGTGTGCACATAGTAAAAAAAACTGCTCAAGAAAGCACGAGAGAGTGGTTCTGATCCATATCTAGCTCTACTGAGTTACAGAGCATCACCACTGGAACATGGAATGTCTCCTGCTGAGCTTCTGATGGGACGCAGGCTACGAACCACGCTTCCTTACACTGCAAAACAAAAGAAGTATAACATCCTGAGACAGAAACAGAAGTGTCTGCAAAACAGACAGAAAGCAAACTATGACAAAGTGTCAAAAAGTTTATTGCCACTGTCACAAAATGACACAGTGAGACTTGAAGATTCAAGCTACTGGAACAAGAAAGCCACAGTTCTTGAGGAAGTGGGTCCGAGATCCTACACCGTCAGAACAGAAGATGGTCAAGTCCTGAGAAGGAATAGGCGGAGCTTGTTAAAAACAACAGAGACACTTAAAGAACAGTCAAATGATGATGATGAAGTTTGTACAACATGTTATAGCAATATTATTAACAATAATATTCCATTCGGATGAAGTTGTAGCTCATTTATTAGGAAGAGTTTCAGCAGAGAGACAGCATACACAGATCTGTAGAGCCAGGCCTCCTGGCCTGACCAACAGCCCATTCGGAGCACAAGCTTCCTGAAGTGTCATATGCGACACCTTTTATACACAAAGATCTCTCCCCTAAATGTAGATAAATATAAACAGGCTATACTAAGTAACAGTACCATAGAGCTGACTGGTTAAATTAGCAATGACCATGTAATGTATAGTATCACAGGACAGATTATTTGCTGACACAGAGCATAATGTGGAAATAGACCGTTGTATCAGTTGTTGAATGACAGGAACAGAAGCTTTGAAAAGGACCCTGCTGTGTGGCTACCATTCTAGGGCCAAAATACATATAGATACATATGTGATTTAGAACAGGTTGGCATTCTCAAAATAACCATTACATTCCAGAGTTTTTTGTTTTTGTACATGAATAATCATATTCATGTACATACGACAGGAGATTTTTAGAATGACAAAGCTATATATTTTCTCAACCATTTACTGTATGATCAATCAGACAAAAATATCAGGAGACAGGACGTGCGACTTATAACTGATGCATAATTGCCTGAGACAGAAGGCATCACTGACTCTGCCGTTAACCTCATAATAATATCCAAAGTAGATCTACTTGTTTTGGTTTGAGAGTTTTGAGAGCTTCTAAAATGTAGTATAATGTCAAATCTATCTCTGTTTGTACCTTAAATCTCTGTTTCTCAAGGCTGAGGGCATTTACCAATTCTATGCACTATTAAGTACAGTTATTTTCCATTTCTGGATGGACTCACACCACGGCTTTCTCCGTCTTCCACGGACTATGTACAGTTCCTGTACAGTTATTTTCCAGATCTCTGGATGGACTCACACCATAATTGATTCTCACCCTTCCAGACGTTGATATGCCAGAGATTAGGCAGTACAAACAAATATTTTACACATTAGTTATCGAATATAGTTTTCCAGTTTTAATGGCTCTTTCCTCCATCTTCACGGGTCCATTTGGTTATGTCTCTGACAGCGAGCTCCACTCGGCTAGTGGTTCCACTATTCAGTGGCTCTCAAATGCAGCATGTCTTTTTGTGGCTAAGTCCTCCTGCTGTGGCAAAGTCTCTTGGTGTTTGACCAGGTGTCGATTTCGTCACCTCCGCTGTTACATGGTGACATTGTTGGTGCTGCTCTCATGGCTCCACACACGCTCTGCTGTGGAAAACGCATGCTCTTCTTCTTCCCTCTGTGGCTTGAAGCTTGTGGTTTTCTTGTTGTCATCACAGACAGAACGAGAAAAAGAAATGTTCCCCCAAAAACCTGTTAGGAGTACGTTTCAGGCAATTTAAAGTTGATCGGTAGTGACTTTTTTGTGACTTTTTTTTTGGTCCCTAACATTCATCGAGCTCTGGACTTAGTAATTTTTTTTCCGTTTCGGTAGTGACACTACCGAAACGAAAAAAAAAATGTTCCCCCAAAAACCTGTTAGGAGTACGTTTCAGGCAATTTAAAGTTGATTGGTAGTGACTTTTTTGTGACTTTGTTTTTGGTCCCTAACATTCATCGAGCTCTGGACTTAGTCATTTTTTTTCCGTTTCGGTAGTGACACTACCGAAACGAAAAAAAAAAAGTTCCCCCAAAAAAAACCTGTGACGAAAAATGACGAAATATGCTGGTGACGAAAAATGACGAAAAATGTTGGTGACGAAAAAATGCTGGTGACGAAAAATGACGAAAAATGCTGGTGACGAAAAAATGCTGGTGACGAAAAATGACGAAAAATGCTGGTGACGAAAAATGACGAAAAATGCTGGTGACGAAAAAATGCTGGTGACGAAAAATGACGAAAAATGCTGGTGACGAAAAATGACGAAAAATGCTGGTGACGAAAAAATGCTGGTGACGAAAAATGGCGAAAAATGCTGGTGACGAAAAAATGCTGGTGACGAAAAATGAGGAAAAATGCTGGTGACGAAAAAATGCTGGTGCCGAAAAATGACGAAAAATGCTGGTGACGAAAAATGACGAAAAATGCTGGTGACGAAAAAATGCTGGTGACGAAAAATGACGAAAAATGCTGGTGACGAAAAATGACGAAAAATGCTGGTGACGAAAAAATGCTGGTGACGAAAAATGCTGGTGACGAAAAATGACGAAAAATGCTGGTGACGAAAAAATGCTGGTGACGAAAAATGACGAAAAATGCTGGTGACGAAAAAATGCTGGTGACGAAAAATGACGAAAAATGCTGGTGACGAAAAATGACGAAAAATGCTGGTGACGAAAAAATGCTGGTGACGAAAAATGACGAAAAATGCTGGTGACGAAAAATGACGAAAAATGCTGGTGACGAAAAAATGCTGGTGACGAAAAATGACGAAAAATGCTGGTGACGAAAAATGACGAAAAATGCTGGTGACGAAAAAATGCTGGTGACGAAAAATGGCGAAAAATGCTGGTGACGAAAAAATGCTGGTGACGAAAAATGAGGAAAAATGCTGGTGACGAAAAAATGCTGGTGCCGAAAAATGACGAAAAATGCTGGTGACGAAAAATGACGAAAAATGCTGGTGACGAAAAATGCTGGTGACGAAAAATGACGAAAAATGCTGGTGACGAAAAATGACGAAAAATGCTGGTGACGAAAAAATGCTGGTGACGAAAAATGACGAAAAATGCTGGTGACGAAAAATGAGGAAAAATGCTGGTGACGAAAAAATGCTGGTGACGAAAAATGAGGAAAAATGCTGGTGACGAAAAAATGCTGGTGCCGAAAAATGACGAAAAATGCTGGTGACGAAAAATGCTGGTGACGAAAAATGACGAAAAATGCTGGTGACGAAAAAATGCTGGTGACGAAAAATGACGAAAAATGCTGGTGACGAAAAATGACGAAAAATGCTGGTGACGAAAAAATGCTGGTGACGAAAAATGCTGGTGACGAAAAATGACGAAAAATGCTGGTGACGAAAAAATACTGGTGACGAAAAATGGCGAAAAATGCTGGTGACGAAAAAATGCTGGTGACGAAAAAATGCTGGTGACGAAAAATGAGGAAAAATGCTGGTGACGAAAAAATGCTGGTGCCGAAAAATGACGAAAAAAGGTTGGTGACGAAAAAATGCTGGTGACGAAAAATGACGAAAAATGCTCGTGACGAAAAAATGCTGATGACGAAAAATGCTGGTGACGAAAAAATGCTGGTGACGAAAAATGCTGGTGACGAAAAAATGCTGGTGACGAAAAATGACGAAAAATGACGAAAAATGACGAAAAATGCTGGTGACGAAAAATGACGAAAAATGACGAAAAATGACGAAAAATGCTGGTGACGAAAAATGACGAAAAATGCTGGTGACGAAAAATGCTGGTGACGAAAAATGACGAAAAATGCTGGTGACGAAAAATGACGAAAAATGCTGGTGACGAAAAAATGCTGGTGACGAAAAATGACGAAAAATGCTGGTGACGAAAAATGACGAAAAATGCTGGTGACGAAAAAATGCTGGTGACGAAAAATGACGAAAAATGCTGGTGACGAAAAAATGCTGGTGACGAAAAATGACGAAAAATGCTGGTGACGAATAATGACGAAAAATGCTGGTGACGAAAAAATGCTGGTGACGAAAAATGACGAAAAATGCTGGTGACGAAAAAATGCTGGTGACGAAAAATTACGAAAAATGCTGGTGACGAAAAATGACGAAAAATGCTGGTGACGAAAAAATGCTGGTGACGAAAAATGCCGAAAAATGCTGGTGACGAAAAATGACGAAAAATGCTGGTGACGAAAAATGACGAAAAATGCTGGTGACGAAAAATGACGAAAAATGCTGGTGACGAAAAATGCTGGTGACGAAAAATGACGAAAAATGCTGGTGACGAAAAATGACGAAAAATGCTGGTGACGAAAAAATGCTGGTGACGAAAAATGACGAAAAATGCTGGTGACGAAAAATGACGAAAAATGCTGGTGACGAAAAAATGCTGGTGACGAAAAATGACGAAAAATGCTGGTGACGAAAAAATGCTGGTGACGAAAAATGACGAAAAATGCTGGTGACGAAAAATGCTGGTGACGAAAAAATGCTGGTGACGAAAAATGACGAAAAATGCTGGTGACGAAAAATGCTGGTGACGAAAAAATGCTGGTGACGAAAAATGATGGTGACGAAAAATGACGAAAAATGCTGGTGACGAAAAATGATTGCAAGACTGCAATCTGTCAATTGCTAACTTGCGCCTTGAGAATTAATGTACAATTTAAACAAAGAAAAAAAATATATATATAAAGAAATGTTATTGAGGGAGGGGGAGGTCAGTGTCCTCGACCTTCACTTGAGAAATTTTCTGTGCTTGAACACTGAAGACTGAAGTCGATGGACAGTTATAGACTACTAGGATGACGTCATAGTCAAAAATCTGTCAACATTTTTCGTCATCTCACTCCAGGATGACGTCATAATGGTTTCGTCGTTGGAGATGACGTAATGGTTATGTAACCGTTACGTCATTCTTAACAGTATATAGCTAAGTGCGGACCGCACGTAGCTATATATATATACATATATACTTATATACTTATATATATATATATATATATATATATATATATATATATATATATATATATATACATATATACATATATACATATATACTTATATACTTTTATATATATATATATATATATATATATATATATATATATATATATATATATATATATATATATACATATATACATATATACATATATACTTATATACTTTTATTTATATATATATATATATATATATATATATATATATATATATATATATATATATACATATATACTTATATACTTATATATATAGCATTTACAAGCATTTATAAACGTTTATAAGTAGTTTGTAGACTATTGACAAATCATTAACAACCTGTTTGTTGACATTCGTAAATGATTACTAAAACCTTTATAACTACAGTTACAAATCATTTATAAAGTATTAGTAAGTAGTGAACTATTCATGAATAAGCCATTTATATACATCTGTAAAAGATTATTAAATAATTTGTAACGACCCATTCTAAGGCATCTATAAATGTTTATAAGCAGTTTGTAGACTATTAACAAATCATTAACAACCTGTTTATTGACATTCGTAAATGATTACTAAAACCTTTATAGCTACGGTTACAAATCATCTATAAAGGTATTTTATGACTATTCATGAATAAGACATGTATAATACATCTGTAAATGATTATTAAATCATTTGTAACTGATGTTACATAATATATACAAGCTATTGGTAGCTTGTTCATGTTTAACATATGCTTTGTTAAACATTCCTAAAGTATCTATAAATCCTTAATACATGTTATTATGTGCCCTATAGTAAGGTGAAGACAGTTCATCATTTACAACTGTCTGTTAATGTGTTTGTTCATGTTTAACATGCTTTGTAAAACATTCCTAAAATATCTTAGACTATGCATTATTATACTCTACCAGGAAGGCTGTACTTGTCAGCCATCTGTTAGCTCAATGGGTTGAGACGCAGTATTCATGATCCAGAGGCCATGAGTTCAAATCCCATTGATGTCTTTCCTATGATTCTTTCCTTTGCAGACTGGCTTCCAGAAGATCAACTGAAAACTACCAGGAAGGCTTTACTTGTCAGCCATCTCTTAGCTCAATGGGTTGAGACGCAGTATTCATGATCCAGAGGCCATGAGTTCAAATCCCATTGATGTCTTTCCTATGATTCTTTCCTTTGCAGACTGGCTTCCAGAAGATCAACTGAAAACTACCAGGAAGGCTGTACTTGTCAGCCATCTGTTAGCTCAATGGGTTGAGACACAGTATACATGATCCAGAGGCCATGAGTTCAAATCCCACTGGTGTCTTTACTGTGATGCTTTCCTTTGCAGACTAACTTCTAGAAAAACAAGTTAAAACCACCAGGAAACCTGTAACTCTCAGCCAACAGCTTAGCTCAACTGGTAGAGCGTCTGTCCAATAACTTGACTTGACTTGAGTGGGTTCGATTCCCACTCGAGTCAAGTGTCCCCGGTAACTTGAGGCAACGGATAAATTGACTGATATCCTTAGTGATGCTTCCCTTTGCAGACTAACTTCTAGAAAAACAAGTTAAAACCACCAGGAAACCTGTAACTCTCAGCCAACAGCTTAGCTCAAGTGGTAGAGCGTCTGTCCAATAACATGACTTGACCGGACTTGAGTGGGTTAGATTCCCACTCCAGTCAAGTGTCCCCGGTATCTTGGGGCAACGGATAAATTGACTGATATCCTTAGTGATGCTTCCCTTTGCAGACTAACTTCTAGAAAACAAGTTAAAACCACCAGGAAACCTGTAACTCTCAGACTTGACGTTAGTGGGAATCGAACCCAGGACCGCTACGGATATCAGTCAATTTATCCGTTGCCCCAAGTTACCGGGGACACTTGCCTAGAGTGGGAATCGAACCCACTCAAGTTCGGTCAAGTCATGTTATTGGACAGACGCTCTACCACTTGAGCTAAGCTGTTGGCTGAGAGTTACAGGTTTCCTGGTGGTTTTAACTTGTTTTCTAGAAGTTAGTCTGCAAAGGGAAGCATCACTAAGGATATCAGTCAATTTATCCGTTGCCCCAAGATACCGGGGACACTTGACTGGAGTGGGAATCTAACCCACTCAAGTCCGGTCAAGTCATGTTATTGGACAGACGCTCTACCACTTGAGCTAAGCTGTTGGCTGAGAGTTACAGGTTTCCTGGTGGTTTTAACTTGTTTTTCTAGAAGTTAGTCTGCAAAGGGAAGCATCACTAAGGATATCAGTCAATTTATCCGTTGCCTCAAGTTACCGGGGACACTTGACTCGAGTGGGAATCGAACCCACTCAAGTCAAGTCAAGTTATTGGACAGACGCTCTACCAGTTGAGCTAAGCTGTTGGCTGAGAGTTACAGGTTTCCTGGTGGTTTTAACTTGTTTTTCTAGAAGTTAGTCTGCAAAGGAAAGCATCACAGTAAAGACACCAGTGGGATTTGAACTCATGGCCTCTGGATCATGTATACTGTGTCTCAACCCATTGAGCTAACAGATGGCTGACAAGTACAGCCTTCCTGGTAGTTTTCAGTTGATCTTCTGGAAGCCAGTCTGCAAAGGAAAGAATCATAGGAAAGACATCAATGGGATTTGAACTCATGGCCTCTGGATCATGAATACTGCGTCTCAACCCATTGAGCTAAGAGATGGCTGACAAGTAAAGCCTTCCTGGTAGTTTTCAGTTGATCTTCTGGAAGCCAGTCTGCAAAGGAAAGAATCATAGGAAAGACATCAATGGGATTTGAACTCATGGCCTCTGGATCATGAATACTGCGTCTCAACCCATTGAGCTAACAGATGGCTGACAAGTACAGCCTTCCTGGTAGAGTATAATAATGCATAGTCTAAGATATTTTAGGAATGTTTTACAAAGCATGTTAAACATGAACAAACACATTAACAGACAGTTGTAAATGATGAACTGTCTTCACCTTACTATAGGGCACATAATAACATGTATTAAGGATTTATAGATACTTTAGGAATGTTTAACAAAGCATATGTTAAACATGAACAAGCTACCAATAGCTTGTATATATTATGTAACATCAGTTACAAATGATTTAATAATCATTTACAGATGTATTATACATGTCTTATTCATGAATAGTCATAAAATACCTTTATAGATGATTTGTAACCGTAGCTATAAAGGTTTTAGTAATCATTTACGAATGTCAATAAACAGGTTGTTAATGATTTGTTAATAGTCTACAAACTGCTTATAAACATTTATAGATGCCTTAGAATGGGTCGTTACAAATTATTTAATAATCTTTTACAGATGTATATAAATGGCTTATTCATGAATAGTTCACTACTTACTAATACTTTATAAATGATTTGTAACTGTAGTTATAAAGGTTTTAGTAATCATTTACGAATGTCAACAAACAGGTTGTTAATGATTTGTCAATAGTCTACAAACTACTTATAAACGTTTATAAATGCTTGTAAATGCTATATATATAAGTATATAAGTATATATGTATATATATATATATATATATATATATATATATATATATATATATATATATATATAAAAGTATATAAGTATATATGTATATATGTATATATGTATATATATATATATATATATATATATATATATATATATATATATATATATATATATAAGTATATAAGTATATATGTATATATATATAGCTACGTGCGGTCCGCACTTAGCTATATACTGTTAAGAATGACGTAACGGTTACATAACCATTACGTCATCTCCAACGACGAAACCATTATGACGTCATCCTGGAGTGAGATGACGAAAAATGTTGACAGATTTTTGACTATGACGTCATCCTAGTAGTCTATAACTGTCCATCGACTTCAGTCTTCAGTGTTCAAGCACAGAAAATTTCTCAAGTGAAGGTCGAGGACACTGACCTCCCCCTCCCTCAATAACATTTCTTTATATATATATTTTTTTTCTTTGTTTAAATTGTACATTAATTCTCAAGGCGCAAGTTAGCAATTGACAGATTGCAGTCTTGCAATCATTTTTCGTCACCAGCATTTTTCGTCATTTTTCGTCACCATCATTTTTCGTCACCAGCATTTTTTCGTCACCAGCATTTTTCGTCACCAGCATTTTTCGTCATTTTTCGTCACCAGCATTTTTTCGTCACCAGCATTTTTCGTCACCAGCATTTTTCGTCATTTTTCGTCACCAGCATTTTTTCGTCACCAGCATTTTTCGTCATTTTTCGTCACCAGCATTTTTTCGTCACCAGCATTTTTCGTCATTTTTCGTCACCAGCATTTTTCGTCATTTTTCGTCACCAGCATTTTTTCGTCACCAGCATTTTTCGTCATTTTTCGTCACCAGCATTTTTCGTCATTTTTCGTCACCAGCATTTTTCGTCACCAGCATTTTTCGTCATTTTTCGTCACCAGCATTTTTCGTCATTTTTCGTCACCAGCATTTTTCGGCATTTTTCGTCACCAGCATTTTTCGGCATTTTTCGTCACCAGCATTTTTTCGTCACCAGCATTTTTCGTCATTTTTCGTCACCAGCATTTTTCGTAATTTTTCGTCACCAGCATTTTTTCGTCACCAGCATTTTTCGTCATTTTTCGTCATTTTTCGTCACCAGCATTTTTTCGTCACCAGCATTTTTCGTCATTTTTCGTCACCAGCATTTTTTCGTCACCAGCATTTTTCGTCATTTTTCGTCACCAGCATTTTTCGTCATTTTTCGTCACCAGCATTTTTCGTCACCAGCATTTTTCGTCATTTTTCGTCACCAGCATTTTTCGTCATTTTTCGTCACCAGCATTTTTCGTCATTTTTCGTCACCAGCATTTTTCGTCATTTTTCGTCATTTTTCGTCATTTTTCGTCACCAGCATTTTTTCGTCACCAGCATTTTTCGTCACCAGCATTTTTTCGTCACCAGCATTTTTCGTCATCAGCATTTTTTCGTCACCAGCATTTTTCGTCATTTTTCGTCACCAGCATTTTTTCGTCACCAACCTTTTTTCGTCATTTTTCGGCACCAGCATTTTTTCGTCACCAGCATTTTTCCTCATTTTTCGTCACCAGCATTTTTTCGTCACCAGCATTTTTTCGTCACCAGCATTTTTCGCCATTTTTCGTCACCAGTATTTTTTCGTCACCAGCATTTTTCGTCATTTTTCGTCACCAGCATTTTTCGTCACCAGCATTTTTTCGTCACCAGCATTTTTCGTCATTTTTCGTCACCAGCATTTTTCGTCATTTTTCGTCACCAGCATTTTTTCGTCACCAGCATTTTTCGTCATTTTTCGTCACCAGCATTTTTCGTCACCAGCATTTTTCGTCATTTTTCGGCACCAGCATTTTTTCGTCACCAGCATTTTTCCTCATTTTTCGTCACCAGCATTTTTTCGTCACCAGCATTTTTCCTCATTTTTCGTCACCAGCATTTTTCGTCATTTTTCGTCACCAGCATTTTTTCGTCACCAGCATTTTTCGTCATTTTTCGTCACCAGCATTTTTCGTCATTTTTCGTCACCAGCATTTTTCGTCACCAGCATTTTTCGTCATTTTTCGTCACCAGCATTTTTCGTCATTTTTCGGCACCAGCATTTTTTCGTCACCAGCATTTTTCCTCATTTTTCGTCACCAGCATTTTTTCGTCACCAGCATTTTTCGCCATTTTTCGTCACCAGCATTTTTTCGTCACCAGCATTTTTCGTCATTTTTCGTCACCAGCATTTTTCGTCATTTTTCGTCACCAGCATTTTTTCGTCACCAGCATTTTTCGTCATTTTTCGTCACCAGCATTTTTCGTCATTTTTCGTCACCAGCATTTTTTCGTCACCAGCATTTTTCGTCATTTTTCGTCACCAGCATTTTTTCGTCACCAGCATTTTTCGTCATTTTTCGTCACCAGCATTTTTCGTCACCAGCATTTTTTCGTCACCAGCATTTTTCGTCATTTTTCGTCACCAGCATTTTTCGTCATTTTTCGTCACCAGCATTTTTTCGTCACCAGCATTTTTCGTCATTTTTCGTCACCAGCATTTTTCGTCATTTTTCGGCACCAGCATTTTTTCGTCACCAGCATTTTTCCTCATTTTTCGTCACCAGCATTTTTTCGTCACCAGCATTTTTCGCCATTTTTCGTCACCAGCATTTTTTCGTCACCAGCATTTTTCGTCATTTTTCGTCACCAGCATTTTTCGTCATTTTTCGTCACCAGCATTTTTTCGTCACCAGCATTTTTCGTCATTTTTCGTCACCAGCATTTTTCGTCATTTTTCGTCACCAGCATTTTTTCGTCACCAGCATTTTTCGTCATTTTTCGTCACCAGCATTTTTTCGTCACCAACATTTTTCGTCATTTTTCGTCACCAGCATATTTCGTCATTTTTCGTCACAGGTTTTTTTTGGGGGAACTTTTTTTTTTTCGTTTCGGTAGTGTCACTACCGAAACGGAAAAAAAATGACTAAGTCCAGAGCTCGATGAATGTTAGGGACCAAAAACAAAGTCACAAAAAAGTCACTACCAATCAACTTTAAATTGCCTGAAACGTACTCCTAACAGGTTTTTGGGGGAACATTTTTTTTTTCGTTTCGGTAGTGTCACTACCGAAACGGAAAAAAAATTACTAAGTCCAGAGCTCGATGAATGTTAGGGACCAAAAAAAAAGTCACAAAAAAGTCACTACCGATCAACTTTAAATTGCCTGAAACGTACTCCTAACAGGTTTTTGGGGGAACATTTCTTTTTCTCGTTCTGTCTGTGATGACAACAAGAAAACCACAAGCTTCAAGCCACAGAGGGAAGAAGAAGAGCATGCGTTTTCCACAGCAGAGCGTGTGTGGAGCCATGAGAGCAGCACCAACAATGTCACCATGTAACAGCGGAGGTGACGAAATCGACACCTGGTCAAACACCAAGAGACTTTGCCACAGCAGGAGGACTTAGCCACAAAAAGACATGCTGCATTTGAGAGCCACTGAATAGTGGAACCACTAGCCGAGTGGAGCTCGCTGTCAGAGACATAACCAAATGGACCCGTGAAGATGGAGGAAAGAGCCATTAAAACTGGAAAACTATATTCGATAACTAATGTGTAAAATATTTGTTTGTACTGCCTAATCTCTGGCATATCAACGTCTGGAAGGGTGAGAATCAATTATGGTGTGAGTCCATCCAGAGATCTGGAAAATAACTGTACAGGAACTGTACATAGTCCGTGGAAGACGGAGAAAGCCGTGGTGTGAGTCCATTAGGGGTGTCACGATTCACTTACCTCACGATTCGATTCAAAATCGATTCCTAGGGTGCCGATTCGATTAAAATTGCGATTCTGCGATTAATTGATATTCGATCCGATTCTGCGATTTATTGCGATTTTCTAGGGTGCCGATTCGATTAAAATTGCGATTCTGCTTTTAATTGATATTCGATTCTGCGATTTATTGCAATTTTCTACCCCAAATCACTTTGCTTTAATTATACTAGAACATTTTAATATAATATAAACCATGAAAAGTTGAATCATACACTTCAATGCAGCCAGATCATATCAGTCAGTCTTTCTGACATTGATTTCAGACAAAGTGCCAGTGAAAAAGGTACTAACTTATTAAAAAAAAAAAAAAAAAAAATGTAATAAAAAATCGATTTTAATATTTTGATTCGATTTTTAAAATCGTGGCATTAAGAATCGCGATTTATTCATGAATCGATTTTTTTTGACAGGCCTAGAGTCCATCCAGAAATGGAAAATAACTGTACTTAATAGTGCATAGAATTGGTAAATGCCCTCAGCCTTGAGAAACAGAGATTTAAGGTACAAACAGAGATAGATTTGACATTATACTAAATTTTAGAAGCTCTCAAAACTCTCAAACCAAAACAAGTAGATCTACTTTGGATATTATTATGAGGTTAACGGCAGAGTCAGTGATGCCTTCTGTCTCAGGCAATTATGCATCAGTTATAAGTCGCACGTCCTGTCTCCTGATATTTTTGTCTGATTGATCATACAGTAAATGGTTGAGAAAATATATAGCTTTGTCATTCTAAAAATCTCCTGTCGTATGTACATGAATATGATTATTCATGTACAAAAACAAAAAACTCTGGAATGTAATGGTTATTTTGAGAATGCCAACCTGTTCTAAATCACATATGTATCTATATGTATTTTGGCCCTAGAATGGTAGCCACACAGCAGGGTCCTTTTCAAAGCTTCTGTTCCTGTCATTCAACAACTGATACAACGGTCTATTTCCACATTATGCTCTGTGTCAGCAAATAATCTGTCCTGTGATACTATACATTACATGGTCATTGCTAATTTAACCAGTCAGCTCTATGGTACTGTTACTTAGTATAGCCTGTTTATATTTATCTACATTTAGGGGAGAGATCTTTGTGTATAAAAGGTGTCGCATATGACACTTCAGGAAGCTTGTGCTCCGAATGGGCTGTTGGTCAGGCCAGGAGGCCTGGCTCTACAGATCTGTGTATGCTGTCTCTCTGCTGAAACTCTTCCTAATAAATGAGCTACAACTTCATCCGAATGGAATATTATTGTTAATAATATTGCTATAACATGTTGTACAAACTTCATCATCATCATTTGACTGTTCTTTAAGTGTCTCTGTTGTTTTTAACAAGCTCCGCCTATTCCTTCTCAGGACTTGACCATCTTCTGTTCTGACGGTGTAGGATCTCGGACCCACTTCCTCAAGAACTGTGGCTTTCTTGTTCCAGTAGCTTGAATCTTCAAGTCTCACTGTGTCATTTTGTGACAGTGGCAATAAACTTTTTGACACTTTGTCATAGTTTGCTTTCTGTCTGTTTTGCAGACACTTCTGTTTCTGTCTCAGGATGTTATACTTCTTTTGTTTTGCAGTGTAAGGAAGCGTGGTTCGTAGCCTGCGTCCCATCAGAAGCTCAGCAGGAGACATTCCATGTTCCAGTGGTGATGCTCTGTAACTCAGTAGAGCTAGATATGGATCAGAACCACTCTCTCGTGCTTTCTTGAGCAGTTTTTTTTACTATGTGCACACCTTTTTCTGCTTTACCATTGGACTGGGCATACAGGGGACTTGAGGTTACATGCTGGAAATCGTATTCTTCTGCAAAGTTCTGGAACTCCTTACAGTTGTAACATGGCCCGTCACTTTGCAAAGTCTGACAAATTCCATGTCTCGCGAAGATAGATTTCATATGTGTAATCACACAAGTAGCTGTCATGCTGGAAAGCAGTGCAATCTCTGGATAATTTGAAAAATAATCTATGACTAGTAGATAATTTTTTCCATCCAAGTGGAACAAGTCAGTTCCCACTTTCTGCCAAGGCACATTAGGTAGGTCTGTGGTTATCATGGGCTCTTTTTGCTGCTTTTTCTGGTGTTTCAGACACATTTCACAGCTCGAGACCATCTTGTCAATGTCTGTGTTGATTCCTGGCCAATAAACTGCTGTTCTGGCTCTTCTTTTGCATTTTTCCATTCCGAGGTGCCCCTCATGAAGTCTCTTCAACATTTCTTGTCTCAGTGTCTGAGGAATGACAATTCTGTTCTTTCTGAGTAAAAGTCCATTTATCACACTCAGCTCTGCTCTGATGTTGTAGTATTGTTGACATTCACCTTTTGGCCAGTTCTCTTCCAGATTTTTCATGACCCTCTGTAGTACTGGGTCCTTTTCAGTTTCTGCTGCAATCTTCTTAGATTTTCTGTCTGACACCGGTAATGCTTTTGCAATCATGTTCACATGTATTTGGACATCAATCTCTGTAGAGCTCACTGGTGTGTCACTCAGTGTCGTTGCCCTGGACAGAGCATCAGCCATAACTATGTGTTTACCTGGTGTGTATATCAGCTCGAAATCATAACGTTGCAGCTTCATCATTAGTCTTTGAATGCGTGGTGACATCTCACTGAGGTTTTTCTTTATGATGGATATTAATGGCTTGTGGTCTGTCTCTGCCACAAACTTTGGTAGGCCATAAACATAACTGTGGAACTTTTCAAATCCATACACTAGTCCTAAGCGCTCTTTTTCGATTTGTGCATAGCGACATTCAGTTATTGTCATTGTTCTTGACGCGTAGGCAACAGGTCTCCAATCATCTCCATCAGCTTGTAGTAGCACTGCTCCTATTCCATTTTTGGACGAGTCAGTGGAAATCTTTATCCTCTTGGATGGGTCGAAAAACGTCAGCACTGGTTCTGTTGTGAGAATGGTTTTCAGTGTTTTCCACTCCTCTTCATGACTGTCAGTCCACTTAAAGTCACACTTGTGTTGTAACAGTTGTCTGAGGTGCACTGTTTTTGTTGATAAAGTTGGTATGAATTTTCCAATGAAATTGATCATTCCCAGCACTCTCAACACACCTTGCTTATCTTCAGGCCTCGGCATCTCCAGTATAGCTTTCACCTTGCGGATGTCAGGCTCGATACCTGCACTCGAAAGCTTGTCTCCCAGAAAGGTGATTTCTCCCACACCAAACTGACATTTTGCTCTGTTCAGTTTTAGTCCATGCCTTTTGATGTTTTGCAACACTTTGATGAGTCTCTCATTGTGCTGTTCCAGTGTGGATCCCCACACCACTACATCATCCACGTACACCTGTGCTCCTTCTACACCTTCCAATATGTGCTCCATTGTTCTGTGGAACACTTCAGGTGCAGAGCATATTCCAAAAGGCATTCTCTGGAATGAGTAGCGACCAAACGGTGTATTGAATGTACAGTACTTTGTGCTGTCCTCATGCAGTTTGATCTGCCAAAAGCCCTGTGAAGCATCCAATTTACTGAAGTACTTTGCACTGGCCATTTCACTTGTTATTTCTTCTCTTGTTGGAATCTGATAATGTTCTCTTTTAATGTTTCCATTGAGGTCTTTTGGATCCATGCACACACGTAGATCTCCATTTGGTTTCTTGACACACACCCTTGAATTCACCCACTCTGTGGGCTCCTCCACTCTCTTTATAACTCCCAGTGACGTCATTCGGTCAAGCTCTTGCTTCAGCTTTTCTCTGAGCGGTGCTGGAACCCGCCTGGGAGCATGAATGACTGGCTGTGCATCATCTTTTAGTTGGATCTTGTAGGTGTATGGTAAGACACCAAACCCTCGGAATAGATCTGTATATTGATCCACTATTGTCTCTATGCTTTTCTGTGCATTTGTTTTGATGCTATACATCCTCTTCACTAGACCCAATAGTTCACATGCTTCATCTCCCTACAGTGAGTCATGTCCATCTGGAACTACACTGCTCAAAAAAATAAAGGGAACACTTTGATCCCTTAATTCTTTTGAGTTTTTTCATGAACTGTGTACATACTGCTAACGAAAAAACTCAAAAGAATTAAGGGATCAAAGTGTTCCCTTTATTTTTTTGAGCAGTATATTACAAACATGAGGTGATGCTCTTTGCCTTTAACTCTCACCTTCAGTCTGCACATTACTCTTGTGGAGATGGGTTGTCCATTGTAGGCCTTGAGTGGAATTGGATTAGGACGAATATGTGGCTTCACTTTCATGTCCCTGATGTGAAGTTCATTTATCATGTTAGCCTTTGCTCCTGTATCCAGTTTGAAAGCAATAACAGCTCCATTTATGTGCAATGGCTCGGTCCACTTGTCCTGCTCCACTCGATTCACACTTGTCTGTTTGGTCTCTTCAGACATGTTGTCCACATCCTGTGTCACCATGCCCACAAAGAAGGAATCACACAGGTCATTTTCCTCCACTGTGTGTACACGTTCCCCTCTGCCTGGTTTTCCCTTGGAAAAGCACTGTTTGGAAAAGTGATTCTGTCCTTGACATTTGTGACACATTTTTCCATATGCTGGGCATTGTTTTGGTGCATGACGCCCACCACATCTTTTGCAATTAAAAGTCTCTGATTGAATTCGCTGATTGAACTGCCTCGGAACTTTGTACGTCTTCTGTGACACCATGGCGATTTCTGCGCCATCTTTAGCGTCTCCATCGAATGTTTTCGCATGCTGCATGGCTATTTCACTGGCGTGGCTTATTTTCACAGCCGATACAAGGGTTAGCTCTGTCTCTCTTAGCAACCTCTCTCTCAGTTTTGAATCTTGTATGCCAAACACAAGCTGATCACGGATCATAGAATCCTGCACAACTCCAAAGTTGCACGTTCTAGCTTTTAGCTTTAAGTCCGTTAGAAACACATCAAAACTTTCAGCTGGCTGTTGCATTCTCGAGCGAAACATTCCGTTCAAAGGTTTCATTCTTCTTTGGTGAACAGTGTTCATGAAACTTCTTGACAATCTCGTCAAACTTGTCTATGTCTTCCGCGTCGGCGAACACAAATGTGTTGTATACTTCCACGGCTTGTTGTCCCGCGACGGTCAGAAGCAGTGCAATCCTCCGTGTATCCGCCTTTGTATCCAGTCCTACAGCCATCAGGTACAGCATGAAACGCTGTTTAAAGGTGCGCCACTCGTAGTCAACATTACCAGTCCAATTCACAGCGTCTGGCGGCTTCACACTTTCCATCTTGACGACTCGTGACCACTCCTGGTACCATGTAATGTTTTTATCTATCAATGATGAAACATAGATTCATTCAAGTTCATTTATTTAAGACTGGCAGTTGGCAGCACACAGCATTCATCATGTCTCTTGTATATACTAGTTCTGCAAATGTTTGTAGGCGTGGCCTATATATAGCATGGTATGCTGGCAGGGTAAAAGGCATAGATATGGGAGCGCCAATGGAGGGGGAAGGCTGCTTCCGTACACACTCCTCAGCGTGGCAGCGTCTTTCCTTTTTAGTATTTTTAAGCCTTTTCTTTTTTTCCTACACCGTCGGGTGTCTAAGGAGTTATGACAGACAAGCACTTCTGGACATCAGCACAGCGATCGTACACAGAATTCCGGACTTTTTCGCAGAAAACCCTCCACCCAGCTGGGTGGTGGGAGATCTTCCCTTTGTCTCGGCAGGGATCATAGCGTGGTAACGGCGAAAGAGGCGAGCGCGTCCTGGCTGTCTGGGGAGGGCCTTCGAAAATGTTCAAAAAATAGCAGATGTCCAAGCTCACAGCGTGGCACGATAAACATAAATGGATAGAGTGGTTAAAATGTTTATGATGCTACCTTAACTACTTTAGCTGGAAACCCCCTGAAATCCCCCCAAGGACCCCTGGGGGTCCCCGGACCCCACTTTGAGACAGGCTAAGAGCTTGTAGCTGCGTTTGGAACCGTATCCATCACACTGTCAGAGCTGGTGTGTGGACTTCACGTCTGATAAACCATTACAATACCAGTGGTCCTGAAACTTTTACATTTCAAGGACCACCATAACGGGTCCATTTGGTTCCATTTGTACACTAAAGAGTTAGACATGTAATGGTCCATTTGGTCATCAACAATTATAATGATAATGAAGGATCCCAACCCTACACAATGAACATAAAGAATAAAACAAACCATGTAAGCGTAAATACAACATTATGAACATAAAGATAAAATAAACTATATAAGGGGAAATACAACACTATGAACAAAGAATTAAACAAACCATGTAAGGGTAAATACAACACAATGAACATAAAGAATAAAACATAAAACCATAAAGGGTAAATACAACACTATGAACATAAATAAAACAGACCATATAAAATGGTAAATACAACACTATGAGTAGGGCACTGCAGGGAATTGAACCCCATCCCGGTAAACCAGGAGAACCACACCAGAGCCTTTGTTTTTATGTTGTTATTTACAAATCACATGGTAACATTCACTCATTTACATTTCAACAGTAAAGTCACTTTTTTCAATTCATCTATACTCTTTGTCCAGAGTGACTCAATAAACAATGTAAACACATACATAGAAAACAGAGACAGTGTAGTGTCTCAGTAAACTAGGATCACAGGTAAACCAAGAACCTAGCATCAGTCAAAACGGTATAATAAATGAATAATCTGTACATAGAAACTATAGGATGCCGGGTCAACAAATGAACCCAGCATCTGAGGTATTTTTTACTTTACTGGAGTATTTCCAATGTTCAGTACTTTTACTTATACTCCACCACACCTCAGAGGCAAATATTGTACTTTTACTCCACTACAATTATTTGAAACCTTTAGTTACTTTGTAGATTTTGATTATTACTACAAAACATACAAACATTAACCCTATTTAAACGTTGGCCATTTGAAAATAGCAGATCTACAAGCTCAAAATGCATCTAAGTGCTACAGGATGAGGTGGAGTCTGAAGATGAGTCTCTTCACATTACAACAATGATGAGCTACGCTGTTGGTCACAGAATTCCTGAAGCAGCACAGCTGTACAGTTACAGATAATGAGCCTATTGAGATCAGATACGGTAATGTTTAGTGATATAGCGCCTTTATAAAAAAAAAGAAGAAAGCAATAAATAAACAAATAAATACAAAAAAAAAACATCACATTCAAATACAGTAAATGGAAGTTAAAACAAAACATAAATTACAACTGAAATATTTTTTGTGCAAATATTACATAATTTCCAATGATAT
Organism: Gymnoscopelus microlampas; assembly: GCF_963454915.1. Lineage (NCBI taxonomy): Eukaryota > Metazoa > Chordata > Actinopteri > Myctophiformes > Myctophidae > Gymnoscopelus > Gymnoscopelus microlampas. The sequence goes on along the minus strand of NC_139959.1, from coordinate 17,326,705 downwards.
TATCCATCAAAGACTAATGCCATTATGTAATTTTGACAAGCCTATGAAGTCATGACGACCAAGAAGAAAACAGGAAAACAATAACCCAAAATACATGTCAATAATTAACATTACAACAATAAAAAAAGGAGAAAAACTAAAACAAAATACAGATAAGATACAATAAACTAACAGATATTCAAATTAATATTTGCACAAAAAAAAACTCTTTCTGACCTCCCTCATCTATCCCGTCACTGTTCATCCATTTACCAATTTAGTTTATCCACTTAACAAGGCTGCCATGTTAAAGGACAAGTCCGGACTAGAATAACAGCCTTTTTTCCTACTTTTATTGATCCCAAATGACTGGCCATGGAAAAATCATGAACAGGCCATAAATAGGTAGCCATGTTTTCACTCCACACCAACTTTAAGGAAAACTCCTTAGACAGAGACTAAGAAAATATATTTGCATTTTATTTGTTCATGCTCATAAAGTGCTCCAAGAGCTAAGTGAAAAGTGCAACAGCAAACGTTTGGGTCAAAGGACCATTATCAGCGCATCGCCTACTGACCGCTGTGAATAATGAAGCTTTACCCGCAAATGACAACACATAAATCCACATCACATACAGCGCCTATGGTCATATGTGATGTGGACTGACGTGATGAAGACTTACCTGCAAATGACTTATAAGTGACGTGAAATGATAAGACGAGACGCAAATCAAATTACGCAAAATGATACGAGACATAAATCCACATCACATACTACACTACACTACACTACACTACACCAGACACACACTATGGTCATTATGTGATGTGGATTGACGTAATGAAGCTTTAACCGCAAATGATTAGATCTGATGATATAGCACTGACGATGGTCTTATGACCTAAATGTGTGTTGCTGCACTTTTCACTTTGAGCACTTGGATCACTTTATGATCATGAAACAAATAAAACAAAAATAGATTTTCTTAATCTGTCTATCAATCTTTCTCTTTTTCCTTTAAGTTTCCTACATTTTTTAAAAATAAAACACTTACAGAAATAAAAAGTTCTCATATTTCAAAAGAACCTCATACATTTAAGGCAACAAATGGACCCTGGTCCGCTGTTTCCCAAGTTATGGGTCGGGACTCAATGGTGGGTCGTGGACACATTTTCTTGGGTCATGAGTAAATACCCCCCCCCCCCAAACCTGTTAATAAAGTATTCAATCAAATCAAAGATCTACAACATCAAAACATAACCCTATCGATTAACGCTCTGTACATGAGCAAAATGTAGTTCACAATTAAGATTGTTTTTAAAGGAAAAACTATTTTATTCAACACTTTTTAAAGCTCTGTGGATTTTTTGTTTTACTTTTTTTTTTTAATGACAACCTGATAATGCATTTAATCATCGGGTAAACAATACATCATATTTTTATCAAAAAAACAAAGCAAAAATATCCACAGAACTTACAAGTGTGAAATACAATCTTGACTCTTCCAAACAAAAACATTTAGAAATGTGTAATAATTTAATCATTACAGACCATAAATGTGAAGCCATGTTAACATCTTTATACAAAAGGAAAACCGGTTGAAGAAAAGACTCACTCCACAAAAACCTTAAGAAAAACACCTTAGACAGAGACTAAAAAAATATATTAGTGTTTTATTTGTTCATGCTCATAAAGAGCTCCAAGTGCTAAAAGTGAAAAGTGCAGCAGCAAACGTTTGGGTCAAAGGACCATCGTCAGTGCCTCGCCTATTGACCGGCATGAATAATGAAGCCTTACCCACAAATGACAACACAGAAATCCACATCACATACTACACTACACTACGGTCATTATGTGATGTGGACTGATGTGATGAAGCTTTAATTGCACTGACGATGGTCCTACGACCTAAATGTGTGTCGCTGCACTTTTCACTTGGAGCACTTGGAGCACTTTATGAACATAGAAAAAATAAAATAAAAATATATGTTCTTAGTCTCTGTCTGAGGAGTTTTCCTTAAGGTTTTTATGGAGTGAGTCTTTATTTCTGCCAGTTTTAATTTGTTTTTGAGATCAGTCAGTGAATATTCCTCTTTCCTTTTAGCATCCTACATTTGTTTTACATGAATAAAATACAATATTTAGAGTAGTAAAACGTTCTTATGTTTCAAAAGAACCCGATACATTTAAAAACAAAAATCAAAGAAATTCAATTTAAAATATTAAAATAAGAGTAATGAAAATAGCAGATCTACAAGCCGAGCTTGTAGATCTGCTATTCTCACTAGGTCCCAGGGAGACATCACATTTCTCTTTTGGGTCTCGAGCTAAAACGTTATGAAAATCTTTACACTGAAATGTTTACATTCCAGTGTGTTTTTGCCATTGCTTGTTTATTGATAATTTCAGATCCAGATTCAAACAGTGACTATTTTTTCTGGGGTCAAATAGTAAAATGAAAATGAATTAAAAGCACATATAAGAAGCAAGCAAAATAGAACATGTGCTATTTCGTGAAAACAACAAATCTAAGCAATAAATTAGAAACAAAACAAAAAAAAGAGGTTGTGAAAATAGATTTACATGCTCGTTGTGAGCTTGCAAATCTATTATCTTCACTAGTTTGGGTCCTGAGCTAAAAGGTTTGGGAACCTCTGCAGTGGCACAATGCCTGGTAGCTGTTAAATATAGAGCTTACACATTTTGAATGACATCAGTTATGACTAATGTTTAGAATGCAATCACACAGTTATGACTAATGTTTATTGTATTTTCCAGAAGTAATACAGTCTACAGTGACTGAACTGCCTCTTACACAGTGTCACAGTGGCTGCTAGCTGATGCCTATGAGTTCAATTCAAAGTTTCAATTTAAAATGCCTGGTAGCTGTTAAATATAGAGCTTACACATTTTGAATGACATCAGTTATGACTGTAATGTTTAGAATGCAATCACACAGTTATGACTAATGTTTATTGTATTTTCCAGAAGTAATACAGTCTACAGTGACTGAACTGCCTCTTACACAGTGTCACAGTGGCTGCTAGCTGATGCCTATGAGTTCAATTCAAAGTTTCAATTTAAATGGTGCATTTATCTATAGTACCTTTAACCAAAGCACTTTGTAATGTGCATTACATTCACCAACATACTTAGCAGGGGGAGAGATAGAGAGATGAGGGATGAAGAGACAGAGAGAGGGATAGATAGAGAGACTCGTATAATTTACATCATTTGTGAACGATTAACATAAATCATACGAGGCGCATATGACGCAATGGCAGCAGCATTCTTTGTTTCATGTTCTCTGCATCAGTCTCAGTCCAGCATCAGTCCATTTTCTTCATTATTCTCCGGCCAAATGACGAGCATTGTACGCAAACAACGTGAAACGAAGTCCACATCAAATACTGGTCATATGGTTGTATGTATCGTTTATATTATATCATTATTATTATTATGTGATGTGGATTGACGTGATGAAGCTTTACTCGCAAATGACGGCACAAATAACGAGTAACTATACGTGATGCACATGCCGACATCCGTCAAACACCTTCACATCACATACTGGTCATATGCGATGTGGATTGCCGTGATTAAGCTTTACCGCAAATGACGCAACGCAAAATCAATTGTGCCAATATTTGTCAGCAATACAGCAACAGCATGAATGACAATAGTACACAACACTATGAATGACATTAGTACACAATATACAACACTATGAATGACATTAATACACAACATACAACACAAGCAACAGGAATAACCAAAGTCATTAACCCTTTAAGACCTGAAGCCGATTCTACATGTCTCCTAAATCCCAACAGTTTTCTGAAAAACATAAGTTTCTATATCAGTGGTTCTCAAACGTATTCATGTCAAGGACCCCCAAAATGATATGTATTTGGCCGCGGACACCCATCAAAATATTTTGTTCCAGGGATCCCCCTCCCCCCCCGCAGAAGCAAAGATTTGAGTTAAAAAATATTTGCTTTAAATATATACATTCAAAGATTTGCACACATTTTCACGAATTTTCAAAAACAACAGATCTACAAGCTCATAGCGCGGCACTCGGTGCTGCGCTATGAGCTTGCATATCTGCTATTTTTGAATAGCCAAAGTGTAAAATAAAGCTTTTTAGCTCAAATCTAAAAATGACACAGTTCCAGGTCTTAATGGGTTAAATGCATATGATATGAATGATGGCCCTACATCTCTCCCTGTTCTGACCTACTGTAAACAACGGCGTGTACCTCGCCTAAAAGAAAACATTTCCGACCGATGTGAATGACGAGCTATCCGCAAATGTCGTGAAATAATCACAAAATCACATAAATCCACATCACATATAACCCTAACCCTACGACCAGTAATGTGATGTTATTATTATTATTATTATTATTATTATGTGATGTGGATTGACGTGATGAAGCTTTACTCGCAAATAGCCTGAAACGGTACAACGGCAATACAATTACGCGAAACGACACACGACGTAAAGGACGACATGCATCACATACCTCCACATATGTTCATATGTGACGTGGACTAACGTGATGATGTTTTACTCGCATATGTTGTGAAATGACACAACACAAGACATACATCACATCAATGCACATCACATACGGCCCCCGTGTACGGTCATATGTGATGTGGGCTGACGTGATGAAGACTTACCTGCATATGACGGAAGCGACGTGAAATCAAATGTAATTTTTACCCGCATGTGTTGTGAAATGACAACACATACATCACATCAATCCACATCACATACTACACTACACTACACCCTGGACTTATGTGATGTGGGCTGACGTGATGAAGACTTACCTGCACGGATATGACGTGAAATCCTGAGACGCGACGCAAATCAAATTACTTAACGCAAATGGCGCGAAATGCTACGAGACATAAATCACACAATCGCTGGCCGTGACCCAATAATAAAGAAAACTGGTCCAGTCCCTTACATATTCTTCACGAATGACGGGCATTGAACGCAAACGACGCAAACCGCTGGCCCGCCACCCGTTAAATGACGCAACGCAAGCGGCGCTGATAGTGCAAATTTTACAGTTAAAGCTAAAAAAATGTTTAGTTGATACTATGACAGGGCAAAAAAAAAGCTATATTTTTAACTTTATCAAAAATAGATAAAGCACAAATAGGTTTAACTATGTGAGTTTGCTATGTGACCAAGAGCCACATATACTATACCCTGTCACTATATTATACAACCTAGTATACATATACTGTACCCTGTCACTATATTATACAACCTAGTATACATATACTATACCCTGTCACTATATTATACAACCTAGTATACATCTACTGTACCCTGTCACTATATTATACAGCTTAGCGTAGGCCTACATATACTGTACCCTGTCATTACATAAACAGCCTGGATACGTATACTGTCAGTACTACGAATAGAACCAAATGGACCACGGGTCCATTTGGTTCCATTTGTAAAAAACTCAAAGACACACTAGAAGGAAAAAAAGTTATAACTTTATTCAAGCAAATAATGAAGAGAAAAGAGGGGAAGTTAAAGTATGGAGGTCAGGCAGAAACCTTGTATGTCCAAAATTGTTACTTTTGAAAATGGACACAAAATAACCTGTGTTCCAATGGATCCAATATAATTGTCATGATCTTTGCGTTGTGAGCTTGTAGATCGGCTGTTTGTACTGCTTTAGTATGTGACACTGTCACACGGTATGACCAAGTAAAGAAATGTCTTTACGACAAAAAAAAAATTATATATATATATATATATGGTTTCTGCCCGACAACCAATGATAGACCGTGTCACTACTATCACTTACCTTGAACAGCAGCCACGACTCAAACAGGAGAAGAAATTAAAAAAACACTAAGAAGCAAATGACACCACGCACATCATTTGCTTTCTCTTTTAGTTTGCACAGACCTACAGCATAGATGACTGTTAACACAGTGTTAATGGGGCTACATGCTACCATAATGATACCAGACATAAATCACATAGCTCCACATCACATACATTTGTACACACAAACCACTAGTGAAGAACTAGTGCAATAGACAGGCAAGAAGAAAGAAATGTGTTTGTGAAAAGAAAGATAGACAAAAATAAAAAATCGATCAAATAACTCAGACACAAAAGTAAATAAAAACAAATAATCTTGTTATTGCTTTATTAAAGCAAAGAATAGAGAAAAAGAGGAGAAGTTACGACCACATATGGTCATATGTGATGTGGACCGATGTGATCAAATTTTTGGGCGCAAATGACGTGAAACAATAAATAAAATCACATTAATCCACATCACAGAAAGGCACATGGTCCTATGTGATGTGGACCGACGTGATGAAGCTTTACCCACAAATGACGCGATGCAAATGACGTGAAACGATAGACGACGCAAATTACCACATACATGGTATGGTAGCATGTAGCATGTAGCCCCCTTAACAAGCAGCAGCTGCAATCAAAAGGTTCCTACCTTCCTGCCATCTTCACTTACGGACGTCTACTTCTTGTCATCTTCGTGTTCTGTAAAGACACAAAAAAGAAAACAAAAACGTTGAGTTGAGCAGGCCTTACAGGGTGACATTTTGGAAGCCAAGATGGTCTGTAGAGCCATAAGCTGGTCACTGACAGGGCAGTGTCACCATTATGGCATTTTACTTGAGTAATTGTCAAAAATAATTGTGATTAAGGATTTAATTGTATTGTACATGAACATTGAACATGTTTGAAAATAAATCAACATTTTTGTAACTAGAAGAGTGGGCACCCGGGAAAAGTGGGCACTTCAATGTGTAATTGGCCATTTCTATTCCTCAAAGTAAGTAATTAAGTAACTTAAAGGAGTAGTTCACCCACAAAATGACTTATTTTCTATCAATTGCACACGCCATGAAGCCTTAATTCATGGATTTGTTTTTGTCGCATTCCTATGCCAATAATTAGATTCCCGTCTCCTACCGGCTAATGTATCCGGTAGGAGACACAAAGTAAATTATTTGTGTCTCCTACCGGAAATACACCCGGTCATCAAATGATTGGCTTAGTAATGAGACAAAAACTAAATCATGAATTCAAGGCTTCATGGGGTGTGCAATTTATAGAAAATAAGTGTTTTTTTGGGTGAACTACTCCTTTAAGTACATGCTTTGAAGATGCTTGACTGGCCTACAGCCACTGTGGGCATAAAACAATACGTTTTAGGTCTGATAATGATGTACCCACCCGTACATGTTCACATCATGTATCTATATATACAATTTGAATCCTGCGCCATGTCGGTTGTCAGTATGTACGAACGTTGTATGTGGCCAGTGTGACGTAATCTGACATCACGCCAGTGTGACGTAATCTGACATCACGATGAGACGGTCGTCCCGAATATGGACACAACGCCAGTGTGACGTAATCTCACGACAGCATGACATCACATCCTACCTATAAATATGACATCACATCCTACCTATAAAGCCTGCCGTGGATTTAGGAGAGCACAAAACTCTCTCTCACACTGTGAGGTGCCTGTAAGGTGGCACTGCAAAGTGAACGACGCGTCACGCTAGACGTTCGGGCCGCGTAGTACTTTACATTACTTAAAAAGGGATAGTTCACCCAAAAACATACTTTTTTTCGATTAGTCACCCCACGGAGCCTTGAATTATGGACCGGTAGGCACAAAGGAGACTCTTTGTGTCTCCTACCGGAACCGCTGCCGGTCATCAAATTATTGGTTTAGGAATGAGACAAAAACAAAAACATATTCATGAATTCATGTCTCCATGGGGTGACTAATCCATAGGAAAAAGTGTTTTAAACCGTTGGTTCTCAAAGTGGGGTCCGGGGACCCCCAGGGGTACTTGAGGGGGTTCCAGGGGGTCCCCAGCTAAATGATGGACAGGAACCAAATGGACCCTTATGGGTCTGTAACTCAGAGTGTACAAATGGAACCAAATGTTTGGTTCCATTTGTACACTCTCAGAGTTAAATTGACATTGGTTTTACAATGTGAATTGGGGTCCCAGAGGTATAAATGCCACTAGATGGGGGTCCGTAGCCTAATGCATGTCAAACTGGGGGGTCCTTGAAATGAAAATGGTTGAGAATCACTGCTAGAGCCGTAAAAACCTTCTCTTATTGGGGTCCCTGGCTTATCTTTTCAAATGGGGGTCCGCGGGGTAATAAGTGTCAATTAGGGGGTCCTTGACATGAAAAAGTTTGAGAACCACTGTTTTAAACTATCCCTTTAAGACAGGGGTCTTCAACGTTTTCAGGCCAAGGTCCCCCTAGCTGAGAGAGAGATGAAGCAGGGACCCCCTCTATATTGTATAAAATTGTGTTTGGGATAAACTTTTGCTGCTCTTTTTTCCCTCTACACCTATAACTCTTTGCTAAAAAATAGCCGATCTACAAGCTCACTACGCCTTGCAGCGCGAGGCGTTGTGAGCTTGTAGATCTGCTATTTTTGGCTTAAGTTCTCCTCAGCAAAGGGATGCTAGGGTTCAAGTGGTTAATGTAAAAAAAGATTTGGCGGACCCCCTGTAGTAACTCTGGGTCCCGGACCCCCTGTTGAAGACCCCTGCTTTAAGAACATTTTGCAAATTCTTCATTTGCTTTACATTTTGGGAGAAACATTGCCAATTTAGCAAAGAGGTGCCGTCTATTCCTGTATCAAACACCATGTTCAAGTAAAGTCTACAATGCTTATCATTTCATCAAGTTTCAGAAACAACTAAAGACAGTGGCTCTCAAATGTTTTCATATCAAGGACCCCCACATGAATATTCATTTGGCCAAGGATTGGGCCTCTTCCTTACTTCCTTCACATTACCACGTTACCAATGATACAAATGAAGGCTCTGTTCTATTTAGTGTAGCACAGTGGTTCTCAAAGGACACCCATAACTCTGTGTACAAATGGAACCAAATGGACTGTAATTTGTTTCCATCTGTACACTCAAGAGTTACACACCCGTAAGGGTCCATTTGGAACAGAGCCTTCATTAGCATCATTGGTAACACCTGTGAAGGGAAATGAGGAAGAGGCCCGATTTATTTCCAATATGGCCGCTGATTCCAAAACTCCAGTTTGTGCCTCCTACCTCCAGCATGGTTGTGTGTTACAGTGAAATTGGTGACCTTCAGAAAACATGCGACCATCTCGTGGACTTCACAAAAACATCACCACGTCCAAATGTAAATAACAACCGTTTGTTTATGAACAGAGCAACTCTGTTCATGAACTAACAGCAGTGATTTACTTTGGATGTTTGACATGTGATGGACACGATGGACACATCTTTTGCCAGGTCACCAATTTCTCCATAACACTGGAGGAGGCAGAATGTTGAGGGTTGGGATTCGGCTTGAAAATAAAACCACAGACGTATTGGTTCAGCTCTCAGCCGCTAGACCAGTGGCTCTCAAAGTGATGTCTGATACCAGTCATCAGTTACCATGAGTATAAACCCTAGGGTTTATACTAGACCGGTCACAATTATTACGCAATAGCCTAATTGCAATTATTTGAATTTGCAATTATGTTTTGCATAATCGTCATAATCATTACCATGTTAATAATGTTCATATATTTTCAAACATTTTGTGGAAATAGCAGGTCTACCAGCTCAAAACGTGTTGCGATGCGACACGTTCTGAGCTTGTAGATTGGCTATTTCCACTCTGCTAATCCCACTATGAATGTATTTGTTGTAATTAAATGATGTATATTATGTGTCATATCTACCTTGTGCAATTTTGTTTACGAAGCCCTAAAAGCCAAAAATAAATTACATTTGTATTCATAATGTTCCCATGCTCAACGTCAAACACAATTAAATCTTTGATTTCATCAATCATGTGACAATGAATCGTCAACTTCCATTTTGTAATGGTGACACAGCCCTAGTTTATAATGGCCAGCAGTGGTGGAAGAAAATACTGATTTGTTTTTACTTAAGTAAAAGTATCACTACTGCAATGTAGAAATACTCTGTTACAAGTTAAAGTCCAGAATTCAAAATTCACTTGAGTAAAAGTACAAAGGTACAGGTATCAAAATGTACTTGAAGTACCAAAAATAAAAAGTACTCATTATGTAGAATATCCCGTTTCAAAAGTTTTCAAAATATATTAAAATCTTTTAAAAATAGCCGATCTACAAGCTCACAATGCGTCGCATCGCATTGTGAGCTTGTAGATCGGCTAATTTCAAATGGCCAAAATGTATATAGGGCTGAAGTGGTTAATAATTGTTTTTCTTAATTATAGTAAAAATCTACAAAGTAACTAAAATAAAGTTTTCAAATAAATGTAGTGAAGTAATAAGTACAATATTTGGATCCGAGATGTAGTGGAGTAAAAGTAAAAGTATTGAAATTTGGAAATACTCAAGGAAAGTACAAATCCCTTGAAATTGCACTTAATACAGTACTCAAGTAAATGCACCTAGTTACTTTCCACCACTGCTGGCCAGGTGTGATCCAGGTACGTACCGTGCGGGGCCTCCCGCCGCGTGGTTGAAGATAGCTGGTATTAATAGAGCCGCGTAGGTTGTATGGCACCACGTCCCGAGCACCGTACGCCTTGTATCTCAAACGGAGAACGTTCGTTGGCACCGTTATACGTTTCAGCTCTCAGAGCCTCGTTGTTGCGTCGACGCCATCGAGGTTCCATCTTCAAGCCCCTTGTCCTGAGTTACAGACACTCTATTACCAGCTATCTCCTGATGACTCCATCCATCCTTTGAACCTTCCCTGAAGCATTCATACAGTGAGTCAAACGCTGAGTCATAGCTAGGAGCCATGACTCAGCGTTTTTAACTCACTGTATGAAGTACATTTAGTCCACTCTGCAGAAGGTCACATGATTAACCTGCAAGACACAGATATATACCAACATTAAATTTAATATATTGTATAATAATAACAATAATAATAGAAAATACAGTTTTTAAGTAGGCTATTAGTGCAGGGGTGATACAACTTTGATGGTGTATAGGGCCACTATATTTCCACACTCACTCCAGAGGGACACATTGCATATTATTGTTACTGTCGGGCAGACGCCTCTTATCTCCATATTTTTACTTTTTTTGTAAATTAAATTCGTCATTCTAGTATGTCACACAAAAGTAGCAAAAAATAGCTGATCTACAAGCTCAAAGCGCGTCGCATCGCGACGCGTTTTGAGCTTGTAGATCAGCTATTTTGGAATTGGAATCCTGACAGTTTTTTTTTTAATTTAATTTCAAACGGATTTGCTTATAATTAAGTTAACTTTATGAACTTAAATACAAATACATTGGATATAAAGTCATTGAACTAATAATATAGACTGGAGTAATTAAAGCGGGTCATGATTGCATGTTTGGAATTGGAACAGCTGAAATCAATAACATATATCACTATTAACCTGCGGGCCGCATTAAGTTAAGGTGAGGGCCGCGTGTGGCCCCCGGGCCGCCAGTTGCCCATGTATGCTATAGTGTTAACCCTTTAAGACCGGGAACGCGTCAGTGTAAACACTTTAACCATTATCTTACACTTTGGCTATTCAAAAATAGCAGATCTACAAGCTCACCGAGTGCGGCGCTATGAGCCTGCATATCTGCTATTTTTTGAAAAATTGTGAAAATTTCTGAATTTCTTTTACTCAAATGTTTGCTTCTGGGGGGTCCCTGGAACAAATATACATATCATTTTGGGTGGTCCTTGTCCTTGACATGAAAAAGTTTGATTATAGCAACATACGTTTTTTTCAAAAAACGTATGATTTAGAACATTGGTTCTCAAAGTGGGGTCCGGGGACCCCCAGGGGTACTTGAGGGGGTTCCAGGGGGTCCCCAGCTAAATGATGGACAGGGACCAAATGGACCCTTATGGGTCTGTATCTCTGAGAGTGTACAAATGGAACCAAATGGACCCTAACGGGTCCATTTGGTTCCATTTGTACACTCTGAGTTAAATTAACATTGATTTTACAATATGAATTGGGGTCCCAGAGACATACATGCCATTAAATGGGGGTCTGTAGCCCTAATGCATGTCAAACTGGGGGTCTTTGAAATTTAAAATGGTTGAAAATCACTGCTAGAGAGAAAAATCTTCTATTATGGGGGTCCCTGGCTTATCTTTTCAAATGGGGGTCCGCGGGCTAATAAATGTCTATTTGGGGGTCCTTGGCACGAAAAAGTTTGAGAACCACTGATTTAGAAGACATTTGTAGAATCCCCCCAGAAGCAAATATTAGTGTTAAAAATGTTCGCTTTAAAAAAACATATTGAAAAATGTGGACACATTTTCAAGTAGTACCATCAACAGTAGCAGATCTACAAGCTTGAAACGTGGCACAAAGCAACACGTTTTGAGCTTGTAGATCTGCTACTTTTGCCATTTTTTTAATCCTGAAAAGTAACAGTTTGGGACATTCTATGGTTTCCTCCCGATAGAGACGATATTATAGTTTCATCTTAGCCTTAGATCAAGACTCAGATTTCTTATCGATTTTGATATCGATATTTAGTTTAGATTACTTATTATCCTGCCTGAGTGTTATTTATCTTATGTTACAATTTAGCTCAGTTTAATCTCTATCCTTAGGCTTTTACATTTGTTTTGTTCTAGATATTTGATGAAAAGTATGAAATGTGAAAAGTGCTGTACAGATAAAATGACATTATTATCATTATCCTATCTTTGACATTCTTAACACTCTCCAAAAATAGTGTTTGTTAGTTGGTTCCATGTTAAAGTCTCAAACATCTTGATAAATATATGTTACTCTAAATATAACGTGTTTATCCCAAAGCCACAGATGTTTTCCCACCATACAGACCCTTTATGTTCGGTAATATTCCGCATTATTCGATAAATAAATGTTTCAATCTGGTCTGTCTGAACATCACTGTATATATCATTCAATGGGTGTAAGTGGCGCTGTTGCAGGTGAACACCGGTATTACACCCCATGTAATCCAGGAAATACAATGACGTTTATCCACAGAGGGGATTAAAACACTTCTTTATTAATCTATACTGAACATTAACTGAACACCAACACCCCGTATGTACGGATAACATCTGTGGCTTTAAGATAATCACTTTATATTTACAATGCATACATAAGTATAGACGCACGAGCCTTAAACACAGAACCACAAACTATTTGGTAAAGTGGCTGTTGCAGCAGGTAAATGTCCATGTAAATGTGGGGGTGCATTTCTCCTTTCCGACATGTCGCCTTTCCGACGTTGACGAACCCTATACCTAACCCTAACCCTAACCTTAACCGCACGCGGAAGCCACTAGTCGGAGTGGTGAGATGTCGGAATGGAAGGAGCACCCCTAAATGTGGAACTAAACGGCGTTCAGACGCACACGGGACTAAGACGCGTCTTTATTAAACTCTACGTAATATTACGGAACACAACAGACCCGTATGGACGGGTAACATCCGTGTCTTTGTGTTTAAACACTTTATATGTTGGATTGGGTTCATTTATGAGGATTTATGATCCGTTTAAAACTACCAACAAACATCAGACTCGATCACCATAAATAATACAATCCCTGACGGGCCGTCTTGATCCAAGACTAAAGTAGATTTATAAACACACATGAACATATGGCAGGGTTAGATCTACAAACCCCCACACAGTGAGTGTTTAAACTTTAGATAAAAATCAAACATTACCTTCAGCAGAGCGGCGCGACGTGGTGCAAGCTAAAATGTTTGAAAGCAGGCGTAGTGCGCATGCGACTTTTTTAAGTCTGTATTCACATCCGGTTTAAAGCCCCGCCTACTGTCCGGTGCGTTGAACACGTTCAAACGAACGTCACATGGACAAACCATTTGCGTTTTCTGACAGGATCTTCATCCTGCAGAGTGAATAGATCCCCACAGACTGCTTTTTACTCATCAACACTAAATCATCTTCACCTGTGCAGAGCAGCGGTGTAAAGTAACTAAGTACATGTACTCCTGTACTTACGTACAATTTTGAGGTATTTGTACTTTATTTGAGTATTTTCAATACTTTTACTTCTACTCCACTACATCTCAGAGGCAAATATTGTACTTTTACTTCACCACAATTACTTGAAAGCTTTAGTTACTAGTTACTTTATAGATGTTTAATATGATTACAAAACATGCATTAACCACTACAGTCCTATGCATACTTAGGCTATTTGAAATCAACCGCTCACAATGCGTTGTGAGCTTGTAGTTGCTGTTTTCAAAGCATTTTTACACATTTGGAAACTTGTGAAATGGGATATTCTGCAAAATGAGTACTTTTACTTTCAGCACTTAAGTATATTTTAATGTGAATACTTTTGTACTTTGCATATGTGAATCGTGTATATTTACATATTTGAATAAATTGTTTATTTAAAACCAGTATGTTTTAAAACAAAAAAAAATCAATTCAATTTAAAATACAGCATCACAATCATTTTAACCACTTTATCCATATTTTATACTTTGGCCATTCAAAAATATCAGATCTACAAGCTCACAGCGCGTCACTTCGAGGTGGCGCAGCGAGCTTGTACATCTGATATTTTTAAAAATGTTTGAAACATCTTGAAAATGTTTGGAACATTTTGAATGATGTTGAATTTCTTAACATAACTTTTCTCTTCTGGGGGTCCCTGGCACTAAATATTTTTCAGATGGGGGCCCCTGGGCCAGGGGGTCCCTAGGGGTCCGTGGCCATAAAGCATACGTTAATGTGGGGGTCTCTACTGATTTATAGCATCCATAACTAGACGCGTCGCAATTCTGGGAAATTGCAAAGTGTGGTTGCGCCGACCATATCACGACTCGAGGGATACGCCGGGAGGAATACCGTCGGAGGCCGTGCGACGTGCCATTCGAATCGGGTGCCGATCGGATCCTGCCTTCGTGATACGTGCCGTTTTGATTTTAGGAAATAGGCCCCTCCCACTAAATAAATAGGCCCCTCCCACAAATGTAACAGACCAATCGTATTGTCACGTCACTCCTGATATCGCTTTTATTTCATTTTGAGAGGACTGATCCCCCCAAAAAATCATGTTTTTGCCTCGGTTACATTTTGTGCATTTGTGGCGCCCCCTATGGGTCAAAATGGAAATGCTTTTGGGGATTTGTTGAGTAAACCATCCTCAACATGTGATTCAAATTTGGGATTCACCGGACTTTTCGTTCGTGATTTCTGGCATTTTTGGTAAAACAGGCCCCTCCCACTAACTTTGGAAGCCATTTACGGACGAACGGTAAGGACTATCAAAATGCCGTTTGGATATGTTTATCGCATGGGCCCAGAGATCATGTGTACCGATTTTTGACATAGAAAATTTGGACAAAATATGTGGGAGGAGGAGCTAAAAGTGTGTTTTGATGAAAATTAAAAATGGCGGAAAATCTATCCTGACACAAATGCGTCATGACCCAAGGAATCTAGGGAAAAAATATTTTTAATTTACGACCTACGGTTCAAGAGTTATAGGCCAAAACGTAAAGTGGGCTGTTATAGCGCCACCATGAGGCCGAATGGTGTAATTTTGTTTCCAATAATTTTGGACTAAATCATGAACCACCCCTCCAAGTCTTGAAACTCTAGCCCTTACGGTTTCTGAGAAATAAATACTTGAATGGGAGTTTTTTCATTTTCCCATTAAAGTGGATGGGGACATGTAATGCACTAATAAATCAATATCAATTAAACTATGAAACCAATCTCTTAGCAAAATACAAGCACACGATTCCCGGTGAAGCCGGTCATTTTGACATATGGCACTAAATTGGGAAAAATAAATTGTGGGAGGAGATGCGGTTCAAAATAAACTGTTATGGCCTCGGAGGATAACAATAGTCTGGTTGCCCTGTTAGGGCAACCACACTAATAAATGAGAAAATACCAGAAAAAGGGCAAACATTGTGAAAATAGCAGATCTACAAGCTCACAACGCTAAACAATATTTATCTTGATGTTAGAAGACAAGTTAACAAGCAGCTTGTCGAATAAATCTGGAATCATTTTTCACTTATGGGGTCGGTGGCACAAAATATAATCATTTATTTCCATAAAAAGTCCACTGGACAGAGTTCTTTCAAACATAACCGCCCACCGTTACTTCTAAGGAAACAGGGGGATATGTGCGGTGGTCCTCCAGTACCTTGATGGAAACGGGACTTACACCTGCAAACTGTCTGTAGCAGAGGCAACCGATCAAGCACATCACACCATTGCACCAAGGCATCGTTGGGCCCTCAGCAGGTGTCTTCTAATGCTTTGAGTTGATATTTAGTATTTTAGCCTTGAACATTCCAAAGTACTCCAACATTGAACTATAGGAGGACAAGGATTTGAACATGAAACCTCTGTGATGAAAGTCAGTACATTAGACCATTACACTACCACCCTGCAAGGCACTCGCAGAGCTCTTGTCTAGGACTATTGAAGCATTCTTTTGTATTTTAGCCATGAAAATTCGAGCATTGAACTATAGGAGGGCAGGAATTTGAACATGGAATCTCTGTGCTAAGAGTCTGATCATTACACCACTACACTACCACTGAGTCTCTCACAGCTTGTGTCTCTTAGTACTCTTGAGGCGTTCTTTTGTATGTTAGCCAGCAGTTAGTAAAGTTAAGTTCTAATATTCCAGCATAGATCTACTGTACAGGAGGACTGGGATTTGAACATAGAATCTCTTTGCTGCTACTTCAGCATTTAAAGCTGCATTATGCTGCATGCTGCTGAAAGTAAATGGTGCATTTATATAGCGCTTTTATCCAAAGAGTTTTACATAGAATGTGCATTACATTCACCCACCGATGGTGGAGAAAACCGTGCAAGGCACCAACCTGCTCATAGGGAGCAATTATGGGTTCAGCGTCTTGCTCAAGGACACTTTGACACTAACTCTGGGGGAGACCGGGATCAAACTGGGAACCTCACTGTTGCCATCCTGCTGCTCTACCGGCCACTCTGCCTCTGCTACAGACAGTTCGCAGGTTCAAGTCCCATGCCATCAATGTACACGGAGGACCATCTGGGGGACTGTGTCCCTCCTCTGTTTCTTGATAGTAAAGGTGGGGCGTTATGTCTGAAAAAACTCTTCCCAGCTGAAGTTTTACAGGAAGAAATTCCAAGTGAATATGATACCAATGCCCTCTTGCAAAATTCAATGTCACCCTCTCGGGTATCCAGCAATATAGCAATAGGACAAGACTCTGAGTCCATAGACCAGGGGTTCTCAACCTTTTCAGGCTGCGCCCCCCAAAATAATGATATTATTTCCCAAGACCCCCCGCATGTGCGCGTGATTTTTTTTTGCGGTTCTGGGCGGATTGGGTTTGTTTTTTTCCCGTTTTTTGGTTGCTTTATTTCGGTTTTAGGGTTAGGGTTAGGGTTAGGTTATTTAATTATAATAGGTTATTTGATACTTATTTATTATATTACATTAAAAATGTTTTCCTAATGTTAATAATGAAATATTTTAATCTTGAATTTAGTAAATTAACTGATAAAACATGAATTAATAATAACATAAAATTTTGTTTAAAAAAAAAAAAAAGTCACATTCACCAAAAAATCTGGCGACCCCCCCAAATTATTTGGCGACCCCCCTGGGGGTCGCGACCCCCAGGTTGAGAACCACTGCCATAGAAGGCAACAATGATCACTTAAAATGTCTTTCTGTAAAACTTCAGCTGAGAGTAAGAAGGAACAGTGAGGTGCCAAAGTTTTCAGATGTACGTTTTAAAAGTTAAATATCTCAAAAACTACAAAACATTTCAAAGTAAAACGTTCAAGCATGTGTGCTTTGATTAACAACAAAAAAGAAGGTTCCTTGACATTTTTTCTAAAAAGTTTTAAATATAAATCTGTCTGGCACTACATCTTTTCATATGGGGGTCCACGGCCAAATATTTGGGGGTCCTTCACATGAAAATGTTTGAGAATGAGAACCACTGTGATCAAAGAGGCAGCCATAGGTGAATGGGCACAGTGACTGTCTGGTGAGCAGAAGGTCACAGGTTCAAGACCCGACTACGGCAGTGTGTCTCTCAACTGCTCCTCTGCTTCATGTAGAATCCTGCTGCAAGCAATTATGTATCCGAATATTTTCAAAAAGCACTGAAATGTTAAAACTAGCGTTTCTAAGAAGGGGGAGTATGTGACACATGAGTTTGATTGCTTGCATGCAATAGCTGCTTCTGTTGATGCACATTTCTCATAATTTCATTTTTCAGTTTGCAAAAAGCACACTGCACACATAATATATGTATTATTATGAAAAGACAGCATGAAATAAATACAAAAATGAAAAGAATAAAAGACACAATGAAATAAAAAAGATAATGAAGTACATACATGTATTTAATTCATTGCATTTTTTATTTATGTCAATGTGTTTTTGATTTATTTCATTGCATTTTTTATACATTTCATTGTGGTATTTATTATAAAAGAAATTGACCAATGTACCTTATGAAATAGATCAAAAAGACCATGAAAATTCATCATGAAAAAAAAGAGAAGTCACAATGAAATAAATCAAAAACACAATAAAATGAAAACAATGCAATAAATAAATACATTTATTTATTTAATTGCATTTTTAATTCATTTAATTACATTTTTATTTATATATATATATATTTTTTTTTTATTTTATTTCATTGCAATATTTATGTTACCTTTTTTGACCTGGACTTGACGAAAGCTAAAAGTGGCATCATAAAATACATAAACGTTGAAATGAAGTCACAATTAAATAAATTAAAAACACAGAAATAAATGAAATTAAAAAAAAGTAATGCAATAAATAAATCCATTTATTTATTTAATTGTAGTTTTTTATTTATTTCATTGTGGTATTTATCTTTAAAATCTTTGGACCAACATTACTACAAAATGTATATTTTTTAGCCGATCTACAAGCTCACAACACATTGGGTTGCGACACGTTGTGAGGGTGTAGATCTGTCCACATGAAGTCTGAGACCCACACTGGAGCCACACTGTTCCCATGTGGATCCTGATATCCACATCATTAAGTATTATACATCCACACAAGATCAAGTACAGAAGGCTTAAAAATTATATTGTTTTCCTTTTATTTAGATTTCACATACAAATCACTAGGTCTACACAAATATATAAGACTTGCACTAAATAGTTTGTCGGTACAAACTTGCAAGGGCACTGGAGAGAGAACGCTCATACTGAAGATGGTAGTGTTGCACTGGCCTGCTTCAGTCACGGAAAGAAAGGCACCTGAAATACTGTAGGGAGGTAGGGAGGGTGGACATTTCAGTCTCTACCATAGATATTCTGAGGCTGATGAAAAACGGAGAAAAGTTGTTATGAAAACTCCTGTGTGAACTGCTGGTGGAACTTCCCGATTTTCTCCAATACAACTTTCAGTTTCTCGGCTGGAGGTAAGATGGTCATTCTAGACAAAAAGGAGAGAAGTACAGGTAAGAGAAAAGTGTGAAATTGCTAATGATAACTCAGTAACTTAACTAATCACTTTTTTATTGTAACAGACGTTGGTTACATAACAAAAACTTGCCAAATAATTTATAAACTCTGGGTGTTTGTGAAAATTCCATAATCTGCCCTCGCCCCCACCCTAAGTCACTACCAGTATATATTACTTTCATTGGCTCTTAGGAAATGAGAGCGTGATTGCACCAAGCTGTTTAAATGGTACTTTAGTGGAGGCTAATTTAAAGCTTCTAATGGCGGTGGGCTTACCTGAAGTGATAAGTTCCCTCTCTCTGTCCAAAGCCACTCCCTGGAACAAGGCAGATACCAGTCTCTTCCAACAGCTTCATGCAGTATAACATATCTGGAGCCTGGCCTTCCTTCTGTAGACACACACACACACACACACACACACACACACACACACCCACACACACACACACACACCCAAACACAGCATGGATTTATAAAACACAAACTCACGACCAGTTGGAAGACCAGTTGACATACCTTGGCTCTCTGCTCTAGTATGTAAAGTATCTGGTGATTTGGCACCATAATAAAATTATCTGGCACTATAATAAACATTTATTTGACACTGTACTTTACTTGTGTCAGTTTATACACACCGTACATACATACATACATATATATATATACATTCATATTTCATTGATAGATGTATTTATGCATATAATCACTGGTGATAGACTGTACATTTACACTTATTGACAGGTTGATGATGTACAGGTTAACTCCTTGAGACCAGTGCAGATGTCCATTGTCAGAATCTAAGTATATATGTTGCATTTGTATTTTACATTTATTCTTATGTATTATGGTTTGGTTCTCGACTCTGTACCTTTCCTATGTTTCTGCTGTTGCTGCTATGACATCTATGACAAAAATAAAGATTCATCGTAAACACAGATGTGGATTTGTGTAGGTAAGCAGGCCAGTGAGTCAGTGCTTGGGTTTAAAGACCAAGTAAAAAACAAACAATAAAAAACACCCAGAGCTAATAAACAAAGCCAAAAGAAACAGGGTGCACATAGTACAGACCTTGGCCTGCTCAATGGCCTTCTGGGGTAGAGTGAGGCGGGGGAAGGTGTACATTGCACCCTGGACAGGGTTACAGGTGATGCCAGGCACCAGGTTGAAGGTCTGCTCAGTCAGCTGGGCCTTTGCTTTCAAGTTGGCCAACACAGCATTCCGTTCCTGGTGGAGTGACAACGTCAAAGTGTTTAATAGTCAAAACAAAATCAAAGAATTTCATAAATCAAATAAATTCCATGAATTACACACACACACACACACACACACACACACACACACACACACACACACACACACACACACACACACACACACACACACACACACACACACACACACACACACACACACACAGAGTAGTGTGCAACTGTGCATATTCGGACCTTCATAAATGTTTCATAGGAGGGTTCTCCAGGCTGGGGCGGGTTCACCACCAGGTCCAGCAGAGCTTGTCCCGGGACAGGGGGACACAGACGCACCGAAACCAACTTGGTGAGCTGCAACTTCACCTCAGGATCCAGGTTGATCACCTCCATGTAGCCCCCACGGAAACCACACCTAACACACCCACAAAAGAGTCAGACTGCTATTGTACTGTATGTGCACACATTCAAATCCTGCGTGATCATTTAGCTCTGAGATAGGACTGTCACGGTGAAGGAGACAAAGAGGAAAAACTGAATAGCGTCCCATCTCGTGCATGGCATCACATCATTTCAAATCTTGCGTGTTTTTACAATCAGACAGACAGGGTGGCCAAGCAGCTCGATAAGTAGTAATAGCAGTATTTAAAAAGAGAAGCCTTTTCCTAAGGAAATGGTAAGGAAAAGACTAGCCTTTTCCTTACCATTATATGATGCTACTATGTCCTAGGACGAGTGGTACAGTAACTCCATCCCGAGTCCACCGCAGCTAAAAACCTGAGCGGACGGTCCATGCGCTAGGCTAGATTGTGTATTTATATAGCTTGATTTTATTTTATTTTTATTTTACTTCATTTATCCTGATTTAATGATACACAGTATATAATAACAAATGAACTAAGCTTACACTATATAAATAAACTTTACTTTTAGGCAAATACTTGGTATGGGGTTACTTTTTATAAATAGTTTTAGTTTATTGTTCAATGTAGAACACAGAAGGGAGTTTTTAAATATATGCCAGTCTTTGTTTCTGTTAATGCGTTTCCATTAAAGTGTTTATTGTAGCGACTACTTCTTTCCAATATTCAATACCATTTAGAAGTAAGTGCTATGAGGCTGAGCTTCGGCAGGAACTGACACGTTTCCAAACAAAACCATAAAACTTCTTGCTGTTAAGGTGATTTATTAACACAAAATAATAATGTCCAAAAATGTTGTACTGAAGATTAGGTGAATGAAACTGAAGACTCCAAATGTAGGCTAAATGCCCTAAACGTATAAAACGGTCAACCGAAAATATTGAGCCTAGTTCACCCCCATTCTCTCGCTCTCTGCCTGAGACACACAGCAGGAGCTAATCACTCAATTGCTATAGGAAGTGGGACATCAAAACAAAGCGTGGGAAAACCAAACAACAACAAAATATACATTTTGGCTCCTACAGTGTTCTCTGATTTTAGTATTTTTGGCTATTTGTGTCTTATTATGTTTTGAGCTATCTCTGAACTCTGTAATGTGTCATTGATATTGTCTTCTCCTCACTGGAAAGCACTTTGGATTAACTCCTGTTGTTCTTAAACGTGCTATACAAATAAAGGTGACTTGACTAGTTTCTGTAAAAGCATGGTTATATTATGCCATTTTTGCTGTGTGCAGAAAATCTTCAGCGTTAATTTGTCTCCAAAGAGCGTGCAAATGGAGTTAGTTAGTCTTCCGTGTTAAATAAACACTGAAGATTTAACTGTGTACTCTCACATTTTCATGTGCAAGTTCAGCCGCAGAGACTCACTCTCCCATGTAGCATTTGGAGGTGGAGTGGAAGGAGGCCATTTCCACGGTGTCCGAATACTCTGGTCCCATCTCAAAGAGCACCTTCTTGAAGGAGTGGAAGGCACAGCCCTCTGCGTAGATGTTATCCTGGTACACCTGACGTGGAGAGGTAATAACATACAGTCATGAGGATTCACTACATTTAACCCATTAAGACCTGAGGCGATTCTTAAAAAATGTCTAAATCTCAACAGTTTTTTGAAAAAAATCTGGAAAATATTTTTTCAATATTTTTCAAAAATAGCAGATCTACAAGCTCGTAGCGCGGCACCGAGTGCCGCGCTATGAGCTTGTAGATCTGCTATTTTTGAATAGCCCAAAGAAATCTTAAAATGCGACGCAGATGTGTCCCCGGTCTTAATGGGTTAAGGTGCTATATGGAACAGTGGTTCTTCACACAGATTTGCTATTTTAGAAGAATATGCAAAAATATTTGACAAATCTTCTCTTATGGGAGTCCCTGGCACAAACGTTTTTTAGATGAGAGTCTGCGGCCAAATACTGTACACTGTCAATTTGGTGTTCCTTGACATGAAAATGTTTGAGAACCGCTGCTAAAGACAACAGTCAGCCACTAGATGTCACACTACACTGCACGTCATCACAACAACTATAAGGTTCCTTATTTCCCTGCATTATGTCTATAAGGCAGCGCTCACGCAGTTTTCACCATTGTAATGTGGCGCCTTACTCCAAGTATCTGTTATGGGAAAACTACACCTTTCCCAACGAAAACAGAGACTGCATGAATAATGGCTGCCATGAACTGACCAAACAAAGCAATAACTTTGAACCTGACAAAAGTATTAAAATGATTATTTCACAATAATAATTGTTTTGTATTCTGCACCGTTTTCAAATATCTGTGGATGTAATTTTGTTTCTGTTATTAGGATTTACTGGAATGTGTTAAACATTGCAGCAGACATATTATGGCGATGCGAAATAGACACGGCAAAAGATGTTTTAATTGTAAAAACAAAAAAAAGGGAAGGGAAGCCATATGTACCAAATAAATAATTTGAATGCATTCCGTATTATTATTATTATTATTACTATGTGGGGTATGTGGGATATGTTTTACATTATCAAGATAAATTATACATCATTCACTTTCCCACGACTCAAGTAGTGACAGCTGATTGTCTAATATGCCTATTTCAATGAAGCATATGTTCTACATTTCAGTGACATATAAAACCTCTAATATAATAAGTGAAGAAATGAATGAAGTTACTTCATCAGCCATGAGGAAAAGATGCTCTTCTTTAGCAAATCGGATCACATCTTCAATGCACTGTCTGCTCTGGACCTGACCTATCACACAGGACAACCACAGGTTGAAGATTAGAATAATGGATATCTATTTACTGAAAATAAATAAATAAAACAAGAAAAATAAATCTTACTTGAAGTGTAAACTAAGGAGTAGTTTTCACAATCTTTTAAAAAACATACTGTACATCCATACTAGCTAGGACTGACATTTTGTAGCTTGGTGCACTTATAATTACAAATACAGTAGTTGCACACACACACTTACACCCACATACTGTCACACTGCATTGTTCACTTTACCACTAATTTAGAGTAAGTCTTGTCGCAAATCTATTCCTATTTTTTTGTTATGTATTTTTTAACTTATTTTATTTTGCATCCACACTGTTGAAGAAGCGCTCTGTACAAGATTCCCACTGCCTGCAATGTTGCTACCTGCTGTATTGCATGTATGTGTGACAATCAAAACACCACACATACCAGTCGGGTTTCCAGGGTTGATGATGCAGAGGGCACGGGGATTGCAGTGTTGCCTTGCGGCAGCGAGGGATCTCCTGAGTTCAGTGACATCCAGGCCCCAGCACTTGTCCTCATCCAGGTAGTAGTTGACCTGCACGGCGCCCAGGTCAGCCAGGGCGGCGGAGTACAGCGGGTACTGTGGGATGGAGATCATCACCCCTGTACGCCCGTGGCCCTCACCAGCCACCAACAACTTCAGCATGGTCTGGGAGAAAGAGAAGAGAACGTGTGTACATTGTGTATCAATATTTTATTTCATGGGACCAGTTACACAAAAGCATAACACAAGATTCCCGTTCAGAGCGTGTTGGTTCTGGAGAACTGCTCATCTGATCGACTGAGCTGACTTTTCCTTGGGTCCTCAGCAATACCCCCGCCCCCGATTGGATTAACAGACTTACAGGCATACATTTATGCATACAGATATTTGTGGAATTCATAGATAGATAATTATTAATCATAATCAACAATGGAAGGGGACAAATCACTGGGCGGCCAAAGAACTACAGGCAGAGTGAACATTGTGTGTACAATGGGAAAAAAGTGCATAAGTTCTTTAAGAAATCTGGCCTACAGTGAAGTTAAGACAATGATTAACTTGAGCAAATCTTGAACGAGACAAATAGAAAAGTTGCGTCTTGCTCAAGGACACTTCGACATTAACCCAGGGGGAGCCGGGGATGGAACCGTGAACCTTCCCGATTCCCAAGCAGCCGCTCTACCTCCTGAGCCACTGTCACCCTAATTTGTGCAAATAAACATGAAAATGTATAAATCGATGGTTCTTAAAGTGGGGTCAAAATGGACCCTGACAGGTCTGTAAATGGAGTTGACTTGAAATCAAAAGAACCACTGGTTTGAGAACCACTGGTGTAAATAAATAACCGTGAAAAAAGAAAGCTGGCCTAATTAGTGAATGATTTCAGTTCAAACATGGTCAGAAGGAGGTGTACAGTCATACCACTATAGCATCGCTGGCACCTGTGGCGAGGTAGATGTTGTCTGGGTTGGAGGGAATTCCACCATCCCTCTTCTGGATGTAACGAGCAACGTCCTGGCGGATGCACTCTATTCCCTGGCTAGCACTATAAGCTCCTGAAAAGCACATGACAACACACGCTCAGATGCTGACTCACACAGCACTGACTGGACTGTTGATATGCAAAACTCTATGCAAACCAGAGAGACGTCAGATAGTTCAAAATTCATACTTGGAACAAAACACAGACAACGACAATAGAAATGACAGAGATATTTTTTAAACCACCACCACCACCACCTGATAAATTTCCGCCAGTGAACTGAAGAAAGTTTACGCAAAAAGTACAGCAGAACAAGCAGCTAGCAGCAGAGGACCTAGCAGTTACAGAGGTGATGTTGTCACTAGCAGCAGTATGGACTTTCCAGAACACAAGGTGCTTTCTAATTCTGACATAGTATTGCTGGCTTAACTATAAATATACTGTAGCCTATTGCCATCTGTGGAGACTGAGACAGTGGCTGCTCTGTATGCTGCTTAGGCGCTGTCCATTGGTGGTGGTGCTGAACCATTCACCAATCAAGGCATGTACTGTAGAGTGACTGGCATCCCGTTTTCTTTTTTTGTGTTCTTCAGAACAAGCTGGACTTGGCTTCTAAGTAACAATTAATATGATATCACTAAGGCCCCTCGAGAGTGCTCTGCTCCCTGCGTTTATTTGTGCGTCCGTGGTGTGGCGTGGTGCACTTTCCATGGTGATTTTGAGTGCCCCCTCATGAAAATCAAATACCCCTCCTTTTAATTGCGCTAGGCCCGAGATCAGTCTCCGCCCATCCTTCTCCTCACTTGGAAGTATGGGATTCATACTCATCATCAGTAAAACAATATAAAAGTTTAGGCCAGAGGATGGACTGGTGTCGATCACAAATTACAGGAAAAATAAATTATCTCCGAAAGCTACCCCGCCCACCCAAAGCCTGATTGTTAATGCCTTGTATCAATAATGTTTGTGTCACCACTCAATCAAACGTTGATTTTTAATTTAATATCGGGTGTCCGCTGCCCCACACTTGCACACAAGTTGACAGTCAATTGTATATGAAATGGAACAGTAATGCCATTTAGATTGAGATGTACACAGCTGTATCTGAAAGGTGACAGACCTGCCAGCAGAGTCTCAGGAATGAGTGCGCGTGTGTGACATTCCGCATAAGACGGTAAGAGAGAGAGATACAGTGAGAGAAATTGGTCTCTCAATCCATACACATGCATGATGATGTCAAGCCGAATTCAATGTTAAAATATGGATTTAACATTGAATTCAGTAAGGGTGTCCCGATCAAAGCACCCAAAATATTTTCAACTCCAGCATGCTCGTTTGCCAACTGTATATGTCTGTGAAGTTTCAGGAGGACACTATATTAGGCTATTAGTTTCTCATGCATGCTTTGCAGAGCATCGGCACGCCACACTAAAATTGGGGCTGACTTATGACAGATCGGACTGAGTTGAATGTGTGCAAACATTAAGATTTCGTTTTGGGCATGTTTTCACGTAAAAAAAAATATATCTTTGTGTTAATGTAATGTTGGCTTGTGTCAGCGACCTAGCATGTCCGGTACGTCCCATAAGTCAGAGGGACAGGAGAGTTGTGATTGCCCATAGCCTGGAGGGATGATTACTCAAAGATTAAAAAATAAATAAATGAAATTACAGTTGTTAACTAATATGACAGAAAGTCCATGGCCTCCTGTCAGTGTGAGTGTACACAAGAAATATGACGCTGATCAGCCTAGTAGATAATACAGATACTAAACAGAAAGAGTTACTAGGGTACTAGGTTTAGTTATGTAGTACAGTGGCGCCAATCCCTATTTGTTGGAGACAGTGCGGCTGATTGTTTATCCTTCCACTCAGATGGCATTCTAGTCCCTAATTAAAGAGCACCAGATTGACAAGGACACCACATGAACCGCGGTAGCATAGACAACCACCAGTACTGCACCATAGTTAGGAATCACTGATGTGGTGAATGATAGAGTGAATGATGCTGTGATAGGAAGATAGGAAAATCAAGGGGGGGAGGCGGGGGGAATGGAAGTGCAGACGGAGAATGCTCTGACCTAAGCTGTTTCCGCCACATGCCTGAAGGATTCGCTGTGCCCTTTGCTTAGCGTCCTCTGGAAACCTGTTGTCTTCGAGAAGATCAGGGTAGGAGCACAGAGCTAAGACCTGAGAGCCAGAACAAGAATATGACACACACACACACACACAATGCTCATGCAAGTAATAATAACATGCCACATTGCAGGTTTATTAAGCATGACTCTAATATGGATTCTATTGTGTGACTTGAAAGGAAGCCGTGTTCCAACCTGTCTGAGAAATGTGATAGGCTTCTGGCCCATGGCGTGGGCGTCACCGATGTTTGCCTTGATGACTTCTGTGAAAGGCTTCTTGACTCCCTGGGAAAGGAGGCAGGGATATAGTGAAAATGAGAGAGACAGAGA
This sequence comes from Gymnoscopelus microlampas, assembly GCF_963454915.1. Classification (NCBI taxonomy): domain Eukaryota; kingdom Metazoa; phylum Chordata; class Actinopteri; order Myctophiformes; family Myctophidae; genus Gymnoscopelus; species Gymnoscopelus microlampas. The sequence goes on along the minus strand of NC_139959.1, from coordinate 17,298,893 downwards.
AAATAAGGAGAGAAAGAGTAAGTTTCTGTTATCTACTTATTAAACTGCTCAGTGAGGGTGTTCATTGCAGAAAAAAAGCATGTGTGCAAGGATTGAAATCGTGCCAGTACAAGAAAGGAGAGACAGATGGGCAAGTCAGGACACAGCTGCTTCACTCTGAAATGGCTTAAAACGGTCTGTTTTTCCTTTTTTTGACGATGGGTTCCCAGATTGATAACCGTCAGACTTGAGGCACGCACACACACACACACACACACACACACACACACACACACACACACACACACACACACACACACACACACACACACACACACACACACACACACACACACACACACACACACACACACACACACACACACACACACACACACACACACACCACGTCTTATCTCACTTTCAGTTTCTTCCCTGCTTTCATCTCTGCCATACTCATAGAAAGAAATAAACAAACAAATAATTTAATCAATAAGATTTGATTCTATTTGTATTATTTTGTCTACTGATTGATTACTGATATATTTTATTGTTATGCATATTTTGTCTTGCCTTCTGTAAAATGTCACTGATATAAAAAAGAAAAAAGAAAAGCGCATAGTTTCATAACAGCTGTTATACTACTTCCATCGGTGTGCACTCTGGCCTTACAGTGTGTGTCAGTGGTGGGAGAAGTACTCACATTTTGTACTTAAATAAAAGTCTTAATACTGCAATGTAGAAATACAAGCAGAAGTCCGGAATTCAAAATGTACTTGAGTAAAAGTACAAAGGTCTTGGTATCAAAATGTACTTTAAGTACCAAAAGTAGAAAGTACTCATTATGCAGAATGTCCTGTTTCACAAGTTTTCAAATGTATAAGAATTATACAAATCTTTTGAAAATAGCCAAAATGTATATAGGGCTGAAGTGGTTACTTACTTACTTTGTGTTTTGTAATAATAATCAAAATCTACAAAGTAACTCTAGTAACTTAAGTTTTAAAATATTTGTAGTGGAGTAAAAGTACAATATTTGCCTTTGAGAGTACTGAAAATTTGAAGTAAAAAATACCTCAAAATTGTACTTAAGTACAGTAGTTGAGTAAATGTACTTAGTTACCTTACACCACTGGTGTTTGTCCATGGTTAAACTGTGAGTCACTAAGCAAGCACGTCTTGGCCAACTGTGATGTGGTTATGGTTTCTTTTACAGTACGTCTTATTTCATAATTGGGGTTAGTGTAGGCCTGCATTGTCAGGGCCGAACGTTGCATAGTCCTCATCTGAGAAGTGGCATAGAAGTGAAGTAACATACAGAATCATCGCTGTCGGGCAGAAACCCTGTATCTCCATGAAAGTGGTTAAGTGTGTCTGTGGGGTTTATAAACATTTAACCAACGAAAAGAATTAACAAGAGCTTGTGACTAAATAACTACATTGGATCCATTGTAACACGGCATCCTGAAAAGTAAAAATACCAATGATATGCATGTCCAAAACTGATTGACTTGGTCATCCACAACTGGACATGCAAGCTGCCCAGTTTGAAACCTAAACTTACCAGAGTACTTCTTTAAAGTTAACACTGAACTTACAGTATATGTACTAAGCAAGCAGTACAAACACAGGACAAACTTCACTTCAGCTAATCTGTGAGCCAGGTTCCAAAACCCTTATACCGATAATGGCTGAAGAGTAGCGAAGACCACAGAAATTCCTCTAACTCTCAAGTGTTCTTACTTTAGGAGTTTCATGGGGGAAACTGGGCCACGCTTGCCAATCAAACATTGTTTTCACATCAGTGGAAATGCAACCACTGTCCAGGAATCTGCAGCACTGGCGAACAAATACAATGTTTGAAAAGATTCAATGAAACTATGTCTGAATGTCTTGCTGTAGGACAAAGGCAAGCCATTACCATATGCCACATACAGTACATAAGGAGGCTCTTTAAACATTGCAATGTAAACCGTTTGGAGAGAAAGGACCAAAACAACCTCTTCCCTGTGTCTGTTATCACGCAATCTGACAACAGTTGTTCTTAAACTAGGGTCTGGGGTCCTTCAGGGGTCCTTGAGTGGGTTCCAGGGGTTCCCAGCTAAATGACTGACACTATAGTTAGGAACCAAATGGACCTTTACAGGTCTGTAACTCTCTGAGAGTTACAGACCTCTCAGTCCATAGCCTAAATGCATACCAAACTGGGGGTCCTTGAAATTAAAACGTCTGAGATCCCCTGCCTTCGCATTCAAACTGGGGAGACTTGTACGCATTCATCTCACACACAGATGCTGCCCATGGTTACGCGTGCACACATGTACACACACCCCTCCGATCTCATTAGTAGTCTTGTGTTTTAGACAGACGAGCACAGAGAGAGCTTGGCACAGCAATGGAACGGGCAGTGACCACACGCGAAGGGGCTTGGGTTGGTTTTAACGTACCACAGCGAGGGACACAGAATCTTCTGTTTTTATCAAAGCAAAAGACTCATATCTCTGCTGTCCGGCCGGAAACAGCTAACTCCAAAATGGTAATTGTTCAGGAAATGAAAAACAAAATATATTTTTTTCAGAAAATGAAGAAAACCTTATATTTTTAAAACAAAGCAATACTGCCTCATCAAACTTGGTATTGTGACTTTATATATTATCAGATACTTGCATGTGTCATTATATTATCACCACTTTACCCAAATCCAGCTCAAGTGGAGTTAGGAGGTTTTGTCCATCATTGAGTGGAGTTAGGAGGTTTTGTCCATCATTGATAAGAACAGCTGACAATGAATCTCAAAGCTCACAACACATCACAACGCATTGTGAGCTTGGAGATCAGCTATTTATGGTGTGCGCCATCCTCATATACTAAGTATAGATCAAGCTGAATACTGTACTTAAACAACTTTTATTTTAACATGCATTGGAAACATCCATGGATCTAACTGTTACCACTGTTGTTCTTCTACAGTTGAGTACAACAAACAATTCTGCCTCAATACTCAATAGTAAATGTATTTAACAAAAGCAATCATGGCACACCAACAATAAATAAATGGCATATCAATAAATAAATAAAAATCATGAATAATAGAATCTGTAGCCTATCAAATCTGTAGCCTACTGCACTAACAATAACATCCACAGTTGCATTTACCTATCCATCAACATTTTATTATTACACTGTTGTGTGTTGTGTGTTGCCTAAACCTTCCAGTCACTGGGTTGGTGAAAACACCCCGCAAAACGGTGACCAGAGCCGAGAGCAAATGACTGTTCACTAAAGGTGGGCAAATGACTGTTCACTAAAGGTGGAGGGCAAAGCATGAATGCAGTCTGACATGAGTGATATTCAGTCACATCCTGCATATTGGTTTAACGCTGAAATTACACAGTGAAAACTGTCCAAATTTATATCTGACAATTGGTCAAAAAAAAAGTCTGAATTACGTTTTTTTAAATCTGTAGTATTTATATTTGACAATTGGCAAAAACCCTGTATATATAGTATGCAGCAGTGGAGAGCATGAGAGGAGGGGGGAGTTGTTTGTTTTTGACGGACAGTTTGAGGATCCAATGGAGTTGGGAGTTTTCGTCAGAAGCGCTTTTTAATACTTTTCATAGGTTATTATAAAAAACAAATTTACACAGATGTAAAGGGGGTTCAATAGCATTAATTCATGAAAAAAAAAAAAAAAACTGAAAATGGAGTTAGCTGGTCCCGGCTGGACACCGACGATATGCTGAGTACTCCCCATTACCAATAAATTGTACTCCACAGTAAGCAAATAGATGCTTTTCCTCTACCCCCAACTCTCAACCCTCTTCTTTTCAGACACGTTTCATTATATACACCGGTATTTATCCAGCTATTTATCTTCATTGAATCATGGTCTGATTCATCTCACTGGCTCCTACAAGGTTTGGTTTGGAGTCTCTGGGTCTGCTGGCTGATAGACCATTCCCCTTATTCCTTATATTGGATTAAAAATGCAAATGTGACATTTTGTGGCTCGCATAGCTTCCATCCAGTGGCTTCATCGACTGTCATCATGTGGCTAAGTTATACTTCACCACACATAACTGTGTCGCTCAACTGAAAAACAAGACGGGTTATAATAACGGCATGGCTTCCCTGTGGATCTGTGGAGCCGTCATGTTGATGACATCCGTCTTGCGGAATTCACAAAATGGGCACAGTATTCACACACAAAAACAATCACAATTATGTGAATTATTTTGTGAAAATGTACTTCCTTGGCCTACTGGCAGCATGCGCAAGAAATTTGGTCTGCGATCAAGTGGTCTGCGAGACCCTTTTCTATACAGCTTGCCTCCTATGGGCCACGCCACTGTAAAATCGTTGTTTTTTTGGGGGGGGGGTTATTTTTGTCGAGCAACGACGTGAAAAAGTATACATTTGCATACAATGTATGAATTTGCCTTCAGGCGGCAGGAGTTACACATTGCAGAGTGCCTGACTCATGATCAAATCTGTGTTTTATTTTCAGGTCAGGTGGGGACACCTGAGAATGTGACTTTTATATGAGCCTTATCGGACAATGTTTAGACTTGGAGCCTGTGTTCCTCTGAAAGGTCATTTGTTATGTTTGTTCTACAGCTGTCTGAGAGAGATACTGTAAAATGATTAGTATATCATTCATTACAAGCTTGACTTCTATTATTGTTTAACCCCTTTTAACTTTCCTATCCTGATCTGTGCAAAGAAAAACAAGATGATTTTTAGAGATAGGGCCTGACCAGCGGAGTTACGTGAAATCGTTGACTTTAATTCTATTATATCCTTGATTGGATTATTTTGTATTGATACAACCGAATTGCATGCCTAGCATTTACTATTGGGTAGCTATTAACTAATGTCAAGCCGGGGGACAGACGATAGCCAATCAGGTATAAAGGTAATTGGGGTGTGCTGGTGGCTGAACCTAAGTGCATCGACCGCAAGGTCACAGCATCCTGGGATCGCCTCTGGGATCTTGCTTTACTGTTGCTCTTCCTTGTCTATACAAAAAGTATAACATTATAAAAAATATGTAATTAAAGGACCAGAACATTCATAAAGGTGTTTTCAGTTACTCTTGCTGATTACATGTTACAGGTTCAAGCTAGGTGGAGCTATGCTGATCCTTCTGTGTCACAAAACCCTATGAGACAAACAGAATGATAACAAGGTAAATAGACCCGTCCTTAGAGGTGCAAACAGCCCTGAGGAGAGGTGTAAATAGCCAAAGTAACTGAAAATACCTGTATGAGTATTTAGGGTCTTTAAGGTAAAGTCTAAACCTGGTTGAATAGGAAACAAAAAAAAACAATAAAAAGGTGCCGACTAAAACTGGTTACTGTATCAAGTTCTGTAATCTCTTAAAGTGGTCCCATATTCATCTGCTCACCTCCAATGAGTTACTTATACTTTAATGATCCATGCGATCCACGTTGGGTAATTTGCAGTCTGCATTTGACCCATCCTAACTATCAGGAGCAGCAGGCAGGCAATGAGCAGTGCCCGGGGGCCAGCTCAAGGTCTAAGGCCAGTGCCAGGCTCAAGGGCACTGGCAGGCACCTGTGGCTACATGCATATGATGATGTATGATGACCACTGAACTATAGGAGCTCCCTAGTCCCTAGAGTATTTATGTAATGTACGTATGTATACAGTATGCTCCAACATGCAAACAGTCCTGCAGAGTCAGTTTACTGTACCTGTATCTTGTTTACATGTGGAGTCAGCAGGTTTTTGCAGGCCCACACGTCAAGCCAGCCAACTCTAAATGTGTGCACACACCATTTTAGAGTTCAGGCCGAGTCAATATTTGCATTTCTGTGCATATATGCATGTCGTTACATCAACCCCGGAACAAGAACCGCAGGGTTGTTGTTGTTTTGCATTAGCGTTAGTTGTATTTGTTTGTACAAAAGGTCTAAGTCACCGATGCAACCACATTTCCCCTCCCCTCATTCACATCCTTGTTCTGATCCAACAAAGAGGTGGCTGTTTTCTGGGTGACAAGAGCAGCCAGCCCTGTCCCCTGCCCTGCTTAGCCCTGTGTTGTCCTGCTCAGTCAGCGGCAAGCACCGATTACATGACGCCAACCAACCTGCCCAGGACATCCTGTTCACCAGTCCACATAGGACCTACCCTACTATAATCATGATTGGTTTGTTACTGTATGTATGCACCTAAACTGAAGCTATGTACACACAGCACACACTTAACTCTTGCAGAAGAGATTGCCTTTATTGGGACTTCTCTAGACTAACAACACGTGGCGCCATCATCTGATAAAACAGAGACACACACGTAAAAACTTCACACAATAAGTCTTTGTTATAATGTCCGCTATGTCTGTCATGGTCTATTTCTAACAATCACCACTATATCAGGTTGCCACAGGTCCGTCCAGGTCTGTCCAAGGCTGATTTATCTGGTAGCTGCAGTGCAGTCCCTGTCATTCCTGATGACTGAGATAAGGTCATGTTCAGAGAGCCAAACACACACACGCACGCACATGCAGTCACACACACACGTTTGTATTGCTATACTTTCTTGTGAGGAACAGGAAAATGGTCCTCACAATGTACACACATACACAGATTACACACACACACAATGTGCTGATCCCTCAGTAAACGTGTTGCAGACACAGACCTGACAGGAAGCAGGCAAGCAGCCTCTCAGCTGACAAGGCAACTGGAGCACCTCCAGCCCTATTAAGAGAACTAAGGGATCCACGTCACGTTCTGCACAGCAACATTGTCACCCCTAGAGATCAATTTTCCCACTTTCACAGTATAAATTAACACTCATGATTTTTGCTTGCTTGGGTTGTTTTCACTGGCAACATTTTGACCTCTGTGTGATGCCAAAAGACAGGAGGCACTGCAAATTGCCTGCAGATAAGACCTGTGACATTGAACGCATATGTCTCTTCTTGGAGTACACACATTAGGCTAAATATATATATTTTTTTTTTTATCCCACGATTTTTTGACAGGGGGAAGTTTCCCCGGTAGGACGTAGCACGTGGAAGGAACACATTATTCCAACCAGTTCCCTTCCCCTCCATCAGGCGCCCCGGCTGTCATGGGGGGAGGCGGTATAGGGACCAGGATTACTACATGTTTTTGATAGGGTATTAACTACCCTAGGAGACACGGGGAGAACATGCAAACTCCGCACAGAGTAGGCCCTTTCCCCAACCCCACCTAGGGTATAGGCGTTGATGAAATATATATTTTTTTTTAAGTAAGACGTACTGACACACTGTACCGTACTATTGGAAATTAACATGAAAGTACATGGTTCCAACCTGGACATACAGATTTTTTTTTTTATAACGGTGGCTGTCTTTTTGGCATAATTCTGTATAACATCTCCTCATGAAACTTTTATCACAATGCCCCCATAAAGTAAATTCACGCTTACGGCAGCAGCTCATTAAATTTTAACGTTGAATGAGAGAGGCAGTTTGTCCTCCATTTATTGCTAGAGGAGGGAGTGAAAAACAGGTGCGACTACCAAGAATTTCATGATCTTTCTACAGAACAGGAGCTGCTTGTAATGATCCCCTCCTACAAAAAGAAAGAGCCTGGACTCTGGCTCACTTCAATGGACTCTTCTCTACAGAGGGCCGGAGGGAGGGAGAGAGGAGAGAGCACACAAAAGAAGACATGCACGGGGGAGAGCTTCATCTCTTACATAATAACCTCTCAACAATGTAGGCCTATCTACTGTAGACTGGTTTCTCAGGGCACAAAATCTGTAGGCCTATCCACTCTACACTGTTTCTACAGAGCAGAAAATTCACCAGCACTCACGGAAATGTCCTTTAGGTACTTTTTATTTTGACAGACACGGGCAGCATCAAAATAATAAAACGTTACATAAAGCACTGGTTCTCAAAGAGGGGTCATGGGGCCCCCCAGGGGTCCTTGAGGGGGTTTCAGGGGGTGCCCAGCTAAATGAACGAAATGGACACTCAGGATTGTAACTCTGACTGCACAAATGGAACCAACAAATGTTATGGGGGTACGTGGCCAAATTCACACCAAACTTGGGGTCCTTGAAATTAACCAGAACCACTGACCTATATAGGACATTTCCGTAAGCGCTGGTGATCTTCCTGCCTATGTGAACTTGAGCCATGCAGCCAGTAAAAGAGACTAATTGTTGAGACTTGAGTTGAGCGAGGTCGCATTATTTGAAGTCACAGTCTCTACAGAGACCTCAGGCTACAGCAGTGTGAGTGACATGCACACCAGCTATGCACTGTAGATTCTTGCCAGTTGATTACCCTGCATGTATAGCTACAATCGTATAAGGTACATGACTGTTTGTCCCCTTACTTGATCTAATTTGTCTTTCAGGACACTTTGCCACTGAAAAAGGGGTTATCCAAAGGTTGCGTCACAGCTCTTCAATGAGACAGCATGTGCATCTCATGCTTGGCTTCTCTAGGGGAAAACATGGTGGATATAATCGATCAGTGTGGAGCTGACTTTGCAGCACTGTGGAGGCAGCTGAGCTATCGCTGTCACCCAGGGAGTGTTTGTGCGTTCCCTCACTCAACATAAATGATATATTGTCTGCGCCTCCTCACCATCAATCACTTTTTAATTTAAGACAAGTTCTGTCTGTTTTTACCTTCAAGGGAGCCACCAAGTGCACGCCCATTTATTTGTGTTACATCATGCATCACCCATGTACCATGTGACATGCAAGATATACATGTGGCATGAAAAGATAGCGAACCAACCCGAGTAAATAACAGCTGACTAAAATAAAATCAGCAGGTACTTTTTTGTCAGCCATGCACAGATGGATGATGGCAAATTAACCACAAAAATATACATAATTATTTATTTTCTAATTGCCAATCTACAAGCTCACTTATTAACTCTTTATTAGGACAATTGTCAAGGCAAGTGGGGTTGTTTATTTCATGGGAGCAAAGTAGCAACCCATGTGCATCCCCATCATTTTGTGTCATGTCATGCATTACTCGTCCAGCATGTGGCATGCAAGATAGCAGACCAGCCTTATGCCTACTGTCAACAGCTGAATATTAAAAACAACTCAGCAGGTAGGCTACTTTTTTGCTCAGCCAATTGGCATTGTCCATCTCACACGCACAGATTGAAGGATGGCAAATTAAAGGCAGTTTAATACTAAGTAGTGACTAGTAATTATAGTAAATGACCCTGAACAATGTAGCACCTGCAATTATTGGTGACAATGTAACTGGAAGAGCAGGTTGCATTCACAGCCTAGACTGTTTTTTGTACCTCTTTCAGTTCCTTCTCCAGCTGCACAGCCCGCTGCACGATGGGACCGCGGACAGCATACTCCACCCGCAGGACGTTGGGGTTCATGTTGTCAACGGTCAGAACCCTACCCCCACGGTGCGGGACTCCATTCACCCCGGAGGAAGACATGCTTCAGTTCGTTTCAAGACGTGGCCGCTTTCTGCAGCCGCTCCACGATATATACACACTGTAATATCTGAAAGATTTGAGACATTATTAATATAAAGATAACTTTATTTTAATACATTTATGTCATACGTTTCTGTGAAAACAAATAATTACATTTCTTTTTTACAAAAATAAAAATGACCAAAAAAAGTCTGGCATATCCCTCTCGCCAAAAGCCACACAGCATGCTGCACAGTGACAAGTTCAAGTTGGCTAGTGTTCGTATCGGTTCTAACTTCTTACCCGTAGCTGCTAGTTCCCAGTCGTCAATGTGCTGCCTGTGTACAACGCGTCTCCAGAAGTTTGCTTCAACTCAACTGTCACCAGAGCTGTGTGTGTGTGTGTGTGTGTGTGTGTGTGTGTGTGTGTGTGGTCACACAGTCTCTCTCTTTCTCCTCGCTGCTCAGAACGTGTTGTTACCCAACTTTGAAACTCCCCCGACGGCCGACACCACGCCTTCAGTGGTCACTACTTGGTCGGCTCCATTTCCCCGCTTGTGTTCATTGTAGAGACACCAGCGGCAGTCAGCGTGGTTTCCAAGGACACACCAGCTGGTTGCGATCCATTTTGAGAAAATAATCTGAGGTGATAGCCGGAACGCTCGCCCCAAAACACGCTCGCCCCCATTTTTTCCGCGGACCGCTCAAGAACCCCAGTGATTCTTGTATTATTGTATTATAGGGTTAGAAAGACGTTTAGGGTTCGGTTAGCCATAGTTTTACAGAGGTTAAAGGAGTAGTTCACCAAAAAAATGACTTATTTTCTATCAATTACACACAGATGGAAATTATTTGATTTACTCCACTGCGCCCTCTGCAGATCTGGTCTATATACATTACCACCGACCAGATCTGTAGAGGGCGCAGTGGAGTAAATAAAATGATTTCTGTCTGGTGGACATATTTTATTTTCTGCCCAAAAAGTGTATTCTACAAAGAAGGTGGGGTGCTGAGAGGCTTCCCACCCTGGAGAATAGACTTTCAACAACTCAAAACTGCCGTTGTTTCGATGAGTAGCGAAATGGTTTTGTTTATTTTTTACTAAAGACGGAGATCTCGCACGGCAGTGGACTTTTCGGTCTATGAGCAGAGTAGAACACCTGGAAGGGCGTTAGAAATGCACGTGTGCATTGATCCTGTACAGCGTCGTTCGCAGTGCGGATGGTGTTAGAGAGAACTCACTAACGCTCTGGACCAGGGCTAGGTTTAGGCATAGTTTACTGAGGTTACGTTTAGCTACCTGGTGGCGAACGACCGTCGCCGGATTTGACCCGGGGTGAGCGTGTTTTGGGGCGAGCGTTCTTGTATTCCTCTGAGGTTACACTTACACACACAGTGATTGGTGACCTATAGAATTCTACTGCAGAAATCGCTGCGGGGAACACAAGTATCTGTACAGGGCTACTGCTAGTACTACTAAGTAAGTAATACTATTACATGTTATTCTCTTCAGTATATTTAAATAGAAGTGTACATCTTGGGGAATTGGTCAAATGTATTGCTTTTAGCACTAAGGAGAATGTATTAATTTCAATCTTGTGCAACACATTTACATCTTTTCCTTACCTGACCTGAGTGTCTCTGTCGTCAGCATCTCCCAAAAGCTGTATTTTTAGTTACAGTGCAACCTGAAACAACCTGAAACACCATGTTACCATGTATGTTACTTTCATCTATTTCCCTTTGCAGAACAGTCAAACCATGAATTTGCTATTTCTAGCTTGTGGATTTTCAGATTTTATGTAATTTATCATGACGTCAGTATAACTGGATGTGTTCAAGCTTAATTGTAACCATATGGGATGTATGTCCCACCTTTTTATACTTTTTTATAATGTATTTGATTGATTTGTTTTTCTATTACAATTATCATTATTATCACTTAGTCTTTTGTGCTTTTGTGTTATGAATTATTAATATTATTAATCTTACTGTATTTATGTTGTATCACCTACATGTAAAGTCTCAACAAAGTTCTGTAAAATGTTGACCATGATAACTCAAATCATCATCTAATAAAACATATCATTAAAATAATAAACTATAATCATGAATTTGCTACTCTGGAGTCATGGAATTGTATGTCACCAAATCAAAGTGAATGTCAAACATGGCACTTTTGACGTGATCTCGTCAGCTGTTGGTGTGTGATATGAATTGCTACTCATATGCCCAAACAGTCTAAAACTGTTCTGTGACTTGACTGTACAGCCTGGCTGGACACCATATTTTCCTCCCCTCCACCCGGTATTGTAACTCTATACCAGCCAAAGTTAAGGTTACACAAATGTCATGGCCCACTTCCAGAAGATGCCACTCCATGTTGCCACAACCTACCTAGCCCCCGTCAAAGATGGATGCATTCATAAGTAGCAACAAAAAAAAAGTTACTGGACCCAGACTCAAATATTCTTGAAGTTTTAAATGAAATTAAACTTTGTGGTTCACATCGAATAGACAAAGGCAGCAATGTGCACTTTTACTGTCACTCTTTAAAATAGTTGAATGAATATATTGTGTGCAGTGTAATTACTTTGGGGCCTCTCTGTAATCACTGTGGAAAACCCATCATCATATCCTGTTGTCCCTTTAAAAACTGTAAACACAACTCACTCACTCACTCACACTCACACACACACACACACACACACACACACACACACACACACACACACACACACACACACACACACACACACACACACACACACACACACAGTGCCTGTGGCAAAATTCTATTTTATGCCAATTTAACAGACAATACATTTTTCTTCAGAGAAAATAATACCTGGGCACTTCAGGAGAGACTGCCAAAATACAATATACTGGAGCACTCGACTGGTTTGCACATGTTTCATTGATTTGCAGGGGTGACTCACCCCTGCAAAACAATACAACATGTGCAGACAGACAAAGTAAAATCTGTTAATTTAAGTCAGAGAGTGCACTCTCAGAGTTACACTCAAGATTTCACAACCTATGTAAGAAGACTGGATTATTAAATGGAGAAGTGAGAAAGGAATCTCTGTTGACTGGCCTTTGAACTCTGCCACCTGTCAGTGCAAGTACACAGAGGGAGCAGTTGATCATGGACCGAGAGTGAGTGCAGGGGATTGTATTTAAAAACAAATCTGTTCCAAGGTGCCTCCGTAACATATACTTGCATTTTTATTCATATTCTGCCGACTGATGCAGAATCTATATATAGACTCTAGCTGAGACATTAGGGAGAGAAATAAAATATCAAGGAGTGACATGTTTTTGAAGGGGAAATAAAGAGCGGGAGGAAGAGAGAGAATGAAGGAGAGGGGGAGAGGAAGTACATGGGTACCTGAGGCTAGTAATCGCATGACGTCTTGGACAGAGTCTGGAGAAGACATTTGATCCCATTTCAAATGGGGTACAAACATGTGATGTCTCCTGTGACGTTACTACACAGTGCGTACAAGGGGGAGGGCCACCACCACACCACATGATGAAGGTTATCTGTCTCCTTTTACATCACAGACTAATATCTAGTGGTGTGAAGTAACACCACTGGTTGAGGTACTTTTACTTTACCTGAGTATACATTTGTCTCAGGGAAATATTGCACTTTTTACTCCCCTACAATTATTGGAAAGCTTTTGTTACAAATTACAAAACTCTGGTGAAATTCAGCATGAGTACTTTTACTTTTGGTATTTAAGAATATTTTGATGCCAATACTTTTGTACTTTTACCCAAGTAAATCTTTGAATACAGGAACATCTCTACATTGTGGTATTGCTACTTTTACTTAGGTAGAAATATGAGTATTGAGTACGGTACTTCTTCCACCACTGGTAACAGACAGCCTTTCAAAATAACACATCCCAATGTCACGTGAATTCCATAAGGCTTGTAAGGCTAAAGTGTTTCCATGGCCACATCCAAAATACACTGGAATGGCACAAAACAGGAAAGGAACACTTCAACCTTATCTCCATACATCATGCACACCTGACAACCTTTGAGTTTTTAAAATACGGGAGATTCTGATTTGTGTCGGACTGTCGGTTGACATAATTGACCCTTGTTTCCCTGCCATACACACACCACAGAATTATATAACAAAAAACAAAGGAGAACAAAGGATAATTTATATGTCTCTTCACGTCATCGGAGTCTTATGCAATAAATTAACATAATACTGATTTATTTACCATTTTGCAAACATTCATAAACATGTATCACTTATACAATTTATTATGTGCGGTTATAGATGAAGGCAAAGCTCGATATACCGGGCAATCTTCGTTCCTTCTCTCACCTACGGTCAAAAAACGCTGCTCCTTGTCTTGGAAAGGAGCCAGCTTAGGAGGTTTGGGCATCTAGTACGGATGCCTCTCGAGCGTCTCCCGAGGGAGGTCTTCGCTGCACGTTCCACTGGGAAGAGACCACTTGGCAGACCAAGGACCAGATGGGGGGATTACTGTACATCTCCACACTAGCCTTGGAACGCCTCGGATCTCCCAAGAGGAAGTTGCTAATGTTGCTCGGGAAAGGGAAGACTGGAAATCTTACCCCTGCGACCCGAATCCGGATAAGCGGTTGAAGGTGGATGGATGGATGGATGGTTATAGATCCCAGTTGTGCGTTAGTGCTGTTTGGTCTTTGCACCTAATGACCTTGATGCAATTTCAAGTCGTAGTTGAAGAAAGCAGACGGTCGGGGAAATTAGGTAGTTTTCTGCATGGGAGAAATATGGAGATTGCAGGAGATTTTATTTGTTGCACAACCATGGCTTCTTTTTTTTTTTACATGATTAACATTCCAGAAAGAGAAAGACTGTTCTAGGCTGTTAGCCTGAAATCCCTCCCAGTGAGGCCATCGGCAGGTGAATTTTCAAGCTAACAATGAGCTGGCACAGCAGCCCACCTGACCTCTGACATACAGAAATGGTACCATCTGTCAGTCAGTCTTATGGAGATAAGGTTAAAAAAAAAAGGTGAAATGTTCCTTTAAGAGAGAGGTCGTGTGGGATGTGTTTGCTGTGAGCAATTCTGACACACCAAAGACAAACATGTCCACACAGTTCAGCAATTACAGCAGGTTGTAAATGATCATCAGGCTCATATGCTTTTACTAACGGCGTATACTTTTACTTTTTTCTCGAGATGAATGGGGTACTCCTTCCCTCCCTCACTCACTCAGAGATTTCCTGAATTATAGAAGGATTTCCACCCTTGATGTGATTGTACCATAGGATTGTACACAGTGGTGGAAAAAATACTCAAATTTTGTAATGTGCAATGTAGAAATACTCTGTTACAGGTAAAAGTCCGGAATTCAAAGATTTACTTACAGTAAAAGTACAAAAGTATTGGTATCAAAATGTACTTAAAGTACCAAAAGTAGAAAGTACTCATTCTGCAGAATGTCCAATTTCACAAGTTTTCAGATGTATACAAATCTTTTGAAAATAGCAGATCTACAAGCTGAGCTTGTAGATCTGTAGAAGCTGAGCTTGTAGATCGGCTATTTTCAAATAGCCAAAGTAAATATAGGGCTGAAGTGGATACTGTATGTTTTGTAATAATAATCAAAATCAACAAAGTAACTAGTAACTAAAGTTTTCAAATGATTGTAGTGGAGTAAAAGTACAATATTTGCCTCTGAGATGTAGTGGAGTAGAAGTAAAAGTACTAAAAATGGTAAATACTCCAGTAAAGTATAAAAATACCAAAATTCAGCTCCTGTGAGGGCGCACCCACAAACAAGCTACGGAAAACCCTATTGAGTGCAGTCTGTACATGTGGCAAAGTCTGCAAGAACCAGCATGGCCTGAAGATCCACCAGGCCAAATGAAATGTTTGATGGGGAAGCAGGTGGTGCAACGCACAGGTCCAGTAGGCCTACCTGGTGAGACGCAGGAGGAGCCCGGCCAGGAGCCACCCCACAGTGCTCAGACCCTCCACGCTCCACAAGCCCCACCCTATGTCGGGCATTTAGAACAGCAACATTGCCGGGTCATGTGGCCTACAGCCAGGCATTCAGAACATCGCCGGGCCATGTGGCCTACTGCCAACAAGGAGAGACTGCACAACAGAAGAGCCATCAAAACATTGCCGACGCTGCGAAAGGGGTGCATTTCTCCTTTCCGACATGTCGCCTTTCCGACGTTGACGAACCCTATACCTAACCCTAACCCTAAGCCTAACCGCACGCGGAAGCCACTAGTCGGAGTGGTGAGATGTCGGAATGGAGAGTGAACACCCTGCGAAAGGCGTCAAGATGGCTATGGATCAAGCGGGGGGATCCTTGTGGGGGACCACACAAGCTACTAATAGACACAAGCCGGGGCCTGATCAACCCCGGCTGGGTCGCCTGGGCGAGGGTGACTGATGTTGCGACTTGCGAGACCCGAAACACCCAGTGAACCCAGGATACATCACTGATGATGTGTCTAAGTTGCACCAAAAGTGTTAATTCGAACTAGGAAATACTGACACACCAAGACAAACATGTTCAGCAACTACAGCAGGTTGTAGATGATCAGTATACTTTTACAACCCCCCTCCCCCCCTCACTCACTCACAGAGATTTCCTGAATGTATAGAAGGATTTTCACCCTTGATGTGATTGTACCATAGGATTGTACACATAACAGTTACACGCAGTGGTGGAAAGTATGTATGTACTCAAGTACTGTACTTAAGTACAATTTTGAGGTATTTGTACTTTACTTGAGTATTTCCAATTTACTTATACTCCACCACTACATCTCAGAGGCAAATATTGTACTCCACTACAATTACTTGAAAACTTTAGTTACTAGTTACTTTGTGAAACACACATTAACCACTTCAGACATGGCTATTTGAAAATAGCCAAACTCACGACATGTCGCTTTGTGATGCGTTGTGAGCTTGTAGATCTGCTATTTTCAAAGGATTTTTATTCATTTTGAAACATGTGAAATGGGATATTGTGCAGGATGAATACTTTTGCTTTTAGTTCTTAAGTATATTTTTACTCAAGTACATTTTTAATACCGGACTTTTACTTGTAACGGAGTATTTCGGTATTGATACTCTTACTTAAGTAAAACATGTGAGTACTTCTTCCATCACTGGTTACAGGTATGAAAGGTGCACACATACAGTAGATCCACAAAAACACACACACACACACACACACACACACACACACACACACACACACACACGATTGAATCCAAAACAGAAACAAGGACAGGTGATTTGCTGGATAGACAGCCAAGATGCTTGGAAAGTGTAAAGTGCAATGTTAGGGTTTACCCACAACGAGTAGACATTCCCAACATCTTCCCTGTTCATGTGCAGTCAATTTCTGTTCCCCAAATCCTTTTTGTTGAAAATAAACAACTAAAGAAACCACCTTCCCTCCTCTTTGACATAATGAATTGTTTATATATATATTTTTTTAAATATATATTTGCAGATGCTTCAGATTAGTGTTGAGGTGAGAAAAAAATCACAACAGTAACTGATGTTATGTTACTCCCCTTAGACACTTACTTGAAATACTCTGTTACAAGTAAAAGTCCCATATTCAAAATGTACTCGAGTAAAAGTAAAACAGTATCAGCATCAAAATATACTTAAAGTACCAAAAGTAAAAGTACTCAATTGTGCAGAATGCCCCATTTCACAAGTTCAGAATGTATAAAAAATCTTTTAAAAATAGCAGATCTACAAGCTCACAATAGATCTGCTACTGTATACACACACATTCACACCTAGTAGGAGCTGCTGGCTAATAATGAGCACAGTAGAGGGCTTTGTGCGTGAGACCAGGAGGAACACGTTACGTACGCATGAATTTCACAGGAACACGCCCGCTTGTCGCTACGCCTGTCAGATTGCCCACGCCCCACTACCTTAACTCTCACCTCCAAATGAAAATGAATTACTATCCGCGTGAAGAGGCCTTATACCTGGTACAGATGGAAGTTGTGTGCCTTGCTCAAGGGCAGCAAGGCACATTGACAGAACTATTGTCGAGGGAGGGTAGAGCATGTGTCACTTCACGTCTCACCTCTTACCGCCTGGTCCAGGGATTCAAAATGACAAAGTGACATGTCACAAGCTCACTTCTCTAGCTTCTGACCTTAATGTCACAATTGTGTTAGCTCCAATAATAGCCAGAGTACAAGTAATAAGTTACAATATCACACTTTAAGACCAGGTAATATAACATCATTTTACATTACAAAAAAAAAAAAAGAATCAATACAAAAATCATTAACACAAAACATGACAAACATTTTTCTTTTATACAGACGTCAGTACAAATCATAAACAGGCAAAATTTGGAATGTGACCAGGAAAGAAAAAGAGTGCATCATCATCAGTGTGTCAGTTGGTTATCCATATGGAGTAATACCTGATTTATACTTAGTTGCACACCGGTGTCTCGCACCAAGTGTTTCACAACACATGCGTTGTAAATCTATTTTCAATGCAAGCATGATGCACAACCAAATAAAAATCAGGGGCTAATTCGCACTTTGTCGCATGACCCTGCTCTAACACTATCATTTGAAAAAATACATTTTGTTCATTTTTGTCAAAAGAATCATGCGATAAAGTATATAGATCACTGGATCTCAACGTCGGGTCCTGAGACCACCAGCGGGTCTAAACAGACCCTTAGAGGTCTGTAACTCGGAAAGCGTATACAAATAGAAACAAATGGACCCGTAAACAGTGAGAATTGTACAGTGTAAATTGGGTTTCCCAAAGATTAAAGAATTGCTCCATTTGTACCCTCTCAGAGTTACAGACCCTTAAGGGTCCATTTGGACCCCATGGACGTTGAGTGGTATAGATTAAGCCTCAGGGCCAGTTCAGACAGCCAGGGTGCAATTTAGCAGCTGAGGGGGTCTTTTTGTATTATGTTCTCAATGTGAGTGAGGCTTTTTGCTGACTCCTTGCTCTACCCCACCTCCATGTGGAACTTTGTGCAAAGTCTGCCAAATCTAAGGCACCAATACTTGACAAGCTTGTCATTATGTCTACTTGGTTTGACAGTGACATGTATGTATAATGTTGTGAATCTTTGATAACATCTGTCACACTTGAGATGTTTTGTGCCGAAGGTTACCAGCGATACAGCTTGAGCAACCTCAACAGACGGGATAAATAATTTGATTCTAAGCCTTAGCCATAGGACACAGGAAATAAACATATCAACAGAAATGCCAACAGAGCTTATCTTGACGGTTTGAACACTGAACAAACATTTCAATATAGAATCTGTCAAAAATAATTTAGAGATAAACCCTTCATTAATAAATTGCGCCATTAACAATCAAAATGTAGACTTTTATTAGTCCTGAATCAGTTCTTATTTAAATAAACAAAACCAACATAATATCCAACTACATGTAATATCAGGCAGATCAAGCATGTAAATGCTACTACTTTACATCTGTGTGTAAATGTGATGCAAATGCAGACCAACTAGAAACTGAAACTATCATCTCTCAGGAATCTCTCAACCATCCTACCCATTTCTGTAATAAATAGGATAAATAAATGAAGATCAGGTACCTTTTGTATCAGTCATTTACAAAAATAACCAACCTTCATCCCTGCTTTAATTAACTTCAATTTCTGGATGTAGAGTTTACAGTATATACACATCCCTCTAATTACATTCAGTCAATCATAAACTGCAAACCTCATTCATTTGGTCTGATTGTCAACTCAAAAAAATGCAAAACAACTCGACTCTTGACACTTTTAAAATGAAAATGATGCCAATTCAGAGAGGGGAAATGATCATCAAAATGGTCAAAGAACAAACTTAATATTTGCTGAAATGCAGCACAGGCCAAACTTTCAGTAGCATGTGATAAGAAATGTGGCAATTCTCTTGAAGAGAAATGAAACACAAAACAAAAGAAAAAGAAAAAAGCTGTTCAGAAGAATGTCTGTTTCAAAAATGTTTTGCCACTTTAGAGACGTTCTCAAAGTGGAGTCCTGAGACCCCCAGAGGTCCTTGAGAGGGTTCCAGGTGGTCCCTAGCAAAATAAGTTATTTTAGCATGAAATACAGTTGAACCACTTTAAGCCGATATATATCGGCTAATTGAAAATAGCTGATCTACAAGCTCACAACGTGTCGCCACATGGCACGTTGTGAGCTTGTAGATGTACTATTTTCCAACAATCTTGTTTTTTTGTAATATTCTTTGAAACATTTTAAGAACACAAATATTGTATGGGGGTACCTGGCACAAATTATTTTCAGATGGGGCTCTATGGCCAAATAGATATTAATTTAGGGGTCCTTGACATGAAAAAGTTTCAGAATCACTGCTTTAGAGTATAAAGCATTTGTGAACATGGGTTCTTTGTGTTTGTGTGTAAAGGGTGAGTTTGTTACGGTGCGTCTACATGAGTCCACAGCAGGGCTCCTTGGTGTTGGGAGTGTCCTCCTCGGGGGCTCGCAGTTTCAACAGTGGAGGGTCTCCACTGGCTGGAGTGAAGTACACCACGCTGGGGGTGGCCACCCGCTCAGTGCTGGCAGTGCTTAGGATGTCCTGTGGGGTCTGAGGCGGCGGCGTCACCCCCTCGCCCCCCTGTGGTACGGAAGGCTCCTCCTCTGGGGGAGGGGCTAAGGGCGGAGGCGGCGCCGGGTACTTGTTGAGCTTGGCGGCTGCCCGCTGGCGCTTCAGGTCGGCCAGGGTGTGGTGGGATTTCTCCCGGCTCATGTTGTCCGACCCGCCTCCCTCTCCGGCGAGAGAACCGGACGCCGACGCAGAACACAGCTCGTAGGAGGCGCTGCGCTCCGACAGGCCTCCGCCCACCCACAGCTCCCCGGGGACGGCGGAGGCCAGCGATACATCCGTCGCTCCGTTCCCCAGGGTGGACGAAATCTTCCTCTCCGATAACCCTCCGTCCTCCAGGCGAGACATGGCTCCGGCACTAGCAACCTGGAGATGGTGGAGAGCATTCAACATGATCGGGCCAGATCAAAGCAGCAGGGTAGAATGTTTTAAACCAGTGGTTCTCCAGTGGATCCGGGGACCCCCAGTGGTCCTTGAGGGGTTTCAGGCAGACACCAGTAAACAGTTTTTAACTCTTTGACTGCGAATGACGAGATTTCTTGTCAATTTTTGCTAAGGTGCAGACCGCCAATGACGAGAATGACGGGATTTTCGAAAAATCACTGGCAGTGGCTTAGCAAACAATGTTTTATTATATGGCAGTCAAAGAGTTAACAGTTAAACCTCTGCATTTTCCATCTACTTCAAAAAATCTTCTCTCATGGGAGTCCCTGGGACAAATATTTTCAGATATTTCAGTCCACAGCCAAATACATCATTTTGGGGGTGCTTGACGTGAAAATGTTTGAGAACCACCGTTTAAAACATCTGGAACCAGCAGATATACATAACTTTGTCTCAATATATTTTTACCTGTTAAATAAGGGCTATAATAATAATAATAGCTAACTTATAGCGAAGACTTTTCAATATTTTGTCTACAGGGCAACAGTTCTAAACCAGACGTTCAAAGGTTGGAACATTCAGGGAGGCTGTGTCGTGGTGTCACTGTGTCACACACTGACCATGGTGGCGTGCTGGTGCAGCTCGTTGTCCGTCTGTCTGTCCTCGTCGTCGTCCTGTGGCTCGGGCTGCCGGCCGCGCTCCTTCCACACCATGGCCTCCTTGTGATGCTCCCGCCGGTACAGACTGGAGCGCTCGTTGACGCTCACACGCCGCACCACCTTACTGCATAATGCATTAGAGACATGCTGTTGTTATCATCAGGGACATGAGGAGGCAACTGATACTTACAATTGTAAAAGAAAAAGTGGTTCCCAACCTTTTCTGGATCAGGGCCCACTTGAAAATCTGGAAAGCGTTCGCAGCCCACACGACCCACCCATCTGATCACTTCTGACGGTAGCTTTCGGCTGCCGTCTTAAGTGGTCAGAAGTGGTCAGATGGATGAGTCATGTGCATTTTCAGAGCGTGTTTAATTTAATGATCAAACGATCAATTGTGTTCCGGCTTGGATCAATGGAACTAATGTGGTATACTTCCAAGTCATTTGCATCATAATGAAAACTAATTTGTCAAGCTTTCAAATAAAAAAATACCATGAAATTATTTTTGACATTGCTTTTTTTATGTTAATAATATTATCATTAACATCTTAGTGTTTCGCCAATGATTTGGGCACCCACTTGCAATATCCTCACGGCCCACCAGTAGGCCCCGGATCACAGGTTGGGAATCGCTGAACTATATCGATGGAACCAAATGTTAAAAAACACTGGTGACGTCTATCCTCACCCACGTCTCTCCTCACCCACTTGAAGTGTCCCTGAGCAAGACACTTAACCCTTAGGCTAAGGGGCCGTGCCCACATAGAACTCCTTTTGAGTTGGCAGTGCCAGTCTTCCATGTATTTCTAAGGTAAAGACACGCTGGTGCACTCCTCTTCCCAGCACAGACCATCACGCTTCAGCCCAGCGTTTTTTGGTGCAGTGCCCTGGGCGTTGAAGCTGGAAATACTTCAACTTTTGGAAAGGAGCGCCGGTCATTTCATCCTCCTGATTCTATGCAACAACCCGGTAATTTAAAACCTGAGGTTGAATCATTACTACAACCACGAGTCCATGTTTACTTTGTTTCAGCAAAGCTATTTGTG
Source organism: Gymnoscopelus microlampas (assembly GCF_963454915.1). NCBI lineage: Eukaryota > Metazoa > Chordata > Actinopteri > Myctophiformes > Myctophidae > Gymnoscopelus > Gymnoscopelus microlampas. The sequence continues at coordinate 17,276,754 of NC_139959.1, read as the reverse complement.
CTAATAACACTTCAATGGTTGACAGGTTGGAACAGTGCGGGCATCGAGCTGTGTGCGAACACTATGGACATGATATCCAAAGCGCTCCTCAGCTCAAAAGGCGTTCTCAGTGGACATGGCGCCTAAATACTCCCCCACAAACTACTCATCATGACCATCTGAGCAGCCATCAGCTACAGTAGGTGAAGCTGAAACCGAATTTAATAAGGTCTACCAAAAACAATTGCCCTGTCCCTCCTCCTCACCCTCGGCTTCCGGCACTAGAGGCTCGTCTCTGCAGGGTTCCTTTCTGTCGGTCCTGGCTCTTCATAATGGCATCGTGTTTGTGCTTCAGGTCCATCAGTCTGGCTCTCACCTCCTCGTCAGCGCACACATCTGATGAGCAAATCACAACGACACATTGTTGATGTTTATTTGGTTTGCTGTTGTTTGGTGTCAGCGTGATGGCACTAGAAGAAGATTCTTCTTTAAAATGCGTGTGAATAATATTTTTTGTGTATTTTTTAATTCATTTTAAATATTTCTTTAATAATACATATATTCTACTGTGTATACTTTATTTAATTTAATTTTTTTGACTTGTTTTCATTTTTCATTGCAATTGTGTCTTATTTGTTTGTATTGTCCTTTGTGTTAATGGTACAATAAGATACCAGGGTTGTGGCTCTTTCGGAGCGTGAACTTTGGGGGGTGGGAGGGGTAACATACATTCACTGTTTTTGTATGCCTTTTGTTATTGACTTGTATGTGAAAATATAAAATAAAAAAAACTTTAAAAAAAAGAAAAAAATGCGTGTGAATAGATCCTGTAAGGGATGAGGATAGGTTGTGCTGAGTGTGCGTTTTGGATGTAATTTTGCTAGAAATTGTGTCTGGTTTGACACAACCTTTGACACAATCCTGTTTCTGGTTCCACATGATTTTTGACCCGGAGGTAAAAAAAATATTTCTCCCCATAGCAGGCTCTACAGTATTAGAGCTCAGTGGTAAGAATTCAGCATTTGCACACGAGACCCGGGTTTAAATCTGGGGTAGAACAGAAAAGTTACTGTCGTCTCACATTTATTTACATTTCTTTCCTGCCCTGGATCTGAAAAGTGTTGCCAAAGTTGTTGTTTTTTAATTGTCACATGCACTTACAGTACAGCTGTGCCAACATTGCAGGCAGTAGAATTCATGTACTTAGAGAGAATTTCACTGCAGTGTTAACACAGCTGTATTGTAAGTGCATGTCGTCGCTGTCGGGCAGAAACTTCTTATCTCTATATTTTAACTTTTTATGTTTTTTCGTTATTTAATACCCTACTTTGTCATACTACAGTGGCACACAAATGTAGCAAAAATAGTCCATCTACAAGCTCAAAACGCATAATGAATTCACGATGTGATGTGTTTTGAGCTTGTATGATTGGCTATTTTTGCTATTTTTGAATTTGAATCCTGTAAAATAACCGTTTTGGACAACAATGTGATAATAGAAAACCTAGAACCTTGATTCTCTCGCTGCATGTTCAAGGCCGATAACTGTATCTCTTTGCTGAATTTGAAACAGTGTTATAAGACGAACACCATAAGAGCACAGTGTGTGTGTGTGTGTGTGTGTGTGTGTGTGTGTGTGTGTGTGTGTGTGTGTGTGTGTGTGTGTGTGTGTGTGTGTGTGTGTGTGTGTGTGTGTGTGCGTGTGTGTGTGTGTGTGTGAGAGACATACAGTACAAACATCCTGCAACTCTCCTGGTAGGGATTTATTATGATACAAAGTCTTAAATTATTTCATTGATAACAACAATCAAATAGCTATTTTCGTTGGAAATAAGCCTGTGTTTTCACTTGAATATAGACCTATTATAGTTTTGTACACTAGCATGTACAATCAGTGTATTATTAAGCTTATGCAATTTGATGATGATATCAACATCCAAATGTTTTGAAAATGCGCTGGGGGTCGTATACATCTAGTATACGACCCCCAGCGCTCGGGAACCCTGCTGTCATCCTCCTGCTGTATTTGGGCCTTTAGGTGTACACTTACACAAATGAGGCTAAAGTGGGTTTAGGTCTCTAAATACTATATAGCAGGGGTGTCAGACCTACCTAGAGGAGTCTCCTCCAGGACAGACTTGGTGTTGAGACTGGCCCCATGAGCAACCAACAGCTCCACCATCTGGATCTACACAAAAAATACAACAATGTCATGGACTGGTTATGTACAGTAAGAACACCAATATTTTAAACACAATATGGACCATATTGTGGTCATATCGTGTTTAGTCTTGCACCATTGGAAACACTGGTCACAGAATAAACATAACAACCTTGTACCTGTATGAGTAGTGACAAATAAAACTTTCTTTCATTCTTTATTCCAATAATTATCTTTTCTTTTATATTTAAAAAAAACCTCCTATGTATGGATAGATGGTGTAAATTGGTGTTTATTTACAAACACTGAATACAATGGTGCTTGTGCGTACTTGTATGGTGCCGCTCTGTTATTTGGACACCAATATCAAATAAAACAAACTAACTAAATGAGTTTCTCTCCGTGAAGAACCACTGGCAACAACCTGATTGTCTCATTTCTGTTTCTGCTGCACAACAGACACATTTTCAAAATCCTCATGCACAGACACAGACCTGCTTACAGGTACATGGATATTCAAAATCTAAGGCACGGGTTCCAAAAGTGGGGTCCCTTCTACGGGGTCCCCAGCAATGTTAGTTAATATAGCATCAACAATCGGTTTCACCCTATTTCATATTTAGGTCATTTCATACGATCTACAAGCTCTTTTTTTGGGGGGGAAAATGTGGAATAATGTAGAATTCCTTTTAACACAAATCTTCTCTTATGGGGTTCCCTGGCATACTGCTCTTAGGGACAACAAGTTGAATGTCGAACTAACCTGTCCCCAGCAGGCTGCGGCGTGCAGAGGCGTCCAGCCATCAGCGTCCTTCACCTCCACTTCGCCCTTGTGCTCCAGCAGGAGCTCCGCCACAGTCGTGTAGCCGTTAGCCGCTGCTATGTGGAGCTGGACAAGACATGTGCACGTGCACGCACACAAATACGACTGAATATATACGAATCCTTACAATACAATCAAGAGTTAAAATACTTGTTGATGATACCGGATGCATTTGATGCTGCCTGTTGTTTACAAATACAATGCATTCCCTTGTGCCTCTACTCACCAGAGATGCTCCGTTATTGTCCTGAGCATTTACGTCCGCTCCACTCTCAACCTGAGCCCCGATATCTGTTAACATCTCCGTCTCTTTAGCCCCACGGCACTCATCTATACGGTCCTGCGTTATCCCTACACAGACAGAAAGACAGAACACACACACACACACGCACAAAGTTAATACTCTGGCCGCAAGATGCCACCAGCCTTTGTTTCCATGCTTCATTTTTGCTATTCTACTCGATGGTATTTGGGATGGCTCAGGGTAGAGGACAGAGTACAGGAACTTGCAATGGGCCTGGTCTTCAAGATACTCAAGGGACCAGTGCCCATGTACCTGTTTGACTACTTTAAAAAAGTGAGAAATGTCCACGGGCACAACGCCAGAGGGAGCGCCACTGATCTCATTCCCCCCAGATTCGGCACAAACATGGGGATGAATTCATTCTAAAGTTATACCACCAGCCATCAAAAAGTGTAACTCCCTACCCTCCTTCAAAACCACTATAAAAGAGCACCGGTCTGCCATTTGCAAATGGACGTAGACAAGTGTTCTAGCTTGCCAAAAGAAATGACCGCCCAATGTTTTCTGTGAATATACTTTTACTGCTCCTAGTATTGATGAACTCTTTATAGTTATGTCTTGATTAATTGAATACACAGGACCACAATGGAAACAAGGCCTCAGGGCTTTTTGTGTTATCCTTTTAGCATTATGGTATAACTGTACCTCTGTACCATTTGCAAACTGTTAACAAAGTCAAATCAATCAGTCAATCAAAAAGTCCTCACTGTGTTAAAGGGATAGTTCACCCAAACGTTTTTTTCCTATTGATTAGTCACCCCATGGACACTTGAATTCATGGATATTTTCTTGTTTTTGTCGCATTCCTAAGCCATGGGTGGGCCGTGAGGATATTGCAAGCTCCATGGGGTGACTAATCGATATAAAGAATGTCATTTTGGGGGTGAACTACCCCTTTAAGTCTGATCTTAGTCCACCGGCTCATCCTAGGATTTATTTCTGGATCACTGTGGAGCAACAAGCCAGTGTTGTGCCTTCTCACTGGGAGGTGTGCACAGACCCCCACATGAAACATTGTCTTTTGCCTTTCTTGTTCTCCAACGTCCCCCTTTCAGTAATTGGTCCAATTCATAAGGTTGGTTATAACACGAGTGTAGGCATGGTTTTATTCATTCAATTGGACACTTTTGAGGAAAGACTAGTGCAAGAAGGCAGATATCCTTACGGATACTTTTCTACTAAATGTAGCTGTGGGTATGTGTGGTGAACTCTGGTTACTGGGTTGTTTTGCGCCTTCACAACTATCATAAATCTAAAGTGTTTGTTCCAGGGAAGTAGTGCAGCTCTGCCTGGCAGTCGAGTGGGCATGGAGCGATAAAATGACGTGGATGTTTTAAGAAACCACAGAGTAAGTACATAAACATGCAAGACATTTGGCTCAAGTACCTTTATTGCTCCGACTTTTAATCTGCCCTGATGAAGGCTCTGGCCAAAACCCATTAGTGGCAGGAAGACTAATAAAGAAATGCGTACTTGAGCCAACCGTCTTGCAAGTTTATTTACATTTGGAGTGCCGCTATTTCCACCTCTGTGTTTTTTTTTCAGTGTAGTATTGACTGTAGCCGAGTAAGTACGGCCAAGGAGGCAAACAGAGGAAGCACACCTGCTACATATTCAGGCATAATGTGGATGTATTCCTATTGAGAATACTGGCGATGTACTGTATGTGTTTTAGACATGTTGGCATGTGGTTCAGAACGGCGAAGCGTATTTAGGGGCCGTGTTGTCCACCAAGACGTTTTTTTTCCCCCCTGAGCACAGTGTATGTTTTTAATTGTTATAACGGAAGCACCACGTTTGTTGGAACTCCAGCGGTGTGATGAGGCGCTGAACGTCTGTTTTGCGCGCTGAAATACTTTACACTCAGTGTTTGGAAGCGTTTTTCGGCGAATGCCTTGGCGTTTTCAGCTGGGAAAAAAACACACAGCCTTAGCGAGGGTACAGCCTGTTTTACTGACCCTGTTCAGCCATAACTATCTCCAACAGCTCCAGAGTGGCCTCGTCCTCACAGAGGTCATACGGCATGTTGCCATCGGCATTGACAGCCAGCAGGTCAGCCCCACTGAGAACACACACACACACACACACACACACACACACACACACACACACACACACACACACACACACACACACACACACACACACACACACACACACACACACACACACACACACACACACACACACACACACTATTAGGGTAGTACTCAAGCAGTAGCAGTAATGTATATTCCTCACAAGACATTTTGAAAGTCAAATTGCAGCCACATTTGCATTGTGTATGTAAACTAGATACTCCAAAAAGACTCCCCGTTTACAGCGGAAAGAAAAAGAAAGAAAGCAAGAAAGAAAGAAAGAAGGTTCAAGAAAGAACTGTATGAAGTTGATGAACACTCACGCTTGCACGAGGAGCTGCACTAGCCCTGTGTGTCCACAGGTGGCAGCAGCATGCAGCGGTGTCCACAGCTCACTGTCACAGGCATTGACAGTGGCACCTGCATCCAGCAGGCACTGCACCACCTCCACAAAGTCATCAATACAGCACTGACCAGAGAAAGACATATGTGACTGCAGTGCACATGTAATGTTCATATACGTACAGATGAGGCAGACAGACTATTGAAAATAGTAGATCTACAAGCTCACAACTCAATTGCGATGCGTTGTGAGTGTTGTGAGTGATACGTAGGGTTAAAGTGGTTTAACGGATTTTTATACTATATTAACACATTTTGCAGGGGACCCCCTGGAACCCCCACAAGGAACCCTGGGGGTCCCCAGACCCAACTTTGAGAACCACTGTGCTAAATGCATCACACATCCAGCCCTTTGCCGTGGAAACATGAGTTTTCATAGGGAAAAGTCCACTGCTTCGAAGCACCACGTTTGTGTGAGTGTTGCTAACTCTAACAGTATTGTTCCTTTGGCAGTTAAGGTGTTAAACATCAGGCGTTAAGACGTCCTTAAAAGGGAGCGTTCCGTTTTTTTATATATTTGAGTTTGATATCATACATGCCAGAGATTCTTGTCAAATAGTTGAAAACCGTTTTTTCACCCCATTACGGTTACTGAGAAATGTCCACTGGAATCTTGTCAAAAAATGTTGTGGTGATGCTAATGGCATAATGAATGGGGTCAGCTAACCAGTAGATGTACTGGACAACAACCTTGTTATGTGCATATCAATCCCCCCCCCTTAAAAAACGGAACTATCCCTTTAACCCATTCAATCTGAGAACATCATCATTTTAGATTTTAGCTATATGTAAAGGAAGTATTCGCAAATCCACTTCAGATGCAGGTGAGTTGGACAGTGAAAACTGAAGCAAGCATGAAAAAATATTCTCATGAACAAAAAGTCTTGCACACTGCTCTTTCTCAGCAGCCTCTTTTATTCAAATTGACACATTGTCAATTTGAATAAAAGAGGCTGCTGAGCAAGAGATTCAAATCTTTGAATATAAATTTTTTAAAGCAAACATTCGTAACTCAAATCTTTGCTTCTGGTGGGGGTCCCTGGAACTAAATATTTTGAGATGGGGGTCGTGGCCAAATACATATAATTTTGGGTGGTCCTTGACATGAAAAAGTTTGAGCACCACTGATATTATAGCAACATGCGTTTTTCAGAAACCCATTTGTAGATGTGTTCCCGGATTGAATGGGTTAATAAATTAAGGTCTGGAACTGTGTCATTTTTAGATTTGAGCTAAAAAGCCTTATTTTACACTTTGGGCTATTCAAAAATAGCAGATATACAAGCTCATAGCGAGCTTGTATATCTGCTATTTTTGAAAAATCGTTAAAATGTGTGCAAATCTTTGAATATATATATTTTTAAAGCGAACATTTTTAACTCAAATCTTTGCTTCTGGGGGTCCCTGGAACAAAATATTTTGATGGGGGTCCGTGGCCAAATACATATAATTTTGGGGGTCCTTGACATGAAAAAGATTGAGCACCACTGATATAGAAACAAACGTTTTTCAGAAAACTGTTGAGATTTAGGAGATCGATTTAGAATCGGCTTCAGGTCTCAATGGGTTAATACATTCAACATGGTAGTGCTGTGAAGGGGTTCCCTCTAAATCTGCCTTCAGACCAGAGAACAGGAATGTAAGCAGGCAGCCGGCCTGGCCTGGCCCTCTGACTAACATTGTGGGAATGCATCTGTGTGTTCATGTGAACGCACTTCAGATAAGTACAAGGCCGAGACAAAATAAAAAGGGCAAACAGCACTTAGTGTGCTCAAAGCCATGACCGCCTCACAACATAAACACACGCTGCACAAAAGGTGACCTGCCTCCCTCAGTCACTATTGTTACCGTTAAACTGTGCGGGTAGCGGCGTCCCGCATGTATGCGTTTGATGCATGAATGGTGCATTTGTGTACATTTGATACTGAGAGTCAAGAGTGTAAATGCCAACTTCTGATGTGTGTGTGTGTGTGTGTGTGTGTGTGTGTGTGTGTGTGTGTGTGTGTGTGTGTGTGTGTGTGTGTGTGTGTGTGTGTGTGTGTGTGTGTGTGTGTGTGTGTGTGTGTGTGTGTGTGTGTGTAGTCGAATTTGAGAAATATTGTTCTGGTCCTCACAAGATAAATTGGGGTTTTATGGTTTAAAACGATTTGGGGAGTTAGCTTTATCATTAGGAAAAGATTCTGGTTGGGGTTAGGATTAGGATTAGACATTTAGAGGTTAGGTTTAGGGGTTGGGGTTGGAGTTATGCCTGATTTATACTTAGTTGCGTGCCAGTGTTGCGTACCAAAAATAGCCGATTAAATTACAAGCTCACCACGTGACGCATTGTGAGCTTGTAGATCGACTATTTTTGGTGCATGACACCGGCATGCAACTATTGGAAATATAACTCAGGCTTAAAGGAGAATTTTGGACTAAAGTTTTATTACCTTTTCTATGATGTTATGATATCTTAGGATGAATGGTACAGTAGAAAAAATTCATAACTCCACCCGTGGTCAGCCACAGCTTAAAAAGGTGCGCGAATAGGCCTTAGGTTAGATCACATATTTCAATAGCTTTTTTTTTGTTTTTTTTGTGAAAGATCTGACGTTCATAGTGACAGAACTGTCCAAAAAAAAAACAGAAGTCTCGCTAGACGAGATTTCAATTTCGTCTAGCGAGACTTCTGTTTTTTTTTTTTTTTTTTGGTTGCATAGTGTTCTGTCACTATGAACATCAGATCTCACCAAAAAAAAAAAAAAAAAAGCTATTAACACATCCACCGCCAAGGGCTAATCTCATAATGTACTCACCACTGCCAAGGTTTTATTGTTGTTTTTTGTTTTTTTCAAGTCGCCATAGGCCCCGTTAAAATCCTTTAGATTGCGCGATCCACTGTTTGTAAACAACCTCCACATGTCCCTTTGTGTACTCGTCGAGACGGCGTGTCAAGCGGAGCCGCCATGTTTGAGTTCTCACCGTTTATGTTAACATGGGAAATGCGAGGAGGAAAAACTACACTGGTTTTATAATGGTTTTAGTGGTGCCACTTAGAATGAAGGCCGACGGGAAACAAAAAACAGGAAATTACTTCCAGGTCACTTCCGGTGGTGTTACACTGAAAATGGTCCCCCTAGAAAATTGAAAAAAAAAAAAAAATCGAAAAAAAGGAAAAAACACCCGCACCGTAGGACTACGGTTTCGGATCTTAACAGTTGGATTTAACGGACCGTAGGACTACGTTCTTCGCGGTTAATGTGTTAAAATATGTGATCTAACCTAAGGCGTATCCGCTTCAACTGTAAGTGAGATTCCCCATTCAAGTGAATGAGGCAGCTTAGAGGGCTTTTAAGCTCTGGCGGACCAGGGGTGGAGTTATGAAATTTTTCTACTGTACCATTCATCCTAAGATATCATAACATCATAGAAAAGGTAATAAAACTTTAGTCCAAAATTCTCCTTTAAGGGTTAGGGTGAAAAATGGCTTAAGAGGTCAATATTGATATCCTCATAAGTATAGTAATACAAATGTGTGTGTGTGTGTGTGTGTGTGTGTGTGTGTGTGTGTGTGTGTGTGTGTGTGTGTGTGTGTGTGTGTGTGTGTGTGTGTGTGTATACCTGATGCAGGGCTGTGAGTCCATCCTCGTTGTACAGGTCTGGGCTGACTCCACTGTTAAGCAGCTGCCTCACTATAAAGAACACATGCACACGTTTACTTTGCGTCTTCACGGGCAATGCTTCATTAGAATTTCCATTTTTACTCAACCTGCTGGCTAAAGCTATGGCTAACCACCACAACTAATCTCAAAATCCATATCCCTAAAAAGTAACCTTAACTTTAACCTCTCACCCAAACCCAAAATACAAATGTTTAATTCTAACCCCAACCTCAATCTTTTGTTGTTTTTTACACATTACTTTTCAGGCTTCTATTGGAGCCTTTATTTCTGACAGGTACAGTGTAGAGCAAGAGTATGCAACCGTAGGCACAGGTGCCACCATTGGCACGGGAGAGGGTAATCACTGGAGTGTGAGAGAGAGAGAGAGAGAGAGAAGATTTCCCCCCTCTTTTTTAAATAATGAATTCAATGAATTAAATGTATTCCATTCATTTAGGTTCCCAATGCGTCGGCAAGCGAATTACCTCTTACCTCCTGCACGCAATCCTTCATCCTATTCACACAGCCTATTATATTTAGTTTTACACCTCAAAACCTGTGGCTTACAGTAAGTCACATGCCTGCTCGCAATGAAGGCTCAGAGAACAATGGAAAAAATGACAAAGTAAGCTAAAATAGATGTTTGGCATTCCAGCCCACATGGACAGACAAATACGATTTTGTTATATGTTTAGGTCTTGGAAATGTTGTTTGAACGTCCAGTGTTAAGCGCCACTTAAAGTAAACATGAGGGGTCTTGCAAAGATCAAGCGGACAAGGCGACGTCAATCAATCAACCGCGCAGCTCTATGTCCAGGTATGCGAACTCTGAACTCTGATGAATAAGAGCTAGGAGAAGTTATTGCTCTGAGTCAAATGACCATTACAATGTCCTGTCATGTGAAAGGAAATGTTTTTTTTAAATGGCCGCGTCTAAAAAAAATTAAATCCTAAAAAAAAATTGGAAAAAAATATTTAAAAAATAATTTTCATGATTTTTCAAAAATAGCAGATATACAAGCTCGTAGCGCGGCACTCGGTGCCGCGCTATGAGCTTGTATATCTGCTATTTTTGAATAGCCAAAGACATCTAAAGTGACACAGATGCGTTCCAGGTATCAATGGGTTAATGTTGATATGGCACACTGACTATTAAGAAAATAAAAGCGCTTCATGTCAAAAAGGTTGCTGACCCCTGGTGCAGGCACAGCAAACACGGAAGGAGCGTAGGGGAGTGACATGCAGCTAATGGTCCGGCTGGCCGGGAATCGAACTGGGGCCCCGCTGTCAGACATTAGACTCTACTGTCTGACAGCCACAGCCACAGGCTCTAATGATTAGAGCCTGTGGTATGCACACACTAACCTTTCAGCTAGCAGTTCGGCCCTAAAAATCTTTCTTAACCATCGAAATGACCCTTTTCTGATGAGGGCCAGAAAAGGGTTAGTATGGAAATCTTTGGTCGTAGCTAGTGGGTTGTAAAACAAAAGACACACTCCTTTGACTCACTGGGCAGAGACTCTTCTTCATAAACATAAATTATACTTGGCACATATTCAACGGCCATAACAAGATACTAGTTAAGTTTATCATGTGGGTTTGGCTGTGTGTATCCATGCATCTGTGTGTGCACATGTGCATGAGTGCACACGCCTTCATCCCACAGCAGACAATAAAGCCATTGAAAGCCAAACGCCCTGACCTGATAAGTTTGAAAGCGATGTTGTATCTGTATGATGCATCACTTCATTTGGAATCTGAGTTTTAGCGACATTTGTTTTAAGTGGCCCTATTTCACACTTGTCGTACAATGGTGTCATGCAGCGGAAATAGCCCATCTAGAAGCTCACAACGTGTCGCTTCAAGTTCTGAGCACGGCAATTTTTACTGCCTTCACTTACAAAAATGTATTAATAGAGATACAATGTTTCGGTCACTCGGATTTGCCTGATGAAGGTCCGAGTGACCGAAACGTTGCATCTCTATTCATACATTTTTATAAGTGAAGACAGTGTGCTGTACTCCCCCTTCATTTCCTCGTCAAGTAGGTGTGCAAAAGAACCCTTTTCTTCTAAGCCTATGCCATGTCCAAAATAGGAGCGCCAGATTGAAACTGGTTAAAGCCATACCACATTAATACCTTTAGTGGGTCAACCTCAAGAGTTTTACTGCATCTCTCACTAAATATCATCTATAGGCCTAATGCCCGAGCTGAACAGTTCACAGGGTTCTCCTCAGAGGCTTTAGCTTGGTTAAAGTGGCAGTGTTAGGTTGGGTTTCACATGGTGGCACAGTAAAGAGTTTAACATCCAGCAAAACCCCAAATCTCTCTCTCTGTGTGTGTGTGTGTGTGTGTGTGTGTGTGTGTGTGTGTGTGTGTGTGTGTGTGTGTGTGTGTGTGTGTGTGTGTGTGTGTGTGTGTGTGTGTGTGTGTGTGTGTGTGTGTGTGTGTGTGTGTGTGTGTGTGTGTGTGTGTGTGTGTGTGTGTGTGTGTGTGTATGTGTGTGTGCGCCTCTCACCCTCCTCCAGGTCGTTGCGTGAGGCAGCCTCCAGCAGGGTGATGGCGTTGGGGAACTTTACTCTGGAGGTGCGAGGCTTCTTCTTGTCCGCCTTGGCTCTGGAGCCCCGGGCGGAGTCCTTCTCCATCTGGTTCCAGCCCTTCAGCTGCTGAGTGCGCCGCTTCTGCGCATGCTTCAGCCGGTCGGTGGCGCTCAGACGGCCCACGGTGGCCATCTCGGCCAGCAGCTCGCCGTGCTCTGCCGCCATGGCCCGCACCGAGTCCGCCGCCGCCGCTCAGTGCTCTCCTAACCGAACTCCTCCACTTCCCCTCTTTTCCACGTCTACCCCGGTTCCCCTAAACTGGGTCCTTGTGTTAGGCCAAAAACTGAGAGTGGGTACCAATCGGGTACCAATTATGTCCAACTCAAAACTGTGGTCGAAATAAAAACTGCGATAATTTTCAAAGCAATATAAAACCAATCCAAAGCATGACATGAATGTTACAAGGTCATGTCACAAATATCTCCATGGTTCCAGAGATAAGCGGCAAGAAGAATAGTGTAAGCTTCTCGTCTCCATGTTCCACAAACTCAGTTCTCTTCCTGTAAAACAAGAATAAAGGTACCGACAACGTCCCCTTATCTCTCTCTCGAGATAAGAAGATGGGTACGAGTCTTAGCCAAAGCCATCCAAGGTGTGGAGTGAAACCGTCTCTCGTTCCTCCCATCCATGTCATCTGTAGGTATCTGGGCCTATAATCCACTGGACTGGAGTGAGACACAGAGAGACATTACTTGCTCCTCAGTCCAGGACTGAACCACCGTCCAATCCATAGTGGTGCTTAAACATCTCCACGACTTAGATCCGAAAGAACACTGAACCTAGGAGAACACATCCTCAGACATGACACAGTTGAATGTCTGCGTGTACAGTGTATACATCCTACAGTAACTGCTACCTCTTGAGCCAGGAAGATCCAGCTCACACTTTCTTACGGAGACTGCAGAGGTGTAACTCCACCAGGAACGGGGCTACAAAAAGGGAACATTCACCGGGACGCACAAGGCTCGATTCAGTGACGCAGGGGTTACAGGGTTATTCCATAAGGCAGCTTGTTGTTGTACAGAAGTTTCTCTCAACTCCGTTGACGTGTCTCCGGGAGAAGAAGAGGGCTTGGTGCAAAAACAACTTGGGTTCTCACGGATTCATTCATCCCTTTGGTTTTTATTCTCTTTTTGTTTTAATTTCACACCTGGGAAGGAGAGAGAGAAAAGATAAAGAGAGAGAATGAGAGTGCTGTGTTTCAGTTACAGTATAATGTACACACACCGTGCTACCAATCCTGTTATCTTTAACCCCTACAACCCCCCTCCTCCCAACTCCCTCCTCTCCCACTCCTCTCCTGGAGGAAACCGGAGACGGTGGGAGGCTTTTCATTAATGATTGACGTGCCCTGCAGTAAGAGGTGGTGCAGCGTTGCCGCCGGCATGCGCGCTGGCTGGCTGGCTGGGCAGGACTTGAGAGACACCGGCACGTTATGAGGAAGTGGGTTTAACGGTTAGCATGCGCCCACAGTTCGGTGCAAAGTTCTCTAACCGCGACACCCTCCCGTCGCGCGAGCCCCCCCCCTCCCTCCCCCTCTATCTCACTCCCTCCCTCTTGCTGCCAGGCAGGTTGCAACGGGGCTTGCATGCTCCGCTCTTTCCAGGTACTTCATCCATTATTTAGGTCCCGGGCCTGCGAGCGCTGAGAGGAAGGTCAACTAGACACACTCAGAGAGATAGGGAGAGTGAATTTACAATTGACAAGGCAGTGGCAGAGGTAGGCTGGATTAACGCGCATAACCTAACTCCATATGCAAAAAGGGGCGTCTTGGTATCGAGACGACCCTAGCTCGCCGTAAATCACCTGACACAAAGGCAAACAGACCAATGGGGAACTTGTAATAGCTAGGTTAGGTTACAAGGATTCCTCATAAAAAGGTGTTCTGCCTGATTTATATTTGGTTGTACATTGTATCACACACCAAAAATAGCAGATCAACAACCTCACAACGCAATGAACGCATCGCATTTTTTATTTATTTTACTTTCACACAACTAAGTATAAATCAGGCTTTAAGGGCCGTCCACACCAAGCACTATAACTGTAACCATAAAGACAGTTTTAAAACTATATCTAGTAAATATTCCACAACTATAATGACTACAGTAGTGAACGATTTAGAGTTAGTGCTTGGTGTGGACGGCCGTTTATGCAGGTTGGTGCTACAGAATGGGTGAAATATCATGAGGGTCTGAGACACAGGTTTCCCAGATTTCTTGCCAATAAAATTCAAATCAACTTTTTCCATGACTACTGCACCTGCAGCAAAAACCATGACTAACACCGTCTGTGTTTATGTCCACATGCTACATTTCTTGTTTTTGCTCGCCAACACTATCAGACTACTATCAGATCAGAATGCGTTTGTACAATCAAAAATGTTGTTGGACTTGCTAAATCTTCACTTGTGCACCTGCAGGAAAGGCTTTGTTCTGTTACAGGCCTCTTTATAGACCTTTCAATGTGTGAACACCTTGAAACTGAAGGCACCCAGATCGACTGTTGGACTGACAATGTGACTAGTGGTGCATAAAACAAGCCTGATACTGTATAGTGTCAGCAGGTCAAGTGGCATTAATTTTGGCTGAGGTCACTAATTAAGACAAGCCGGCACATAAACACTGGCATTGATGACAAGACATAGAGCGAAGTCTAAAGGAGTTGAAGGTTCAACGCAAAAACTCAAAATCATTAAGTTATTTTAAAATAAATATCATAATGATGTATGTATTAGACCTGCTCCGGGGACAGACAGACTTGGTGTCATTTGACTATTTTTATGTGCTTAGCCTTTCTTTTGTCAGTGCCAACAATGTAAGGATTTCCTTAGATTCAGGCAATATGTTATCATTTCCCCATAGACCCATGAATTGGTGGCCAGCGACAAAGATTACTCAAATAAAATTGACCAAGATAAACAAGAGTTTACACCACACACCAGAGAGCCAGATATAGGTATGAACATATTCATTTCATGTGCTGATAACCTGAAAACCTTATCTTCCTTATATAAGACCAGCAAGTTCTAATCTACATCTTTTCTTAAAGGGCAAAAGGAAAGGTTTGTAACGGTTAGACTTTGCCTCCTGCAATCGACAAAGCACTCAGTGAAGAACAGGTGGGGTTAAGTCACGGTGTCGCTAAGCTAATCTCCTCTCTGAAGAGACTTTTCAACCACAGTGAACAAATGAAAAGGGAAACATGATTTGGGCGTTTTGTGGGGCTTTGAAGGGTGAAAGGGAAGGAGACTTGCAGCAATCCCTTAGGAACTTTAGCTGTTGTATTAGAGGGATAATGTCTTTACACTTACACAGCATCAGAAAGAATGCTGGAAGAAACGCTGGAATGTTAATGTTTGAGTAGTGAAGCTCAAAACTGTGACAAACTTTTTTATGAACTGATAAGCTGCTATTGGTGATATTATGCTATATGAGTGGTGTATTGTTAATTAGCATGGTATGGGATCCAGTATGCTTTTTAAATTCTGCTGAGCAGGCTAGCAGTTGCCCTTTTGGCTTCAGTTTAATGGGCTAGTAGAAAGTCACTGAACTGTTGCATGGACTTTCTTATTCAATGTTTTGGTCCATTTTTACATGGTCTTTTATGCATTGTCTGTCCTGAATGAGCATTTACTGGAGCTGGCATTGCTAGACTTCCCTTTGTTACAGCGGTCTGCTTTGTTCCCTTTTGCAGCAACTTGTAACATTGCTATGTTATCATTACTGTATTTAAAGCTAGACCATAGCATTGCCCTGGCCTTGTTAGTCATATTCAGTCGCTGCACTAGTCGGGACTTTTTCATGACGTTCTCCTCATTGGCTGTCCTTTAAGCCAGTACACCATGCTTTCTCATACTCTGAACGGGTGTAAGAGCTCTGGTCACAGAATTCAGCGCAACACTCGCTAATTTACCGTCGCCAACTTACAGTAGACACAGACACACGCTACTCTTCACCCGCTGGCAAGCGTTTAAATGATTCAATACGTTTTTCACGCAAACTAAAGCAAGGGAAATGAACTAAAAATAGCGGGCAAAAGGGCAACATTCATGCACTCTTACAGGCACAAACAATCCACCATCTAACTGTAAACATAAACAAAAAGAACGTAGCACTACTAGGCTTCTAATAAAAACAGCAGTATAGCAAATCACAGAGACATAGCAAATGTCATTCTTATTAATCTATTAATTCTTATCTAATATAATTCTGACCTGAGCACTTCATTGCAGCTGCAGAGTTTCTATAATGATCTAATAATTGAACAATTTGGTTCTTGCTCTGGACCTTTTAAGTCAACTTTAGATGTGAAAGGGAGCTAAATTTAACTCTTGAGTTTAAGATTTTGTTTAGTAAGATGCAAGAGTCAGTACTTTAAGGATTTTAGCTTGGCACAAGCTGGTAGGCTATAATATGACTTTGTCATTCTTGTATTATCTATACTTGCGTTTAAAGTACCCTACAGGTTACTGCTAGGGATAAAGAAACCCACATTTTGTATCAATCCAAGTCTAATCACAGACACATTTCTTACTCGTTATTGTTTGATGCAATTTTATTTTTACCTTATTTTGCATAGCAATCTCTCATTACAAATGAATGAGCATCCTTCCATAAAAAAAAAGAAAATAGTTCAAACAAAGGAGAGATCTGCTGACATCCTGGATGTGAGTCTCTTGTGATCTGAATCACACATCAGTGGTGACCACTTTTTATTTAAAACCGGTTTCCTCTGTTTGCCAACCCGCCTCAGAGCAAAGGGCTCCACCTGACCTTGGCTGTGTTGCATGTACATTATGTCAGACCTGATATATCTACCACCTACGACCTCCAGGTCATTCTGCTAATAGCCATTAACACACGGAATGGAGCGGATAGGCTTTGAAGTTTAGTCTGGTTACTGGTATACATGACCATACACTGACAGTTAAACGTTTTTTTTTTGGCTCCAAGAACACACCCAAATGTACACATACACACATAGCTAAGTTACAGACCGAGGCCTTTCTGATATATTGTTACTGGGGACATCGGTGACTTTAAACAGACTTGTGCTGGAGTGCAGTGATGCATTTTCCTACATTTTGAACCACAACCACTTAATTATATGTTGTTGACCGGGGTCCCCCAGGGATCTATACTTGGGCCCCAACTCCCCCCCCTAGACCAAATCTCTTTGCTGAAAACAGCTGAATCTCTTTGCTGAAAACAGCTGATCGACAAGCTCACAACAATGTGTGCCAATGTAATGTGAGTTGCCTATTTTCCACCTTGATGTTCTCCTATTTTGATAGGACATGCCCAGAATATGGACGCTAGGGTTTGTGTGGTTAAACCTCAACGTTATGACAATTCAGCTTCTGAAAGCAGTTCCTCACTGTGGGTCTGGGCAGGACCATTCTTTGGTCAAACATAGTACAATCCTCCTAAGTATAATTTGAACTCTTGAGTGTAAAAATGGACCTGTCCATTTGGGTCCACTTTTGCAGATTGAGCTAAATTAAGAACTTATAAGGGTCCATTTGGGTCCATTCTTAGACTCTCATGGTTAACGATTAGCAAGGACGATTAGCAAGGACCCCAACGGAAACAAGTCCGCAAGGACATTTATAATACTTTTAGACAAAAGTATTATAAATGTAACTGTGTTGTTTAACATTCTTTTGCCTAATAAAAAATGCAATCAATCAATCAAACGCTGAGGACTTTACTGTGTAATGAAGCCAACACTGTAGTCTGGAGCAGTGGTTCTCAACCTGGGGGTCGCAACCCCTAGGGGGGTCGCCAAATAATTTGGGGGGGTCGCCAGATTTTTGGGTGAATTTGAAAAAAAAAGAAAAAAAAAGTTTTTTTTTTTTTTTTTTTTTACAAAATATTTTTTTTATGTTATCATTAATTCATGTTTTATCAGTTAATTTACTCAATTTACCCACTTTTTGCAAAAATGTTTTGATAATAAACAATTATCAAATAACCTATTATAATTAAATAACCTTCGCGCGCGCGAACGGGACCGCACGCGGGGGGTCGCGGGAAATAATATCATTATTTTGGGGGTCGCGGCCTGAAAAGGTTGAGAACCCCTGGTCTGGAGCAGGATCCCCCAGGGGTCCTTGAAGGGGTTCCAGGGAGTCCCCATTAAATGTTTCAGTAAAGAACCAAATGGAGCCTTGTGCGTCTGCAACTCTGAGAGCTTACAAATGGAACCAAATGAACATTGGCCAAACTGTCAAATTATATAAGAAAGAAGCAAACATTGTGAAAATAGCCGATCTACAAGCTCACAACGCCTGGCGCTGCGAGGCGTTGTGAGCTTGTGGATCGGCTATTTTCAAAATATTTATCTGTGGAACCGAGTCAAACTAAATGTAATGCCTCAACTCCTACAATTCCAAGTGCTTGTCAGGGTGGGGGGTCCCCAGTTCAAATAGGATTATTTTGGGGGGGCGCGGCCTGAAAAGGTTGAGAACCACTGGCCACTGGGGGGGGGGGGGTCCTTGAAATGAATCACTGGTCTGGAGCAGGATGAGAACCTGAGTGAGAGCACCATTAGCCTGGCAGGCTAGGTGCTGCCAGGGTAGCCTGTGTGTGTGACTCTGTGTCAGCTCCATTCAGTGTCATTCTGCTGTCTGGCACCGCGCAGCCTTCCTGACTCATTAACAGGAAACCTGGAGTAATGGTTAATTTATACCCCAAAAAAAATGTCTAGACGCAGAAAATATGGCCTTTTTGTCCTGTCAAACAGCAAGGTACTATAATTCAACGGGGTGTGAATTTGTCTTAAAAGTGCTACTGTTGCCGTATAATCCTGTGAGGTATAGCAGCTCAATGGGCTACTTTAAAAGACAAGTGACATACCCATATTTAGTGAAAACATTTATACTTGGCTGTGAATATCTAACATTCTGTCCTTGTTATTAGTGACAGTGGTGGGCAGCAGAAGCAGAGACGTGTGCCAGTGAGTTCCAACCTCCTACATCTTTTACAAAATGCACGTGTCTGGCAGACACACAGCGTAATTGGTTGGTGGCAAAATATACTGTCTACAAGACCTAGTCTGGCCCATGCATGCAGCCAGACTGAGAAAAGAGGAAGTGTGACCGACCGTGTGGAATCATACCAACTCAGACATCCACATTTAGAAATCTATAAAAGCTACCTTTTTTCAACCACCTGAACCCCAGCATCCATATTCTGGGGGGAAGTTGGGAAACATTAGATTAGCCAAAAATAGCAGATCTACAGTTGTAATTCAGGTCCAGTTCACTGAGGTCTAGAGGGTTTAAGTGGATAAACGTGTGAAAGGAATTGTTACAGGAGATTTAAGGATCTTATATTTTATTATCCATCTGTGGGCGTTAAGGTTCATTTATACTTTGCCGCATGACCCTTTGTAAAACATCGCTTGATATAAAACATTATCTTTATTGGGCACTAAATAAATGAGCCTTTATTGTCCCTCTGCACCCTTCCTAATGACATAACAGGAAGTGCTCCCTAGCTGCCGTGGAAAATAAACATTCCCCAAACAACTGGAATGAATAAGACCTCTATGAGAACACACACACACACACACACACACACACACACACACACACACACACACACACACACACACACACACACACACACACACACACACACACACACACACACACACACACACACACACACACACACACACACACACACACACACACACACACACAATCTGGGTGGTACCTACTGTACCTAGAAGGAAAACTGAACTTACAACTTGTGAGTTACTTAAGCATACAAAACTGCAGTCATTTGAAAATGAAAATATTTTGTGCCAGGGACCCACATAAAGAGAAGATTTGTGTTCATTTTTCAAAATGTTTCAAGACTTCTAAATGTTCCCAAAATAGCAGATCTACAAGCTCACAACTTGTCACAGCCATTTTCGAATAGCCAAAGTATAAAATGGGGCATTAAACTGTTCCTCATTTTGCTGGGAACCCCCATTTTGCTGGGGACCCACTGGAACCCCCTCAAGGACCCCTGAGGGTCCCTGGACTTCACTTTGAGAACCACTGTCATACACAGCCATACAATAATACAATTTATAACTACATCGTGAAATGGAAGACAAATTACTGAACGGGTGTCTAACTGTCTATGTATATATCATACAGCCTATAATATCATTGGTAAGCCTGCAATATAAAAAGTCGAGTTGTCTCTGCACCAAATGCCAAAGCTATTTCCTTCTATGAACCTCACACTTGGCAAAAACATTCAGAGTTGCGAGTCGAGAGCTTGTTTTGGCAGCATGAGTGAGAACATTTTATATAAAAGCTGTTTAGTATCGCCGGCCTAACAAAGCAGTTTGACCTATGGCTGCAGTCTGACACACGTGGCCCCTGCATTCACTGAAACAAACAACAGTTGAGTTTGGTGCTTTCTGGAATGATCCTCCATCCATATTATCTGAACCATTGGCCCTGCAGACTAATTTACTGGAAAGTACTAAATGATGTGGGAGGGAGGGAGGGAGGGAGGGGGGGGGGGTTAGCGGGTTGATTTAGAGGAGCAGGGGTTGTACTTCCTAAGTCCTGTCATGTGTAAAGGCCTATATAATCACTCAACAATCTCAGTAAGACCACATAAGGAGAGAGGGGGGGGGGTTAATGTATGTTGTATGTTCAAAATCTATTTTATTTGTGATTTTACATGCTGAGAGAGATACATACAGAGAGAGAGAGACATACAGACAGAGAGAGAGAGAGAGAGATAGAGAGATAGAGAGAGAGAGAGAGCGAGAGAGAGAGACCATCATCAGGGAGAGCAGGACAGAATTGACATCAGACGAGAGTAAAGCCAAATTCATACTTCGTCATCCGGCCACGTTGCTTGTCGAAAAAGATCGATCTTTAACATAATTTCAGCTGAATATTAGCTATTTTCGCCGTGCGCTGCGGTCGGACGACAAAGTATAAATTAGCCATTAACCTACTGTATAGAGACCAGTGTTTCTCAAAGTGGGGTTCATGGACCCTCAGGGTTCCTGAGGTAGCTCCAAATGGACCCTTGCAGGTCTGTAACTCTTGAGAGTGTAACAAATGGAACCAAATGGACCCTTATGGGGTCGATTTGGTTCAGTTTGTTACACTCTCAGAGTTATGGGGGGTCCTTGACATAACCCCCCCCCCCCCCAAAAAAAAGAAAACCTTGCAGAGGACAGGAAGAGCAAGAGGATACAGGCCTGGAGGAAAGAGAGGAAAGGAGAGAGAGAGGAATAATGAGTAAGAGAAGGAAGGATGAGGAGGAGACGGAGAGGCTGTAGCCTGCATGAACTCCCCTCACTGCCTCTACCCAGGAAGTGTGTGTGTGTGTGTGTGTGTGTGTGTGTGTGTGTGTGTGTGTGTGTGTGTGTGTGTGTGTGTGTGTGTGTGTGTGTGTGTGTGTGTGTGTGTGTGTGTGTGTGGGGGGGGGGGGGGACACGTTCAGGAAACACAGAGCAGGAAGAGACATGCAGGGAAAATGCAAATATACATAAACAATGCCCGTAGAGTAGAGTGGCGAATATTAACATTAACATCCTCCTTTCATTCATAATAATGTACATGCATGCATGCGCAATCACACATATACACACACTCCCACATACTGTATATACACACACAGCTTAAATACTTACACAACCCCATAGTTAATAAGACTCATTTGGCAAGTAATTTGGGAACAGGAGGATAACGCATTCTTTCTCACACACACACACACACACACACACACACACACACACACACACACACACACACACACACACACACACACACACACACACACACACACACACACACACACACACACACACACACACACACACACACACACACACACACACACACACACACGATTAGGGCTGCAACAGTAAATTGAACTAATTGATTTAATGGATTATATAAAAGATTTAGGCCTAATAGGTCAAAGCTTTTTTTTTTTAAACTCACAACGTGTTGCATCGACAAAGTATAAAATAACGCATAAGTGGTAAATTGATATATAAATATTATGATTAAACACGCTTTACAGAATAATCAACAGAATAATCGCAGCAAACAATAATGAATAGTTACAGCCCTACTCTCTACGCTTTGTCTGATATATTGTGCACAATGGTACAGGGTAGCACTGAGATGGTTAAAATGAGTTTTTAGTGGACATAGGAATTTGACAGCTCATTCATGACTCAGCACTTCACAAATACAGAAACAAACAACACCAAATATAGACTGCTTTGGTGAAGTTCTGGCATGATGGACGTATACAAGTCTTTTTTTTTTTTTTACAAAATATTTTTTTTATGTTATCATTAATTCATGTTTTATCAGTTAATTTACTCAATTTACCCACTTTTTGCAAAAATGTTTTGATAATAAACAATTATCAAATAACCTATTATAATTAAATAACCTTCGCGCGCGCGAACGGGACCGCACGCGGGGGGTCGCGGGAAATAATATCATTATTTTGGGGGTCGCGGCCTGAAAAGGTTGAGAACCCCTGGTCTGGAGCAGGATCCCCCAGGGGTCCTTGAAGGGGTTCCAGGGAGTCCCCATTAAATGTTTCAGTAAAGAACCAAATGGAGCCTTGTGCGTCTGCAACTCTGAGAGCTTACAAATGGAACCAAATGAACATTGGCCAAACTGTCAAATTATATAAGAAAGAAGCAAACATTGTGAAAATAGCCGATCTACAAGCTCACAACGCCTGGCGCTGCGAGGCGTTGTGAGCTTGTGGATCGGCTATTTTCAAAATATTTATCTGTGGAACCGAGTCAAACTAAATGTAATGCCTCAACTCCTACAATTCCAAGTGCTTGTCAGGGTGGGGGGTCCCCAGTTCAAAGTATAAAATAACGCATAAGTGGTAAATTGATATATAAATATTATGATTAAACACGCTTTACAGAATAATCAACAGAATAATCGCAGCAAACAATAATGAATAGTTACAGCCCTACTCTCTACGCTTTGTCTGATATATTGTGCACAATGGTACAGGGTAGCACTGAGATGGTTAAAATGAGTTTTTAGTGGACATAGGAATTTGACAGCTCATTCATGACTCAGCACTTCACAAATACAGAAACAAACAACACCAAATATAGACTGCTTTGGTGAAGTTCTGGCATGATGGACGTATACAAGTCTTTATGAAATGACAACAACTTGGCAGAGTTCCAAGGTGGTTTATAAGTTCATTTAACCACTTGAACTTGCCCTATTCTGTGGGGAACATCCGGCAAAAATAGCAGATCGTCTATTTCTGGCAAAGTTGCAACTCAGGTCTGTTTTACTAATAGAGGGTTTGAATGGTTAACTCACTGGGAACTCACCCACGTAGACTTGTAGATCTGCTATTTTCACTATTATTTATATTTTTGGAAAATTTCAATACAGTAATGCATTGATATAAAAAATTAAATGTACTTTGTAATTTGTACTTTTGAATACCCTAGTAATTTTTTTAAAGCAAGTACTCCAGTACTGTAACTCAAGTACAAATTTGAAATACTGTAGCAACTTTCAATTTGTAGTTGAGTAACATTTGATCAGGAGTCTCTATACGTCCTTTGTCCACCACTGAACATATTAATATATCACTTTAGATTCAAATCATTGTGTTTATTGGAGAGGTACGGCTGTCCAATAAACACATTATGATTCTAATCTGAAGTGATATTGATTTTATGTTTTTTATTGTTTTATTGTTTCATTTGATGTATGATGATTTGTATGTACTCTATGAACCCTCTGTGTCTGAAATCAATTTGAATATAATTTTATAACATATATATAAATAAAGAATATATTTTAATCTGCGCTCAGTGTGTAATGAAGTTTATTTATGATGCACAAAGCAAAGTTTTCACCTGAGTTGGCTCTGGACTTGGACTTCTTTTATCCCTCTACACCAGCTCTCTTTCCAAAACATAGAAAGCTTGCTAAATCTACAAGTTTACGATGCGTTGTGAGCTTGTAGATCAGCTATTTTTGGCTAATGCCCCCCCCCCCCCCGCCCCGAATATGGATGCTGGGGTTCAAGTGATTATAGGAGACCAAAACCCTGAGAGAATTGAATCTCAAATATGGAAGAAATCTTCTCTGTACTGATTAGCCTAATATGGTTGGACTATTGTTTATGGTCTTTGCACTTTTACTAAACCTCAATAAAATAAAATAATAATAAGATGTACAGGGTTCAGAAAACATTGTCTCTATTGTTAAGGATGACGTCACAGATTTGGATTCCTGTAAAGATCACAAGGTTACAGTGAACAACAATGTGCATACAGTATAGGCTACAATGTTGCAATGTATAATCTAGGTTTTTATGATAATCTCAAGGACCTTTATATGGACTATACAGCTACAAATGTGCACGTGACATTGCTAATCAATGATTTGTAATCTCTACTGAGTTCTGATGTCCACTAGTTCAGAGGTTTTGTGAGGTCCAGGCCAGGGATCCACAGTGGTCCTTTATATCAGTGGTTCTCAAACGTCAAGGACCCCCAAATTGATAAGACCCCCATCTGAAAATATGTTGTACCAGGGTCAGGGACCCCCAGAAGCAAAGATTTGTGTTCAAAATGTTCATTAATGTTCAAGATTTTTGAAAAAATAGCAGATATACAAGCTCATATACAAGCTCTATGAGCTTGTATATCTGCTATTTTTTAATAGCCAACGTATAAAAGGTTAAAGTGGTTAAAATGATTGTGATGCTATGTTAACTACTTTTGCTGCGGACCCCCTGGAACCCCCCAAGGACCCCTGGGGGTCCCGGACCCCACTTTGAGATAGCGTGGCACCGAGTGCCGCACTATGAGCTTGTAGATCTGCTATTTTTGAAACATTTTGGCACATTTTGAGATGGGGGGTCCGGAGTCAAATACATATCATTTTGGGGGTCCTTGACATGAAAAAGTTTGAGAACCACTGCCCTAGTTAACGGGCATCTTCAATGGAAATGTCAACATTTTATAGAGGGCTATAAATTGTGAAAACGATGAACACATGGCCATACAAGTTGACCTGTCAAATAAACAACTTCCCATTCCTGCAATGGTGGGAAAGGTACTCACTTTTTTGTTACTTAAGTAAAAGTTTCAATACCACAATGAAGAAATCCTCAGTTACAGACAGTAAAAGTAAAAGTCTGGTGTTAAAAAAATACTTGAGTTAAGTAAGAGTACAAAAGTATTGGCATCAAAATGTACATAAAGTACCAAAAGTAAAAGTACTCATTATGCAGAATGTCTCAAGTTTTTCTCAAGTTTCATTATGTATAAGAAATGTACATCTTTTGAAAATAGCAGATCTACAAGCTCAAAATTGTGAGCTTGTATATTTTCAAATAGCCATATATAGCCAGGGCTGAAGTAGTTAATGTATGTTTTGTAACAATAATTCAAATCTAGAAAGCAACTAGTAACTAAAGTTGTCAAATAATTGTTGTGGAGTAAAAAGTACAATATTTGCCTCTTAGATGTAGTGGAGTAGAAGTAAAAGTATTGAATATTGGACATACTCAAGTAAAAGTAAAAAATACCTAAAAATGTTTACTTAAGTTAAATACAGTACTTGAGTACATGTACTTAGTTACTTTCCACCACTGCATTCGTGAGATGTGTTTCTTCGCAGTGACAGTCGGGTAAAAAATAAATCAGCAATAGAATGAGCTGCATCAAAATAACACTCTGTATAATTTAGTGTCATAGGATTATTATTCTGGCCTGAACGCAGCAGATAGATTAACCAGCGCTCTGCCAACCGCACGCTCAACAGGTGGTTTAAAACACGTCAACCACCCGCTTCCATTCATTCATAAAACACATTTAACACATTAAAATCATCTTAACACCGTTCAGGTATAATATAAACCATAATGTCCTACAGACAGGCGCTACCAGCTAAGTTAGCTTTCTGTGACGTTGGCTTGACGATGTATATAGGCTTTTATTCCACATAAGAGGCGAGAGTTGGCGATGTTATTTATAAGCGGATGAAATATGTATTCATTTAACTCATAGGAACATGGAGACAGAGCAAAAACAGGGTCCATGGAGGGACGAAGGAATACATGAAACAACAAACATGTCTTTTTTTCTGTTTGCTCTTACCTGTTGAGTCGGTGTTGTGTTGGCCGGAGTGTCAGCAGGTCTGCTGCCTCAGTGTGAAACTGAATCAGCTGCTGGCTGAGTGCTGTTCTGTTCCCTCAGGGGAAAAGCTTCACCATAACAACCAGAGCCAACGGCCGCCACTCCTCCCTTCCTGGCTGCACCACGGGGCAGTGGCCGCGAGAGGGCGACGTCGTTCCAATCTGTGGCTCTGCCCTTTCCTTTCCTTCCTGCACTGCGGGGCAGTGGCCGCGAGAGGGCAACGTTGTTAGATTTCAAGCCCACAATGGGCTTGTAGATCGGCTATTTTCAAATAGCCTAGGTATAAAGCAGAGCTAAAGTGGTTAATGTATGTTTTATAATGTAATAATTTTATTTCTGCAAAGTAACTAGTAACTAAACTTTTCAAATAATTGTAGTGGAGTAAAAGTTACAATATTTGCCTCTGAGATGTATGTAGTGGAGTAGCCCCTACGGAACCTCTCCCTCCGCTATGTAGCTCCGAGATGAGGTCCCTCTTTAGTTTCTGCCGTATGCTGTAGGCCTTGTCGCACATTTTCCACTTTACATGTTTCTTACCCCTTTCTGCACATCGTATCCAAAAAGTAAAGCATTTGCGCCACTCTCTCAGATGTTTTAAATTTTAGCTGGCAATAAAATCTATCTAACGAGTTGAAGAAAGTATTTAATTTGCCTCGGTTTTCATCCGGTTCCAAAATATTTTGCATTAGAAGATGCAATTCAACATTTGACCAGTAGGGGAATCAGTAATGTTATCTCTACGGGCACAACTCTTGCGCAATGTCTTAAAAACATGGAACCGGATGAAAACCGAGGCAAATTAAATACTTTCTTCAACTCGTTGGATAGATTTTATTGCCAGCTAAAATTTAAAACATCTGAGAGAGTGGCGCAAATGCTTTACTTTTTGGATACGATGTGCAGAAAGGGGTAAGAAACATGTAAAGTGTAAAATGTGCGACAAGGCCAACAACATACGGCAGAAACTAAAGAGGGACCTCATCTCGGAGCTACATAGCGGAGGGAGAGGTTCCGTAGGGGCTAGTAGTGGAGTAGAAGTAAAAGTATAGACAATTGGAAATACTCCAGTAGCCTAAAGTAAAAGTACCTCGAAATTGTACTTAAGTACAGTACTTGAGTAAATGTACTTAGTTACTTCACAGCACTGGTATGTACAAATAAATATTGAATATAAATAGGAATAAAATAAAAGTGTAAACAGAGCTGTGTTACATTGCAGCTTTGAGGGAAGACTACCTTACACTATAAAAAGTGTGCATTTTCTGTCAGAAATAGTGATACGTCCATATAGGAGAGGTTACCTTGGTATACACTTTTATAAGTTGACAGCAGTATTTCGAGGTTTTGCTTTCACTTGGTAGAAATTAAACCATTGCTACCACCACTCCTTCCTTCCTGCACCACGGGGCAGTGGCCGCGAGAGGGCGACATTGTTCATTCAGTGCGTGGCTCTGAAACGTTTTCATGTCAAAATCATAGGTCAAAATACATCAGTCACAGTGGTGGAAAAAGCACACAATTTTTTTAACTTTAAGTTAAAGTATCAATACTGCAATGTAGAAGTACTCCATTACAAGTGCATGTCCGGAATTACTACTGTTATTAGTACTCATTATGCAGAATGTCCCATTTCCCAACTTTTCAAATGTATATACAAATCTGCGTCGCACTGCCATGCATTGTGACCTGTTTTCAAATGGCCGAAATGTAGGCTGTATAGGGCTGAAGTGGGTATTGTATGTTTTGTAATAATAATCAAAATCTAAGTAACTAGTAACTTAATATAACTTACAATATTTGCCTCTGAGATGTAGTGGAATAGAAGTAAAAGTAAATTAGAAATACTCCAGTAAAGTAAAAATACAGTATTTTTCCCCCAAAATTATTCCACATTTTTCAAACTCACGACACGTTATGAGCTGTGGATCTGCTGTTTTCTTGTGGATCTGCTATTTTCATTTTGAAAAATTGTGAATGATTTAGAATGATTTTGAAAATGTTTAACACACATCTTCTCTTATGGGAGTCCCCTGGCACAACAACTTTTCTGGTGGGGTCCACTGCCAAATACATATCAATTTGGGGGTCCTTGACATGAAAATAGGACACATCAATGGACATCCTATATTTAAATTGCCTAGACCTAGAGCACCGTTGCTCCAATCTGCACCAAACTTGGCACAAACCCTGTTCAGGGGTCTGCCATGACAATAGTCACACCAGGGGCCACGTCAGGGTCCCCCGGGGGCCACAGGCAGGTGTTGTTTATGTTTGAGTACCTGACTGATGAGGGCACAGGCTCTTAAGGTGTGTTTGTTCTTTCATGAAAGCAGAGGAAGGGTAGTGCAGCCACAGCGATAAGTGTGCCAGGTGCAGGACAACAATGCATAAAATAAAAATAAGGTCTGCACACTGGCCAAATAACCTCCACTGTTTATTGTAAATTCATCGTTGCAAAAGACGCTATTGAACTGATCAGGTTGAATACATAGTCTTGAGAAGAAGAAACAGCCAGCACCCAATGTCCTTTTCACATAGTTTTATTTAGGCTTTATCTAGGTCTTGACAATGCTGAGGAAGACCAATTAGGTTGAAACACATCCGTTGCAATGCCTGGGTGAGATAAATAAAACTATGTGAAAAGGACATTGAGTGCTGGCTGTCTTCTTCTTCTTATGATATTGTTGAGCCGTGCACCTTGAGACGATTGAGTGCTGTGGGCATTCTCTTTTCATCTCTGTTCTCTCTGACTACATGGTCTCTCAACTGGTGGTCATTAAAGAAAGATGTATTTTCTATCTTCTGGAACACGTACACCGTGTGTGTCAAGATGCCCTTATCAGCTAGGTGCCCTAACAAAAAGAAATACTTTCACCATGCCAGCCTACCTCCACTACTCTCACAAAGATACTTCAGTGCCAGGGACCCAAGCACAGAATGCTATATTTGTTCTTTTTCAAGGATGGCTGTGGAAGAGGAGCACTTATTGTATTGTTAACTCAACTCAAGTCCTTACCTCACTTGAAAACAATGCAGTCGCACCAAATGCAAGGCCTTGAGGATAGTGAGGCGTGCCCAAGCAAGGCGCTAAGCAAACCAATACTGTGCCCACACAGAGCAGCCGATTGTATTACCACCAAGGTGATGTTTTGAGTGTCTTAATGTCATAATGTCCTCGGCCACAGTAGCTTCAATGCAGACAGCTACTTTTAAGTTACTTGTAGTGTAGGTCAGTGATTGTCAACCGCGGTAGATGGTACAGTAAGTGTACCGTGGATACTTGCTAGGTGTACCGTGGGCTTTGAAGAACGTGTGAAACCAGCCCCTCGAGAACAATGGCGCGGCCGTCACCCGTTTCACACCCAGCCACGGCCGAGTCCTTTCAGTGCAGCGACCATCACCAGGAATGCAAATATGTTGCCACTGCAGCCTGTGTGTGTGACTGTGTGTGTGTGTGTATGTGTGTGTGTGTGTGTGTGTGTGTGTGTGTGTGTGTGTGTGTGTGTGTGTGTATGTGTGTGTATGTGTGTGTGTGTGTGTGTGTGTGTGTGCACGCTCGTTGTGCGCGCACGCTCTTGTGCCTCGTTAAAAAAAAAAAGAATCCAGCAAACAGCTGGATTCTTATAAAGTAGTCCATTGAAGTAGATAGGGACAACACTTATTGTCGAGGTAAGCACAACATTTTAGATCCATTTTAGAGAGTTTAAAACTATCAATTCCAGTGGAGTTTGATGCTAGCAGTTAGCGCATAGCAATGACATATGGTACTTTTTTGCCTTGAATATTCATATTCACAATGTTGCTATATTCAGTGTTTCTAAAAAGGACTCAAGTTTCAAACAAAGACATTTGTACTGACTTAAAAAGTGTTTTTATCGTTCTAAAACAGTTTCACACTAAGACTATTGTGGCCAATCTTTCCTATATATTTTTTAAAAAATCTTTCCTTTTTTCATCTTCTCCATTCATTGCACTGACCCAAGTTTATATATTTGTAGGCCAAAGACATTTTGTAATGTTCAAGGTTTCTTTATTACATCTTGTGTACATGAGAGTAAATATTATATATATATACATATATATATATATATATATATATATATACATATATACATATATACATATACATATACATACATACATACATATATATATATATATATATATATATATATATATATATATATATATATATATATATATATATATATATATATATATATATATATATACGCACCGTATATCTAGGTGTACCCTGGGATATTTTGGCTAAGCCAGGTGTACCTTGGCACCAAAAAGGTTGACAAACACTGGTGTAGGTAGCCACTTAAGAGAGCAACTTTTCTTGATGACAGTTGTGCAAATAGTACCAACAGTCTGCATAATCTAATATCATGTTTATGAGAGATTTAAAATTATATTCAGATTTTATTTTGCAGTGAGTAACGATGTGTTGAATGTTAATGTAGTGGATTATAATTGTCTTATTTTAAATTAAAGTCATGTAAAATATATATATATATAATAAACTGCCAACTACTCATCGGACCCAAATGTCATGCTTATTTGACATTTCAACAGTCAAACTTAACAAAATCAACCTACAAATGAATGTAAAAGCAACTGGACAATGCTTAGTACTCCTAGTAATCCTGAAATAACTGTTTATCTTGCGCCTGGGAGCTCCTGGGAGAAAGAGAAACAGTTGTTAATACCTAGAGAAACAATGGTGACCCTGTGCTGTTGACCTCTGCACTGACCTGCAGTCAACACAGCAGTGACACTGCACAAACTGACACACATGAAGACCTGTGTGGCAATGGTCCCCTTGGCAAGAAGACAAGTGTAAAATGACAATGACAGCTGTAGATTTGTGTACACCTATATATACTTAAAAATAAAAGGAACAAAGCACAAACCTACTAACAATAAGACAAGATAAAAGATACAAGTGTCGGTAGCCATTAAGTCACTGTTTCTCAATGTCAGTTCCGGGAACCACCATGGATCTACTAGTCTCATTGAAAATACTTCTACTGGTTCGTCCAATGGGAGTTCCATGTTTTCCCCCCTGAAAATGCGCGCTAATTTGAGATAAGATATGTTTATATTTTTTTACATGCGCCAAATTAACAGTCCCTCAGCAATGTCAGCAAATAAAATAACAAAGAAAATAGTCACAATGATTTGAACATATTTGAGTCCATACAATAGACATACAATTCTCTATCTCTCTCTCTCTCTTCCTCTCAGCTGGACAAAACTCAGTTTCTTCAGCTCAACTCAGTATCGGGGAGCATATCAGAACTGCTGGGATTTGTCCAGACACAGTCTATGTGCAAACAGCCTCATGCTATTCTTCTCGTTCATGTATGGCTCTCCAATCCAACCAAAACTCATTCCAGCAGTCAGGACTGTTTGTATTCAAATCGGTTTGTTTTGTACAAACCAATCTGGCAATAGATGTGTATGTTAATAGGACCTATACATTGTACATACTAAGGAAAGGTGAGCCATTCAAAAACATGTCCTTTTGTTGTCCACTCTGGGGCAAACGTGATTTGATGTGTCTAGTAGGGACACTTCAAGGACCCCTAGTTTCATATGCATTAAGCCATGGACCACCTATAACTCTGAGAGTGTAAAAATCGTACAAATTTGATTTCTCTGTCAAATGTGTACTTGAGTTAAAGTGCTGGAGTATGTTTCCTTGTATTCAAAAGTATGGGCTTAAAAAAAAAGAAGCAGATTACAAAGTACATTTTCTTTTTAAAATCAATGCAACTTGTATTGACATTTAGGAGAGAGTAACAAATCTATAGTGTATGTACAGCAGATCTACAAGCTGTGAGTTTGGAGGTCGGCCAATTTCACCATTTTTTAAACAAGGCTTATAAGAACAATATTCAAGTTAATGTATTTAATTACTACTGGCCTACCGATTTTTTTTTAAAGGTTTATTGTCTTTATATGTTGAAAATTAGAGACCATATTTAAACACTGTGTCAGTCAGTGGAACAACTTTGAAGAGGATTGACAAGCCTGTCTACTATGTACACAGATGCATTGTGATTATGTGCACTGTTTGGAGGGGTCTAAATTGACGTTGCTGACAGAGAGTCAATGTTGTTGCTTTGTTGTCTTTAGTAATTTTGTTTTGATGTGGTTTTGTTGTGTTCAATTGTGATTGTCAATTATCTGTCTGTGGGGGAAAAGTGTTTGATAAAGGTTGACTATTATTAAAATAGTTCTGTTAAAAAATATATATTGTACTTTTACTCCACGATAATTATTTGAAAGGTTTAGTTACTAGTTACTTTGTAGATTTTGATTAGTATTACAAAAACTTCAGCCCTACTATTTTCAAAAGATATTAATACATTTGAAAACTTGTGAAATGGGACATTCTGCATAATGAGTACTTTCTACTTTTGGTACTTTAAGTTGGCTACATTTTGTATCGATACTTTTACTTAAAGAAATGTGCATACTTTTTCCACCAATGGAGAATTTCAATTTAGTGCGCACAATACCTCTCTGAGTTGAAGTTTACTCGCACAAATATAAATGCAACCATAAGAGGGCGACAGGGTGGCATTGAATGTGTTGCATGTGACAAATTCAAAACCACCACCTTTGCAATCATGACAGGTGATGGAGATGAGCACTTAGCCATGTTAGATCAAGTTAGTTTAAGCCATAGAGTTGGTTTAAACACTTTAAACTTTTCAACCCTACAGCAAGTGAAGTGGTAAGAGAACAGATTTCAGAACGATGTAGGCCTACAACCGGAATTGGATAAAAGTTAATTAAGCAACTTGGGTTGTGGTCTTTGATGGGGCATTTGGATCAGAAAATTGTTCATGTCAAGATAAGGCCACTGACCCCCATCTGGAAATATGTTGTGCCAGGGACTCCCAGAAACAAAGATTTGTGTTAAAAATGTTTTTTTTCTTTCTTTTTTGAAAAATAGCATATGTACAAGTGCAGGCAGCACAAAGTGACATGCTATGATCCTGTATATTTGCTATTTTTGAAAAGTCAAAGTATAAAAGGTGAAAGTGGTACATTATTGTGATGCTTACTATTTTTGCTGGGGACCCCCCCCCTCCAAGGACCCCTCTTTGAGAACCACTGCTTGAACAAATTGGGCTCAATGCAACCGTAAAATTGATTACTAATCGGTTTACTCATAGACTACCATTTTACAACCTCCCAGGTGATCATATAATACTAGTGCAGTCGATTAAAAAGCAATAGGCCTATGAATCGCACCTGGATTCTGGAACAAAAACTGTTGATTTTTATGTTAACTTAAACTTACTGAATCAGTAGCTCCAAGCAACTTCTATTTTTAATATCTGAAATCAAACCAACCCTTGACAGCCCATACATCCAAACAGAAAAGACTGATCTGGTTGTTTCATAACAATCCACTGTAGACATGTTATGAGCTAGGCTACTTTCTGTCAATAAAATCCGTGCAGGTGATCATTTTTCAAAGTTTTAGAGTTTGTAAGCGCTCGTTGGAAATCACACAACGAGTAGGCTACCACCTGTTTCTAAATTGCACATAATGCAGGAGGCAGCAGGTCGTTGCGTTAATGAAAACGAGCGCTGCCAAACTCTGACACTTATAAAAATAATCACCTGCACGGAATGTATTGACATAAAGTAGCGCATAACATGTGGATTGTTATGAAACAAAAACTTTGCAGATAGAGGAGGATAGTTCAAGCTTTCCTTACAGCTGCAATGTTGGTGAGTTTAATGCAATCTGATGGGACCGTTCTGTTTGGATGTATAGGGATATCAAGGGTTGGTTGGTATTGCAACTCCAGATATTAAAGAGGATCTATAAGAGTTGCTTGCGGCTACTGAATCAGTTGAGTTTTGGGTTATGCATAGGCTATCATGATACTGTAGAGAAATGCCCCCGTTTAAAGGTGTGAACATCCCAAGCACGACACTTAACAGCTTGTAAACTCCACAAAGCCCACAAATGGTGGTGGTGAATAATAGCCTCCGTATTTCGTCACATGCAAATCAGCTGTGAGGGAACGTCCTCCAGTGTGTCAATGGGAACAGGCCTGACTCCAATCCAACTTGTTTTCACTGTCTTGCTGGGAAGCAAGAGTTTGGACATTAGCACTACATTAACTTGAACAATAGACGACATGCAATTCTCGAAACTTATTCTCTCTCACCCTGAAGGCATCTGCATTTTATATGAATGGAGGCCCAGCTGGGCGTAATACACCCCCCACTGCCAGGAGAGCTCAAATCTGGCCCCCTATTCATTTATTTAGAATAAGAATCTGTTGACTCATTATACAGGCTCCACACAGGCTGATGTGGGTTACTTACAGAAACAGGGTTTCTCCCTCTGCTTGCCTTGAAAGTAACCTGCTTATTAATTTGGGAGTAGGTTAGCCTATATATTTTTTAATTTTTTTTCGGCCTGGAGTGATAAATACTTTGATACTTTTATAGGTTCGCCACACTATAAGATAATGAGATTAGGTTAAACTATGGTTCCATATCTCCATGGTTGCAATTGTACTGATTAGAATAATGGAATTGTAATTATTATGAATAGGATAATAATATAATAATAATCTAGAATATGGCTATAGGGCCATTCTTAATGATCTTCCAATTGCCAAAGTGGGTTATTGGGTGTTTGTATATTCCTTGTATATTCACTGTCCTCTTATGTATATTGATAGATATCAATTGTTGATTGACCGAAAGCCTCATCCCAAATTCCTGTGTATCCCTCCCTTCCACTGGGTCCCATCCCCCACACAGCACAGCCTACTGTAATTTACTTTCTCTGTAGCTTTGGAATCCTGTCACTTTGATGTGAGTGACACACCAGTTTGTGTGCAGTAGGCTGCAACAATGCAGAAAATTATGATTGATTTAGACCCTCAATCTTCTTCCAGACAGTGACATGAATGTACTGTGTATATAATAAATTAATATATCTATATAATACATTGCAAGTAAATTAACCTCACTGCCCATGCAAGGCACGTTTTGAGCCCTGTCCACTGTATGTGTAAACTCACTGGAATGCTGTTTCCACAGTCCAGCTCAGAGTTTCTGTTACAAGTGGTATGTTGATATTATCATGGCTTATTTACACGTTTACTGTATTTCTCTCTCTCTCTCACACACACAAACCCACCCACCCCCTCCCCCAGCAGGGCGATCAAGTCGGATAACGCCCCCCCCCATTCTGTCGTCGATTACGCAGCGGGGATTTACATGAAACTGTTAATTGTTTGCTCTTCAAATAGAGTCAGCCTGGAGCCAGCCCAGCAGTCTGTCTGACACAAGTTAAGGACGACCTCGTATCTTCCTCCCCCCTCTCTTCTTCATCCTCCACTCCTCCAGTCTTCCCACTGACACTGATCAACATGACAAAGCACCAGGGGGGACAGAGTCACTTGGCACCGCCCGCCCTGGGGTCCTACCTGGGAGCCCACTACGATCCTCAACTTGACTCCGGCAGTAAGAGCCATCTACCGAATAGTGGAACACCGTACTACTGGCCTCACCACCACCCCAGCAACCACCACCACCCAACACAGCTGTTTGCACAGCAGCCACCCCGACTGGATACGCCTGCAGCCCGCGACCACTTGATCAGCGGCAGACCCTCGGTGCACATGGATAAATTAATAGCACCTGGACCTGCTGGCGACCGCAGACCACAGGGGTCATCTTCATCCTACCAGGCGCCTCAACTCGCCTCAAGCCAAGAAGTTGAGTGTAATAACGATCGGGACTCATGGGACAGTGATCAGCGGGATAATAAGAAGAACAGCAGCTCCGCCGGGAGGAAAAAGAATTACCAGCGATATCCTAAGCCACCGTACTCGTACCTCGCCATGATCGCCATGGTGATTCAGAATTCACCGGAGAAGAAGCTTACTTTATCAGAGGTAAAACCCCAAATCATTGCTGACCGGTGGGAATTTACATGAGTGTGTTTAATGGAGACTATGGTCAGAGCGCGCATGTGTTTTACGCACGGCAACGTTGACGCGTCCATGAGTGATATTGATTGATTTATTGAATATTTTATTAGACAGAAATGCAAAACGGTAGCGTACGAGTACAGTCAAACACTGGGTCTAAAAGGATAACACCAAAACAGTTGTTTCCATTGGGGTCCTGTGTAGGCTATTCAACATAACATCATACAAATGTCCTCTGTATTTGTTTAGATTTTTAAACACACATTTAAAAAAAAATGTGTCCTCAGTATTTGTTTTGATTTTTAAACAAATATTTTAAAATATAAAGTCTTATAATATTGTAGCGAGGGCAAGTTTATTTGGAGTTTTCCTTTCAGTATAGGATAATGTTCTAATGCCAGATTGGTTTACTGTTGATAAAGTGACACTAAACAGAAATCTCTAGGTGACACTTTCAGGGACCATGCCATTCTGGGGTTGTTCTGATAAGGTTGGACTGTGGTGAAACCAGACACTGATCCTTATCGGCCAGAGTCAGTGGCTTGATAAGATAGGCTAACTCCAGGTGGTCTAGATTCACCATTTCATTAGGCATTTGGTTACCTCTCTTGCACAAGGCAGAATTGTACAAATTAACTATAGCATTGTTTTATTTTAGAATGTTGTTTCCAACATATGTTATGGGGTATTAATTCATATGATTTGGGCAATATGGTCATCATACATGTATAGTTGACATGTAGGACTATATCTTCAATGACAAGTGTTGATATTGTAGTGTTGAGTAATTTTTATAAACACAAAGGTCTGTTAAAATTCTGTGAGGTTGTTCAGCACATTATACATATGTTTTTTAAATGATAAAACATGGCCACATTTGCATTTCTTGGGTGACAAATTAAGAGAACTGTCTAGTGCTGTCTGCTGTGCTGCTACAGTATGTGATTGTAAGCAGACTCCAAGACAAATTCCCTACAACGTGCACACTTTGGAAGATAAAGTGATACTGACACCACACTGGTTTGTTTTCAGATCCTGAAGGAGATCAGCACTCTCTTCCCTTTCTTCAAAGGAAACTACAAGGGCTGGCGGGATTCTGTGAGGCACAACCTCTCGTCATATGACTGCTTTGTCAAGGTATGTGTGTGTTAAAATCCTCTTCAGTCCTGTGTCATCATTAGTAGGAATTTCACATTTACACCGCATGGTACCGAACCCTGGGGGTTCCCGTCCCCATAACTCATCAAAAATGCATGCACTTGTTGTTTTGATAACGCGTCTTTCAAAGGGAGTGTGTATGTGAGTGAGAGAGAGGGAGATAGTTTTGGAGGCAGGGGGTATGAAATTAGGTCACTGCAGGGCAAGGCCTGTGTCTCATCTCATTCGACCATTCTCCACTCTCCTCTAGGTGTTAAAGGACCCAGGGAAACCGCAGGGCAAGGGCAACTTCTGGTCAGTGGAGTTGAGCCGTGTGCCTCTGGAGCTCCTGAAGAGACAAAACACTGCCGTGGCTCGCCAGGAGGAGACGGTCTTCGCTCAGGACCTAGCCCCCTACATCCTACACGGACAGACCCTCAAGCCGGAAGCGGAGGCCCTTCCTGTCACCGCTACCGCTTTGCCTCCACTGACACCCAGAGACTCCTCCCCACCGCAGGACGACCTGTTCCGACCCAAGCTGGACTCGTCCTTCGCCATCGACTCCCTCCTGCACAGCCTGAGGCCGGCCAGTGCTGCCGGGGAGGCGGAAAGGGCTACCCGGGACTTTTGGGGGTCTGTGTTGCCCCCTAGGCTGTCCCCTCCCCAGCGTTACA